>NC_051189.1:54315337-54647560 GCF_015220075.1 Falco rusticolus
CTTACTGTAGAAGCGCTGGTCTGTGCTACTGTTGTGCCCTCTGCTTTCACAGAGACTGCCTTTTGGGAGATAGCTTGTGCAGGTGGTCCTGTAACTGGAAGTTTTACAGGTGTTCCAGTACTCGAAGGCTTTACAGCAGTAACTGTAGTAACACTAGCTGTTGCAGCTGCTGGCTGAAAGGAAAAATTAACACTTTTTAACCAAAGACTAATGTGACAAACACTGTGTTCTACTAGCATATAAGGTGGCGCCCTCCCTCCACACTACTATTTAGAACTTACATAAGCCATTTTTTAACTTTTTAAAGTTTTTAAAGTTTGGATTCATATGCTTTGAGAGGCTCTATTTAATACACTAAGTGATAGAACCCCCACAGCTATAATGCTGTTTTTAAATCAAGGGTGGGGTGAAGAAATGGTAGAGGCTCACCCACACTTAAGCACTGCCTGCAACTTCAAGTGAAGACAGAAAGGTAAAGTTGTCTTGAACAAGCCAATATATTAACTTTGCCAGGCTCCTACAGTCTAAGCCTAATGAATTTTGGACAATACTAAGCCAGCTGATACTACTGTGAAGATAAAGACAACCTTAAGTGATTATTTATCTTCCTTTCTTCCCCCTACAGCTGCTCTACTGATTGCCCTTACTCTATCACGAGCAGGGTAGGCAGAGGATGGTGTCCACTCGAAGGATGCGTGTGCCAGCAAAAGCAGCCAGCTGAGCAAATGCAACCTTAACAAGCTCTTCCTGCCTTTTCCTCAAGGGGAGCAGTTTGGATCTCTCCTCTACCCAAACACAAACACTCACCAAAATAGTTATTTTGAGGCCTCTCTTAAAAAAATCTCATTACAATTTACCAACAGATTCAGAAGCTCCAGCCACAAAGAGTAATGAAGGTTTAGGAAAAAATAAGAACACAACTGCCCCTCTCCTTTGCAAACCAGGCTAAACAGTAGTTTCCAGAGGAAAGTGACTAAATGAAGTATTCCTACTTCAGATTTTAAAGAGAAAAAGAAATAAAACCACACCCCCCAAAATCCCAACAAGGTTATTCTAATACAACAGAATACATTACGGGTAAAAGACTTAACCTCTACAAAACCAACTACTTTCCATTTCTCAACCTGAGAACTAAAAAACCAGATTGAACCTGCAGATTACAGAAAAGCAAGAGTTTCAGGTTAGTGTTTGAAACCTGAAGCTGAGTGCCATTTTTCCTCCAAACCTCTCAAGGGAAAGGGAAAGTCTGGTTTTGTAGGCTAAATTCTAGGTTCATATCTGCACAACACACACAATTGCTTTCACCTACTCTTAATACATTTAAGCACCCCAGTTTAGTCCAACAATCACAAATTAATACTTGCTAATTGCATTACTAAGACATAACACAAGAACCTAACTTATCCTACCATGGATAAAAACTAATCAGAGCAGGACAGACACCATGTAGAATACCAAAGGGCTTTTAAGTCTTTCAGGATAGGGAAAATTCATAATCTAACACTTGAAGCTAAAGCAAAACACTGGCACTTTAGTAATTTATTTATACTTTTTTTTTTCCTGGGTGGGTCGTCCCCCCGTCCCGTCCCCCCCCCCCCCCCCCCCCCCCCCGCTGCTGCCAGCTTGACATGAAAGAAGCAGGCAGCTACCAGAAAGCTTTCCAGCTTAGGCTCCCACTGTTGGTAACACTTTAATCGCTCTCTGCAGGATCTTTGCCACCACCACTGCCTCTTCCAAGGATGAGGCTCAACAGCTCTAAGACCACAGGGAGGCAAACTGGGCATGAGAATCCCACAAACAGATGGACCGGAGGAAGACGAAGGGGACAGAGTACAGATCTGCCAAGCTGCAATGCCCTGGGCTTTTAAAAGTCGAAAACATGAGGTTCACAGGAGCTGATCTCTTGCAAATTCCAGCATGTTTACACATCATGACCAGAATGGCATTTTATCAGCTGAGGGAGGGAACAACAGGAAGTCTGCTGGACCCTTTTCCCAGGAAGATGGATATATGGGAATTAACTTCTGTCATCTGCCCTCAACCTTTTTCACTACTGACAATTCTCATTCTCACTTTGAGCAACAGAGAAACCATCGCCACAAAGAAAATGGCATTAACCCTGCATATTTTGAAGTTATTTCAAGAGAAGTGCTCTGCATCCAAATGAAAGTGCCCCAGCATGATGCTAATTAGATACTTTGCAGCTCTGTTATCCCATCTGGGAAGAAGGTAGAAAATAAAAATGCAGGTATTTTGTCTAACCTCAGAGCTTAAACATTCAAGAACATCAAAAAATAGAAACATATTTGTAGAGGAGGAGAATAATCGTGAAGTCAGTAACTAGAGAGAGTTTTGCAGATAGTACTGTACTTCACACAGGATAAGAGATACACAACCAAGCCAAGCATTATGTCCTCTCTGCTGTCTCCTGTTTTTTGTGATGACATACTTCCACACTAACATTCCTCTCCCGTGACCTCATAAACTGTCAAGACTAGCATCAGCAAGTTCTTCTAGGACTAGTGAGTGAACCACTGCCAATGAAACAGACCCAAGGGCTCTTCCTTCCTTTCTCCAGACAGTTCCTGCAACCTTATGCACAGAATCCCTTGTCATCACTATACTCTTGTCCACCCTAGGCAGTGTAAAGAGTGAAGCAACCCTGCAATGGGAGGATGTATCCATATTGCACCTATTTACTCTTTATTGTACAAGTAGCTTGTACAGAGGACTATGCAATCCTCTGCAAAACAGAGGGGCTTCAAGGAAGCCACTCAAAACAGAACAGTGCTATTAATTTTTCCTGGAGTCATCATTCCTGCTGTTTGAATCCAGCCCTATGGCTCATCCAAGTGCTCAAGCTTCTACAACAGAAAAAAATGGCTTACAAAAAAATATGCCATGTCTCCCTCTTTAAATATCCCAGAAGAACAAAAAATTACATCAAAACTGGACCCAAAAAGTACAGAAGAACCAAGTCAAAGGCAAATATAAGTTAAAAAAGGAAAAGTTAATAGCACAACAAATCTCAATATTTATCCACATGAAGAATATGAGGATGCAGGCAGCCTCATCCATCAGATGGAAGAAAGCTTTACCTTCATCTCTTCTCCCCAGTGCAAGGGTAGCGTAGTAGACGACTATTACTTTTATATCCTAAAGATCTCTATGCAGAGATCACAAGCACATGGTTTGCAATCTAGTATCCTAAAATAAAAGTGAGTAAGGAATACCTGTTAGTGTTCTTAGACACAAAGCATATGTTGTTGCCATTCTAAGCAAAATAGAAAATGTATTAAGAGAGGCCTCTGGGTTTTCCCTTTTAGCCCCAACATAATCCATTTGTAGTGAGAAGGAAGGGGAAAAAAAATAATCACAGATAAAGCCGAGTAGTTTTCAGTTCCTGATACAGAAGAACAGCAGGAGGATGAATTTCTAAGTCAGATTGTTAGTTACCACTGTCAGCGAACACATTCCCCAATTCTTCAAACACCCTCAAGGTCAAGAACATACATCCAGCATGTTTTTTTGAATGACTCATCCCGCTCATTTACTGAGTGCTTGGTCTACCGCTACAGCCCAGTCTCCTTCAAGCCCTTATTCACAGAAGATAAGTACAAGCTTCTTCCCGATTTCTTCTCCAGATTTTAGCTGCAGAAAGTAGTTTTCTTTTCATCGTACATGCTTATCCAAACTCTGGTCCCCAAGAGCAAAGGATGAACTGTATCTAAAAGTCTCATATTCTACAGGTGGCAGGAGCCTCTGCAGAAGAGTCCTACAACATTTTTCTCCAGAAAAAGAGAAGGCAGGCCTAGGAAGTAAGACAAAAACACTACCTAAAAATAATGAAGCATGTCCAACCACTGTATTTACAGTTATATCTGTCGGAACCTGTCTGCCAGACTCAGAGAACAGAGGTTTTCATCTACAACCTTTCTCCAGTTTTTAATGGGGGGTGGGGGGTGGGGTGGAGAAGATTACCACATGAAAAACAGCTTGACTGGTGCAGACAGCTCATTTTCTCCTCCACATCATCTCAGGTATACTCCCCCCCTGCCCCGCCAAGGAATCAAGGAACCCCAACAGGACAGAGCATTAGAAGTCTCAGTCTCCCAGAAAGCTTCAGCTAGAGCTTGAAAGAGTTCTGTCATAGGGTACAGAAGCACTGGAAATGGCTTTCTAAAGTATTTATTTTATCTATTGTTCATGTGCTTTCTACTGTAACCAGACAAGATGATCTGACACACACTGGCAAAAACGTAATATAATTATGTATTTTTTAAAAAGACATTCAGGAAAGAATTTGTGAGGACAAAAGTTACCAAGCTTACTGAAAAACAGATTAAGAATTAATAATAACAAGAATGCATCCACATCTTCTTCAGCTCTCTCCAGCACTTATTTTTATTCCACCGCACTATAAAGCCTGACACCTACCTGTATTACAGCAGGTGGCTGAACAGTAGAAGCCACAGAATTTGTTGTTTCAGATAATGGTTTCACAGGAGTAGCTACTACTTTCTTTAGCAACTGGGTGCCAGAGTTCTTTAAAAAAAAAAAAAATTAAACATGTGCAGAGAACAGTTATCAGACAAGTCAATGACAGACACTGAAGTTAGTACCTGCTCTTGTCCAATATAAACCAAGACACCCACTCCTACAGTAACAATACAGGCATCATTCACATAGTTCATATAGTTTAAACATTGTTCAACAAAGCTATTTATCTACCAGTTTAATATTCCAGAACAGATTCAGAGACATTTAGATGCAATGCCTAATTAGAATAAAACAGTTAAAGGATGAGAATGCTGGCAAGAAATATGCAGCCTCATACTTTTTTGTATCTGCTTTTACTCTTGCATGCTGACCACATTACAAGAAATCGAAGCAAAAACCCAGCAGAGCTCAGGGAAGAAGGAACATCGTGGAGGCATGGGAAAGGTCCTCGGCTTCAAAGAAGTATCCCACCAGAGGATTGCAAGGTTGCAGCTACTAGCAGTAACCATTTAGGTAGGGGTTTTGGTTTGGGGTTGTTTGGTTGTTGTTGGTTTTGTTTGTTGTTTTTTCTTTTTAAAACCCTTTACATCATTATCATCACCACAGAGGAATTCCTTAATTTGAACTACACCACATGTAACGGCTAGCAGTTTTCTTCAAATTGAGAAAGTAAAGCACATAACAACGTTTATGTGCAAAACCAAACACCATCAAGCTGTTCAGAAAGCGTTCAGATGCTTATTTAACCCTCCCCAAGTTATCTACAAACCCTGTTATAACTAAGTAACATACAGCCACATCTTACTAAAACTACAAAGAGAAGTTACCTGTACAGTACATATTCTGATTGCAGGTGTGCTGGTCGGTACAGATGGCCTCACGCTCGTGTTATTTTGTGGTTGGTTCTGTGCTTGTGCTATTGCTTGTTGAGTTACTAGCATTAGTTGGCCATTACTGCTTCTGATAAGAACAGTTCCTGTTGGAGAAAAACATCCAAACTGTTAGAAATTAAATGATATTATGGCTTTCCTATGCTTCTGTGGAAGAAATAAATAGACCACACTGATAAGATATTGCAATATTTAGTTTCTTACTCCAAGGAGCAGCTGCCAAGAAGTGTCAGATCTAAGCGTACATCAGCTGTACTGCATTTATGACAGAAAACAATTCCTAAAATCAAGAAAAAGACTTAAATCGACAGCCACATCACAGCACTATGTGCATACAAGATGCAAAATGCAAAGCAGTTCATCACTTGAGTCAGAAAGGAATTGTGGGTATTAAAAAGTCAGACACCGCCACACACACACACACTCTGGGATTACTTTAACAGGAACTTCTTTAACCAGTTCTTCAACCTGAAGCAGTCATTACCACTATCACACTGGGCTGCCTCTATACATTTTCACTTTCTTAACATTTAGGCACATGCTTACAGATGAAGACAAGGTTTAGCAAAAAGCTGCAGTGGGAACTAAAGCCTGATTAATAGCAGTTCCCCTGCCTGTATCAAGGCCACCCCCCTCGCTCAGAGGGCAGTGGTCTCCAAGGAAAGGCAAGGCCACCCGGACATTTGAAACCGTCCCATTGCCAAGGGTCTGTTAAAACCATGCATTTTAATGCTTTTCAATCAAAGCAGCTTACAGTCAAATAGGAAGATTCCAAAGGGAAAGGAAGGAGAAAGAAGAAAAAAACCTCCAAAAAACAAAAGAAACTCTTCTGCCTTGCTTCCTTGCTTTTTTAGGCTTTCCTTTCAAACCTACAGCAATTTCAGCCCATCAAGATTCAACTCCTACCACCCTTCTCCTACCCCATCAGCTATAACGACAAACAATTGAACAGTTAACAAACAATCAGTATTTTTACTACAGCTTTCAAATGAAAATCACCCTGAGGACTATCAGTCAGATGCCAAGCACAGTCCCATCTTCCCTGCATTTGGAAACCATTCAGCTGCCAATGCCACCTCCTCCTCCCCCCAGCTGCCTCAGGGCTCTGGAAAATCCACACCTTGCAGGGGAGTCACAAATACAGAATGCCAGCTGGATCCCTGGGCTGAACCACTTCAGATACTTCAAGAGAGCTACAGAGCACCCCACCTTCGCAGGTGCATCACCTCCTTTACCTTCAACAGCAGCTGCTGCAGAGTTCATCGCACCAGGACCACCATCCCCAAACACCTCGCTCAAAGGCCTTTTGCATAAAAGAGAGGTGGATGGGAGGATGCCAGATACTTAAGTAGGACCACCTCAACATTTTTGGAGGTCTGCATTAAATTTCTTGCAAGTTATCCAATACTTGAAGAACGCCAAATCTTTCCTAATGTAAAACAAGACTGCATCGATTAAATAGTCTTTTTACTACCTGGTTAGGCTGGAAGCTGTCGAAATACCGCTGTACAATACAGCCTAAAACACTGCTTCTGTCCGAGTTTAAATGAACACAACAGGAAAAGCCACAAGCGCTCTGTGCTGGGTTTTCTTAAATAAATACATAAATAAATCAAGCTATAACCACATGCTCAGAAACAGCTTTTCATCCTCCATATCTAAAAGCATAAGAGGATATTGTAAGACAACACAAAACTAGGCATAAAATTCTGTAATGTCAACATATTTTCATTTACATAGCAAACACAAACTGAGACTACAAGAGTAGCATCTGGAAGACCCTCCTTTCTCAAGCAGGCTTTAGTAGATGAGGCAGATGCACAAGATGGTTGCATATCCAGAAAAATACTGTTACTCCATCTGACAACTCAGCTTTCTCCTTCTCCAAAGTCTTGACTAATTTAGGTACAGATGGATCTTTTAATTTAATCAATGAATAGCCAGAATCACAGAAACCATCAGATTTCTGATTTGCTTTTCATGCCATCTTATTTTGACAGTGGTTCATGACTGTCATGTTTTTCATCATTCCAAATACATTTCATCATCAGTCAGAAAAAGGGCATTTTTCTCCTTGTTCACACTTCATGCTTATGCAGATTCTAGGGGCAGAAAAAAAAAGCTGACAGTACCACACATTTTGATAGCAATAGCATTTCTCTCTGTTCTAGGTCTACATTCGGGATGGTGGGAAGGTGCTACTGGAAGTTTGCAACTTTTCTAAGCTTGCTTTAAAATGCTATTGCTAGCTCCACTCTTTGAGAAGGCCCATACAAATTTATCACTTAATTCCTTCAGAGATTTGGAATGCGTTAAGTGCTTCGTTTTCATGTATTTCGATATTTTGTCATACTAATTACATTTATTTTTTAAGCCAAACTGTCAGAAGCATGATTTCTACTTCTCTGAATCATACTGCATACCAGAAACAGCATCATTACCAGCCAACTTGATTACAGCACTGGAATGCTTGTTTTATTTTTTACACTACTGTTCTGAAGTTTCAGTTAGCATTTGCCAGAGACGGAAACCCTCTGCCTGAAGAGTATCCCATCCTCCAGTCACTTGAATGGAGAATTTCCAGCGGATTCCACTTGACAGAAAATTAACTCAAGAGTAAAACAGCTAGCAAGCTCATGCAAATACAATACAGTTCATATACAAATTCATGAACATCTCAAAATAAAAAGTTAACAAAACCCAACCACAACCAATATTAACAAGTCCCAGTAGCCTCTTTACATTTGACCATGACAGCAATGATCCCCACCAGCACTGTACCCTGAAAGATAAATCAGCTTTCTTCCTAGTAACAGGATTAGTCAATAAAAGCACATCCATACTTCATCAGAACACTGTAAAATAACTTCAGGCTTATTCTTGGCGAGACCATCCACAGAAGTTACCTAAGGCCACCCCAGTGGTCATAGCCTTGATTGGAACAAACTGCTGAGATGATGCCTGTTTACTTCCACCTAAGTTTCAGTAATAACTTGTTCCACTTGTAACAAACATTGATTTCCTAATATTTGTTCCATTTGGCAGAATTTTTAATATCGTGGTAGCCTTTCCACGGCAGTAGCTCTTCGCAACAGCTAGCTAGCAAAATTAGAACTCCAAAGCCAACAAAACCAGTATCATGGTAATGTACTAACTACTGTTCTTGTAGGCTTCATACTCTAAGTATCTGATGCCAGGACAAATGAATCTGAAATAAATTTGAAACAGCTGTCACAGCTACAGATCCATACACAGCAAAGACCCACAGGACATCACTTCAAGGATGAAACACAGTTTTGGGCAGTTACAACTTCATGTCACGAGGTGACAGTAAAGTGACATGTACATTGTCTGAAACAGCTTGAAAGATGTTGAGAACAGCACTTACTTTTTTACTTCTGGATGCCACAAATCATTTACGTTTTTTCACAACTTAAAAATACCCCCAAACCTTTGATCCTCCCTTTCTGCCTTGAAACACAAGCAACAACCCAACACTGAAGTGCAGACTCAGAGGGGAGACACAGGAGATGCCTTCTGCCAGAAGTTTCCACAGCACTCAAAACCAATGCCTGAAGCCCTCTACAGGACGTACAGCTGCACAAGTGTGAAATGAGGGAACAGCAGGTGATGGTAACCTTGAGGTTCTCAATAGAAAGGTCATGTAAACAGACTTGCGCAGCTACCAAGACGCTACTATTGGAAATTAAGAGCAGGTAAGTGCAAGAATCCACATTCTTCAGTTGGAAAAAAAGATAGCATTTCTTATATCTAGAGCTGTTTTCACATTCACTAGAAGGTGATTCTTGCCAAGCTGAACATGAAAACAGATCAGGTCTTGCAGTCATTGCAACTCCATGGGAAAATGAGGAGACAGACACCCCTGAACAGCTGAAACAGTGATGTTTCAGCTAACACCACTCAGCATGGCATTTAAAACCAGAAAAGATACCTGCAATAAACCAAAATATCAGCACCAACTGTAGTTACTGAACAGCAATCAGGCACCTTTGCAAGGCCAAAGGCACCCCCTTTTACACAGCGCTTCCAGGATACACAGTTTGACAGTTTTACTATAGTTGTTTCAGAGAACAGGAAAGACTCTCACCACTCGTGCACTTTGGTAGTAAGAATAAAGCCCAACCCCTTTGGTGCTCCAAGACTGCTCCTATCTTCAGATCACCAACAGAAAACTTAAGTGACCAGTTACCAGCAGGGATTAGTTCTTACATGCTTCACTGGAGGACTCGGGTGTCTCTCACAGATTAACAGCCCATTTTACAATTAATTGAGACTTCTATCTCTAGATAATTCTGCCTGTCCTGCCAAAAACATCCTTTGGAAAGTTACTTATTTTTCTTGACTGCCAGAGAAGGCAGTTAAAATAAAATCAGCTATTTCAGCCCTTTGTTCCCTGCATACCTTCCTTCTGCTGCAATCCTATGGGAAGGCTGGAGGGGAAGGAACTGACAACTGAAACCCAGCTCAGCGTCCTCATGGCAGAGATCTGTTCATGCCACTGTATACATAAGGCCACCTGCATGGGCTTCACACAGTGTTAAGGAAACCACACTGTTGTTAACGTAAAGCTGTGCTGCCAACAGAAAGAAACTCAAGAGTTTCATCCAGCAGCCTGAACACTGATGTGTGCTAAAACTATTCCACCACAACGGCAACCTCCACCCTTAAATTTCTAAGACATATGATAAGCCTGAGGCCATTTCTGAAGGGCAACATCTAGAATTAATTCCCTGAGATGAACCAGCCAGCTCGTGTGCTCCAGTGGAGATACACCATATGCTGTTACAAGCGAAGCTGAAGTTGTCAAGCTAAGCCACCGCTTTGATTACATGGTTTCCAACACAACTGCTCAACACACCAGCTCTTCAGAACTGCTGGCTGGGGAGCAACATGAAGAAATGAAGTCTCTTGCTCCTAAAATAAAATACAACCAAGAACCAACTGCGTTAGACCAAACTCATTTAAGAGAACAGTTTACAAAACCCACTCTCAAAGAAAGGTAAATTTAGCTTATTTCAAAACGAGGGGCACCTGCATCAGGTATGTTCCCAACCTTAGTAAAGCATGCTACTACCAACTACAAATACAGGGCTAAACAAGACTTCGAAGTCCCAAATCAGTAAGTGAACAATCAAAAGGTTTTAAAAAAACAGCAACATTTCTTTTCCTAAACACATCTCATTCTTTCTCTGAACTACTCAAAACAAAGGGATAGCTTTTAAAACAAGTTACAAGGTAAAACCAAGTTTTAAAGGGGATGTTTTAATAGGAAATGAAATGGCAACTAGGAAGGAATATTGGTTTTAAACTTCTTAAAACTGAGACTGTTTAGGACGACTTGAAATTCAGAAAATAAAGGGACAAATACTACTAATCCACGCAACAGCTTTGAAAGTAGTTTTCCTTTTAAAAAAAATTATTTTTTTCTTCTTCAACCCCATTTATTGAGCCCCACAGAACAGGTCACTTAAAAGTTACAAAAACACATTACAGGACTGAATAAGAGACTCAGAACAGACACTACTAGAGACACAGACTGTTTAGGCAGTGATCATATCAAGGTGCTGTTCTGTTGATTGGATACCAAGCAAAAATGAATTCCAAATCAAATATAAGAATAAATGCAGTTTATTATATTACAATATAATAAAGGAAAATAGCATGCAATATGATGAAAGGAAACAGTACTAGTTATTATGCACAATATGATAAAAGAGCAATAGGAACAAAGCATCAAATCATTACTGCAAAGCATTACAGAAACTAAGAAAAGGATACATCACCAATTACCACCTTAACATCATCCAGGCCCATGCTTTGGGGGGGGAAGCCCATTTACAGCCAGTGCTCCGAGTCCCTGTGTAACTGGGGAAATTCCTACATGGTGTACCCACCCGTAGGGGAGTCTGGCTCAGTCCCAGAGCTTGCCCACCTTTATACTCAGTGAAAGACAAAAATACTTTACATACCTAGTGTATGCAAACTTTTAAATTTAGGCTAAGTGCAGGAGTGCACTATCTCCTGATTTGTAAGGTTCACATACACCAGTGACAGTTGGCCAGATGCCCAAGTGTGGTGGAGTTACCATCATGACATAGCTGCACACAATATTGCCGGCTGGATGGTCTTGTTCATATCTTGCTTGTTCAGGGGGCTCAGGACAAACACCACCTGCTCATTAAAGTTGTCCATGAGCTCCCTGAGCTCACTGCCCAAGTTAAATGACTGCTAATTAAACACAAAGACCTCTTCCATAAGCAGTAATCAATTTATTAAATTTTCACCCCAAGTTCATTATGTTGTAGACTGGATGTAAAAGACTGCTAAAGAGCAGAAAGAGTTAATGAAATACTGTAAAAGACATGACAGGCAAGTCTGATACCAAAGTGATTTAACTTCTACATGATTTACATAACTCTTCCAGTATGTTGGGGCTGTATGTATTCAGATGAAGTATGGACTGTACTGCATGCAGGAGAACTACTTATTCCTCAAGACCCTCACTTAGTACTTGAGTTTTCCTAAATGTCTACCGCAGATTTCCATAGTGAAGGTGAAGAAACAAAGATGACAGCCCAATGTGGAGGCAACATCTAGCTGTGCTTCTCACCATCATGAATGAAGCTACAATGAAGATCTGGCAGCCATCCAAGGTTACCTCACCACAGGCTCCCAATGATGAGCTGTAACTTGTACTCCTAAATCAAATACAACTGACTTCAGACAACTGATCTTCTGGGAAGTCACAAAGATTGCTTATTTGGGGCTTTTCTTGGGAAAACCTATCTATCTGAGTGCACTTACAATTTCCCAGACAAGCAGGGTAGAAGGCTCTTCTACACCCCATGGGTCAAGCTGAGCTGTTCAGCTAGTAACCTGCACCCACAAAGCATTTTACTCCATACCACAAATCACTCGTGTTTGGAAGTCAGTTTTAGTTGATGGAAGAGGAATTCAGCAATGAGCAACCCATAATCAACACTTACAGCAGCAACCAGGATCCCTCACCACATACCCAGGCCCTCAACAAATTCATTCTGTTCACATGTTGTTTCACTCACCAAATAATTATGTACCTCAGATACTGCCCTCTGCGCCCTTCCCCTCTGTTCCAGGGAAGTTTCTATAATAATGGGTCTTTGTAGCAACAGCTCAGGACCAGTGACTAGTGTGTAGATATTGTAAGTGTCACAATGAGATGCCCCGTTTTGAGTTCCCGTAAAAGACACCTTGGTTTTGCCCACAGATATGGTATTCATTAATGTCCAGGTCAGAAGAAAAGTTCAAAGGACGTAATTTCAATGTGCTTTCATGCTACAACAGAACACAGACAACCTAAATAAATAGTGTTGTACTCACAACTTCTTTAAAGAAGCTGATTGCGTCTTTGCCAAGTGCACAAACACTGCATTGCAGATTCTTGTAGACTCTAGCCTACAACTTCTAAGGTTGCATCAACCTCAGATGTTTGACATCTCACCTTCTCAAAGAAACAGACTAGCCTTACCTGCAGACATCACCATCCACTCCACAGCACTGCTTCACTAGCATTCATGTTTCCCAGATCACCTGGGTTGCTGTGAGCAGCTGTTTAAACAACCACCTCGCACCCACAACTTTGTCACACTAACAGCTCGAGGGGCTGTCCCAGTGAAGGCTGCTGCCTCCAGTAATTCCAAACTTTCTCTAGCTAGGTTCTGTGCTAACAGTGGGCACCAGCTCCCGAGATGCCAAGTACAGGCACAGCCTTTTCAACCACAGGACGATGGTATCTCTTCTAGGCAGGATGGAGCAGAGTCTGAAAACCTTTTGTTTCAAACAGCCTGGAATAATGGGCACCACGCATCTTTCTGAAGAGTATAAGCAACATCCCTCTCCCTCCCTTCCAACTAGACACAAAGTGCTAAAAATGTAAAAATCTGAAGCCAAGTTTCACACACTGCTTAATTAGTAAGTGTTTAGGCAAGCTGTTAGAGGCTAGCTGCTCATCAATGCATCTTGGTGCCCAAACAGATCTCTCTAACAGACTAGCAGTTGGGCCACCACAGCGCTGATGTCTTTTCACAGAATACAGGCCTATGTTTCAGAGCTAAGAGTTGTCCTCGACTGCACACACAGCTGAGCATCACTTGAGAATACATTTATATCCACACAATTTTAGAGTTATAGTAGAATTCTTGCGCAAAAACATAACTGTCCCAGTTGCGAGGTAGTATACCTTTTATTTATAGCCAACAACAGATGTCCATACCAACCATCTACAGAAAATCTGGACGTTGCATTGATTCTTGGAGGGGCTATAAATAACTGACAGGTCATAGACATTTTCTGGGCACAGATCCAAGATGGCACTACTGTTTCTATTTGAACTCAGAGTGTATTTATTACACTTGAATCTCCAGAGTTTTTGGGTTTATTGTGGGCAGGCATACAGGATTCACAGCCAGCACTGCATACCACACGGCAAAGTCTTATCTGATATCGTGAGAACATCTACTATCTAGATCTTGTCCTTGGGCCATGTCTTTCAGCAACCGGGATCATGTCCCATCAGCACTTCCCCATCTCATCTTTGTAGTTTGCAATTTTGCTATTGAGGCTTGGTTGCTTTCCTATCCAAGTAATCAGACAGTTCCAGGACTGTCTACAGATAAGATCATCTGACTTAAGAGTTCTCTGGGACCCAAGTTACCTCATGAAGGAGCTTCAAGTATTTGCAGAGGACTTGACTGATGATAGTGAAATAGTGCCTCAAAGGAGCTAAAGTGACACTTCCTTACTTTCAAGACAATTCCTACTGCACTAAAAAAGGTACTGAACCTATACACCACATCCTCTTCTAGTTTGCTGTGTACTCCTGGTATCCACTGGAGTCAAAATTCTTTACATAGCAAGTTAGATGCTTGGCACATTGCAGCCATGTATATTCAGCGCACAGCTTTGTAAGGAACAGAAAGTATACCAATACCCTGCACTTTTTTGAAATGCGACACTTATTTCCTTGGTGTTCACATGGGGACCAGAAGAAGGTTAAATTCCACTTAATTTCCTCTAAAAGTACATATTTACCCCTCTATTGGATGGATTTTTAATTATTTCAGAAGGGCAAACAAGGGCTTAACACTGAATTTTAAGACTGAATACTACCTTGCTCTAAGTGGGATGGAACAAACAAAAATTCTTGTAGAAGACAGCAAAACTTTCATGGAAGCATTAACTTCTGTCTACATGGATACTGTGGAAACTGTCACCAAAACTGTGTGGTATTTGTCAAGTGGCTAGTATGCAACCATACATAAACGTGTTCTGAATACAGTTACCCCCCTTCAACACACACCATCAGCTGTCCCAAGCAGACTGCCTAGTAATACACCACCAAGCAGTCAGCTGGACCTGGCTTCGAGGGCTTCACTTGAACTAGATGGCAATTGCCACAGGGAAAGCTGCAAGTCAAAGTCTTCAGGTGTTGTGCCAACCAGGGCATGTCATTTCACACAGCTGTTAATCTAGCTTGGACATCCATACAGGGACCGTCTGATTTGCCAGTCAGCTCCTAGAAGCAGCCAGTATTAACCCAAAGCCATCTCTTTTGCCTCCACCAAATTGGAAGTGTGCATCAGAAGGGGTCTGCAAATATAAGCTACGAAAACCAAGCGCCATCGTAACATCTGACTCTTCTTAGTTCACTAGATCACCCCAGTAAGATCACTGAGCTTCATGAGTTCTCCACCCTTAACAGACCCTAAATTTGCTCATTAGTAACAAGGATCTTCCATGTGCTGCCATTTTTACCCTGTTTCAGTTGTGATCAGAGATCATTTCCTCAAGACACTGCTGGAAAAGATTCAGTAGTGGTCTGTGCTCTAAAGGTGACCCAGATGGCAGAACTGACCTTAATCCTGATAGCTGGAATAGGAAGCCACTTAGTAACATCTATTGTGATCTTTTCCACTTTGCAAGTTACACGTATTTTTCTTTTGAAATCACCGTCATTTTCAGAGAAGTAGCTTCATGCAAAAAGAATTCCAAAAAAAGTATTTGCCTTTGGGTTTTTATCTAAGTGGTTAGTGCACTACTAATTATTCAGCTTTGATAGTTACCAAAAGCTTTGCAACTTGCAGCAAGACACGCATCTACAACTTGAACATACAATCCTACCCACTAAGCAGATTTCTACCACATGGCAAATACTTGGTTCTTTAAGACAAGTTTTTTTTTAAAAAAAAAAAAAACAACAAACAACTCTGCTATTGCAAACTACTCAAAATAACAACCCATGAGCTTACCTATTTTATCAGCATCTTTGGGAAAAGAATACTGAAATATAATTAGTGTTTCTCCCAGCTGTCATTTGTGTGTGGATGATGCTATTTTTACTGCTACAAGCTGAAGGGTCCTTTAAATACTGCAAAAGCAACAGAAGTCAGGCTCACATTCTCACTCTCTTTTAAGGATTAAAAAACCTTTACTATTCACCAATATGTAGCTGTAATTCTTTGCAATACACTCCAATTGATTGTAAAGTCTGAACACCATTTAACATTAATTTTACTGAGCATCATATTTCAACGCTTCAGCATCCAGAATGCGTCAGGGTTTTTTTTGTGAAAACCATAAATCTAGAAGTTAGCTTTGTATCTTCTGCCAAGTTTTAAATCTTAATTCCCACAGGGCTGTGCATTTAACGATACGAAGGAATTGTTTTGGTAGGCACATTCAGTCTGGAAAGCAAAATCAAGTCCTACAGAGAAGCCAAAATTTCTACTGGTTACAGCAAAAGACATTTACTCACTTTTTTTTTTTTTTTTTTTTTTAAAGTTTGACTTAGTGCCTCAAGCCTGCCAAAGCTTTGCTGACCCCTCCTCAGAAAAAAAAAACTTGACTGGTGTCACCTAATGGGAAGAGAGAAGTTTGCAAAGAATCCATCCCGATAAACCTGCTAAACAGCAGACACTATTGGGATCTAAAAGGCTGCAACCATAGATTATTTAGCTCCTACTGGTCATTCTACAGCACAAGTATTATGCTCAGACTTCACGAGATTATCAACATCCAGAAATTACAGACTTAAAGGAGTTTGTAGGGGTCTTTTGTCCTGTTGAAACAAGAAATCTATAGATCGCTTCCTCCTACCCAAACATAATATAAACTAAGTAGTATTTTAAAATCAGTGCTTCCTCCCATTCCAGAGTGAAGGACCAGATGCAAATACAAAGATATCGAATCCCTCATGCAGTTTTACAACCAAGATATAACTAGAACATGAAAAGATAGATCCAGAGTACTGTACTTGAGAGGTATCAGGGCAACGCCAAAAGCCAAAGGCAGCAGCATCAACATGTTTACCAGCCCTTACCTCTTCAGGTTACCTTAGCTTCTATATCCAGTTAAGAGAAACCTAACGAGATCAGACTCTGTACCATCCCACCACAGTTTTGGGATACCCACATCTGCTCTGTCCCTCCCTCCCTCCCTCCCACCCACAGGTGTCCGCATGCCAACTGTCTGCCTCTTGCCACCCAGCCCTGGCCACCTGCCATGAAGAGTAGTTGTGCTTTCTTAACAGTTACCCGCCATCAGCTTAGATAAGCTGTAGGCAGTGGAAAACCTGCCAGGGACAAGCCAAAACATCCAAACCAAGACAACTGAGCTGCAAACAAACCAGTAACCTGTATCTGCTGCCATTCCCCTATAAGTCACGTGCAAAGGAAAAACTTTATATGGCAGCTATGCCTTGCACCAGCTTACTAGTGCAAATTAAGGCAGACTCAGGGCAACTTCCCTTTGCTGACACCATACTTGTTCAGGCCCATTGGCATTAGCAATAATGGAAAGCATAAAACAGAAATACACACACCAGAGGCAGCTGATGCTACACTGAAGAACACTGGCAGCTGCTGTCACAGCCCTGTAACCAGCTGCAGTGGCATCAGGTGAGCTTTTTGAAATGCTTCCTGCTGTAAGCAGATCCTAAGGTAACAACAGAGGATCCCTAGCATCCACTCAAGCTCTGTATTTTTTTCTTCCCTCCACAAGAGGAGCAGATATATTGCCTAGTTATCCTTTCAACACCTGCCTGTAATGAGCATTCCAGGGCCAGGGATAGAATGAAAGCCACAAGAACAGTCAAAGAAGTGACAAAACACTAAGTTCAAGAAAAATAAAGAAGAAAGGAAACCAAGGAACAACATTCTTCTGTTAGTTTTATGTTTTTTTCTACCCTCCATTTCTCAACGGTGCAGGGCCCAAGGACGTTAAGGTGAGCTATATACACTCGGAAACCTTGTCACTCCTTCCCCTTCCCAAGCCTTTAACTATTTCCTCCTGTTAGTAAGTAGCACAGCACAGCCATTCCCTCCCCCCACCATGAAGTTCAAGTTAACCAAGGACACAATTTCTTGTTAAGCTGATGGTCCATGACACGAGATGTTTGCAGTTTTGTGAGCATCAGCACAGATCACGTGCCCAGCAGAGCTCAGGAATGGGGCACCACGCTGGTCCGCTCTCTGCCAGTCCCACAGACTGCTGCATGTACAGCCTTTTGAAATGCTGCCAACATGTTCTGGTCAACAAAGAGGCAATTGTGGATGGACCCCTTTGGTGGATCGTACAAATTCCCTCCATTTAGGAAGACATAGCCGAACCATTCAGTCTAATCGTTGATGGTATGTAAGGTCAAAATGCCACAACCAAACCTTGAGGCAGAATCTGCCAGCTGAAGGTGTACAAAGGACACAGTCCCCAGCTAGAGTCCTACTGCATGCTAAACGCCTCAGTGGCAGCCAGCTGTAAGCCAGGGGTGGACTTGCACCTCCTGACTGCTCATACAGGAGACACCCTGAGGGTGAAGGAGGAAGGCCTTTTGTACCAGCACTGGTCTAACAGCTGGCTACTCCATTGAAAACAGGCACTTTGTAGAGGAAAACGCAGGAAGGTGAATGAAAACTCAGTTACTCATGAGCAAGTCTGTGTTCTGCAACACCTGGAGAGCTTGAGAAGCTCGGTGATCTTTCCTGGGTAACCAGGTAAAACGGCACTTGGCAGATGGGACAATCCTGCTCAGACAGGTGAGGAGCCGTATCTGGTCATCTGTCTTTCCCTCCTCCTGGATTTTTTCCAGGCAAGGAGGGGTGGAGGTAGAGATGGAAGCGAAAGAATGGCCTAAACCCGTAACTTCCCTGAACC
Source organism: Falco rusticolus (assembly GCF_015220075.1). Taxonomy (NCBI): domain Eukaryota; kingdom Metazoa; phylum Chordata; class Aves; order Falconiformes; family Falconidae; genus Falco; species Falco rusticolus. The sequence goes on from NC_051189.1 coordinate 54,333,934, forward strand.
TCCACTGCCCTCCAAGCCACTGGGGCAAATGCGGCTCCCTAGTGCCCCTAGTGCCCTTCCTCCCCAAGACTGCAGCCCTGTAGACGCACAGGAGCAATGACTGCTCCAGGCCACAAGGCAGTTCACCAGTACTTCAGGATGACCCATAAGGGCAGTGCTGTCCCTCCTCAGAACAAGTCAGTTCAAACATCTCCCTTTCAAACTCAGGGGGAGGATGCTCTCTGTATGCATTTTTCTTAGCAGGTGCCACAGGTTGAATGCCATGATCTTAAAGCCAAGTGCATTCTCCCTTTTGTACTATATCCTGTATGGCTATATTTTGCAATGTATTTGAAATACAAACTTTTCAAGCCTAAGAATTTGGTGGTTTATTCCACCTTTTTTTTTTTTTTATGGACACCAACACTTGTAGCTTTCATGTTATCCATCTTGCATTTAAATTTCTGAATCATTTATTGTTTATTAAAAACTGAAACCATGTAGAAGACTGAGGTAGAATGCTAACACTTACTCAAGACAGAATGCTTTTTAAAGTCATCCTTAGGATGATTAGACAACTTCCCCTGAAACATCAATCCATTTGAAATCTGACAACTTACATGCTCCTTGTGGAGCATTAAACTTTATACAGTTACTTTCAGTTTACAATGACGCACAGTACCAGCACCTCTGAACCTCCAACACGAAGTCTGCTTGCTTTGTTTCTTGTCCCAGGAGCAAGGAAAACAAACTGATGCAACCAAAGGGTAACACTACTTTTGCTACAGCTGCCTACTGCCACGAAACAACTCAGACGACATTCAGCAGCGTATCTCGATGTAATCAAACACAAGCTACTAGAAAAAACAAAACTTTTTCTAAATTGAAATTCCCAAACTACAGACAACTTGCATGAGCATTTACCTTCACAGAAAGATGTTTAACTGAATGCCTGTATATTCCAGAAAGCCAAAACGTTAGATAGAAAACCTGAAGATCTGGGGGGGTCAACTACACCAAAATGTATATTTCTATGGTGGTTCATTTCTGAGGGAAGTTGGCAAGAAAGAAAAAATGAAAAAAAAAAACCAAACGCAAACTTGCACCAGCAGCACAGGAATTAATGTAAATCCAGTCATCCTTTTAGGCAACATCCTACCTGAAAGTAATTGTAACAGAAGCTCCAACAAAGAAACTGTCCTGGCAGGAAATAACTATAGCAACAATAGCAATAAAATGATTACATATCTTGGGGTCTCAATACAGTGAGACTAATGCTACTGGAATCAAAATCACTTTAAAAAAAAAGCATTTAACTACAACCTGACAGGGACGAGGGGGAAGTTTAGAACCAACAGCACCTTCCTCCTCTTGTAGGAAAGAGCAGGTTGGAGCCCTGGCTAGCCCTCTGCTACTATCCAAAGTATTAAGCTATCTTTATCAGCACTACAGAATTCCTACGCTAATGTTTTCTTTGCTGCTATAGGAAGTACATCCACAAGTGTGGTACCTCTTCGTTTCCCACATACGGTTTATCGAAAAAACCCCCACGTTTCATAGCGCAACACGTAATGAAATTGCAACGTTACGCTTCTTAAGCGGGACAGTATTTTGTTTCAGTACCATCGGCCTGGTGGCAAGGGTGCAAGCAGCTCCCCCGGGGCAGCCCGCCCGCAGGGGGACGCGCGCTGGAAGCGGGAGCTGCCGTAACCCCCGTTCCCGCTCCCCCGCGTTACTCCTTCATGCAAGTTCCACGAAAGCCCCAGTCGGTCTTTTTCCAAGTCACAAGGCCACCCGGCGGGTTTGGCTAGCCCCCTTACTCCTCGCGCTATCCAGCAAAGTAAGAAGTTCCTTTAATCCAGAGACTTCCAGATCCATCCTCCAGATACGCTGTAAGCATCCCCCCTGCTAACCGGCTTCACCCGTTCGCACGCCCTGCGCCCCGCAAGCCAGGCAGACACCCCGATTCCCAGAAGCTCGGGGCAGAAAAGCCTCTCGCCCCCAACTTTCGGCACCGCCCGCGGCGCGCCCCACCGCCGCTGCCCCCGCCACGGCCCGTCCCCAGCGGCAAGGCAGGGCGACGGGCTCCCGGGGCACCCCGCTGCCGCCCCGTCCTCCCGACCCGCTCCCGGGCACGGCCGAGCGCGACGCGGGACGCAGCCAGGGCGGCCGCCTACTCACTCACCTGGGGGCAGCTGGAAGTTGGCCGGCAGCTGGAGAGTAGCCGCGGGCGGCCCCTTGGGTGCCACCAGCCGCGGGCCCCCGGGGGCGGCCACCCGCACCACCACGGTTCCCGCGGGGGCGGCCGCCAGGCGCGGCGGCTGCGGGGCGGCGGAGGGCGCCGGGCCGCCCGGCACCTTGGCGGCGGGGCTGTCCCGGCCGGGCGCCGGGCCCGCGGCGGCGCAGAGGAGCTTCGCGGGCGGCGCGGCGGCCGCCTGCTCCGGGTGCCCGCTGGGCATCAGCCTGACGGGGGCCGCCGCCGAGGTGCTCATGGAGGAGGAGGCGGCGAGGGGACGGGGGGAGGCCGCGTCGCGTAGAGCCCCGCGTCGCCCCGCAGCATCGCGGGCGGGAGGCGCTCAGGCGCTGCCCCGGCCGCCGGCTCGCTCACGGCAACACATGGTGGCCCCGCTCTGCCGGCTCCTGGGCGCCGCGCACGTGGGCCTGGGCGGCCCGGCCTCCCCTGCCGCCGGCGGGAGGGAGGGCCGAGGGCGGGAGGGCCGAGGGCGGGACCGCACCGCCGGCGCGCCCTACTGCGGCGGCGCCCGGCCCGGCCGGCCGCGGGCGGCGTGTTTATAGAGCCACGCGGAGCGGCGCAGGCGCTGAGGCTGGGGACCCTCACCCGCCACCCGGCGGGGCCGGCGTGGAGGGGAAAGTCGCCGGCGCTGTGAGGACCCCGGCGGCTGCTGGGGTTCGGCGGGCCGCGCTAGGGAGGAGCGGGACGTGCCCACGGGCAGGGGTCTCTCCCCACGGCGGCGCTGCGCGGCCCCGCCGGGACTCGCTGGGGAGGCGACGCCGCTCCCGCCTCGCTGCGGGACCCAGCGCTCGCCCCAGCCGCCGCGGGCAGCGCCGGTGCTGGCGGAGCAGGGAGGGGAGCGGCGCTGAACGCGGGCGGGCCGGGCACCGGCCTCCCCGCCCGGGCAGCCTCCGGCCCCACGCCTCGCCAGGCCTGCGGGTGGCCCTGGGGCTTCTGTTAACAGCAGAAGGAGCTCCAGCGGGGAAAAGGCTTCCCCCTATCACGGTCAGCTCGGGCCCGGAGCTGAGCTTGCTGACCGGCCGAAACCGCAAAAGCCATACCTGTAGGGATGAAGGGGACAAAGCTGTACCATTTGACCTTCACGCCCAGGGCTTGATGTGAAGAAAGGCTGAGGAGGGACGTTGCAACTCGCTCCCCTGTAAAGCAAGCACAATCGTTACACTCTGCAAACTGTTTCTGAAGGCTACACTGCACGCAGCCTGTAACTGAAAGCTTTTTGCTCATCTGACAGGGATGTCAGCGTGACCTTCAGTAATGCTGTTTTGAGCGGTTTGTGCGTTGTGGCTAAGTTTGGACTAAGTTTCCGTAGGTTTTGAAGCATGCTTGCACACATGCTTCTCTTCACCCACAAAATTTAAGGGGCATTGCTCACCTGCCCAAGTTGAGCACAGCAGAAGTGATTACAAAAGCCAAGGCCTGGTGTACAGTTCATTGCAGCATTACAAAAAGCACAAGATCCAGCAGAACAGTTTCCAGTTTAATTACTCTTGTAAACACCTTTCCAACTATGTTTTTCAGGTAGAAATGTAGACAAGAAATTCTAATACTTGAGGCTACGCTCAAAAATCATGTAAAATGTGAACAGAATGCAAAGAATTATACAACTCTTTTTCCCGTCTCCTGATAGAGAGTTCCCATGCACTGCTGCTTACAGGTTTGTCAGACTGGGAGGAAAGGAAGCGCTCCTTTTCTTGACCATTTCCAGTCACAACCTTACTTAATTTCAGTGTTACTGCTTTAAAATGCTGTCAGCAGCAACCAAAACAGCTACAGAACAGAAATCGCTTGAGATGGGAACTGAAAGCATGTGGCTACAGCTTACTTTCCAGTGTGGTCACAACGTAGACAACCGTACCCTCCCAGACTCCGCTGGTACAGGTGACAACAGGCATGAAGATAAGTTGCACGGGCTACCTGGATAAGTGCCTTAATCTTTTACATGCACATCAAGTTTGTTTTACCATGCTTTCACCACTGTCGTTACGCTGATAACTTTAACAGGTTGCAGAAAGCGCAGCTATCACACCCGCATTTGCAGCATACCAGGTAAGAAACACAGTGCCACAGAAGCCCATATTCAAGAGCACACCACCACACCCTACCCCCACCCCCATTTAGGATCCAGACAGTATTTGTTCTCTCACACAGCATCCCTTCTACCTCATTGCAGGTGCTCTCACCGTGCCTACCATTCCAGAACAAAGCCCCAAAGAGGCAGCAGCAGCAGCAGCAGCAATGGTTTAAGTTTCCAAGTGTAAGAGCAGGCTAGGAAGATGATGAGGCAATGGAATAACAGGAGGGAGGCAGTCTCTGTACCCTTTAGAGTTCTGCCAACTCTGAGCAATTTACATCACTTCTTATGCATATGAAGCTGTGTTGCTCTGTCTGTGTGTGTGTAACAACCAGAGTTACCTCCCACATGCCAAAGGATGCTCAGAGACCAGGAGACAAGGAAACTTCAGTCCCAGCAAAAAAACAAGTTGCTGATGGCAGAAGGAGGAGGATGCAAGGGAAAGGCACAGTATCCACTGTTCTGGGACTTCAGGAATAACACAGTTGCTTTATTACTTAAGGCCAAGTTTTTCTTTGTCGAGGCCATTAATCTTCTGAAGGAATTTCTGAGACCCCCATGTAAATGCTCAGGAGTGAAAGCGTATCTGGAAGAGGCAAAAAGAAACAGCTGAAGATGACAGAAGTGTATGCACTAAAGCTGCAAGGCATAGTAAAGCATGAAAAGAGGAAGCAGAAAACAGCATAGTAAGAGAAAAAACATACTGAGGCTGCAAAAGGAGCAAAGGAAGCAATATGAAAGGCAACACAGGAAGAGGTATAGCACAATGATAAGAAAAAAGGGGAAAAACCAAAACAACTGAATAAAACCCAGAAGATTGAGAAATATGCATATCTTAAAATATTAAAAAAATCACAACCAAAATGAATACATAATCTAAAGTGCCGTAAGTGTCCTTTCTAAAGTAGATGCACCCATCTTTCTACGAAACTGCACGGGAAGAGTCCTTTTTCCACATGGGAAAAAGGTGTTACAGAGGACTGAATATTACCAGTATGCAATCTTCGTTACCCAAGTTAAGAGAAATGCAAAAAGTCAGTCAGAATAACAAGGAACACAGAATCTTGAATTTTAAAGCTGTTTTCCTAACTTAACAAGTTACAGCACAGGTAGGGAAAGTTACAACATGGAATTTTGTTTGGTTTTGGTTGTTTCTTTTTTTTTTTTCCTCAAATCTTTATTTTCTTGGGTGACTGCTACCACTAACAAAAAAATTTAAAAAATCAAATCCATGCATTGAAAAACTCTGAACCCAGTCATTATTCTTGTCTACAACTTTTTTCCCCCCACCAAGACCTTGTCCAGGAGATAATGATAAACATGGTAACTGCTTTTCAAAGTCAGCTGAAGATCTAGCTGTTCATTCCATGAATGTCTCCAGCCTTGGCAAATTGACTTGCTTTACTACTTCAAATAACCCACAAATGGACTCATCCAACATTCATGTAGAAGTATCTTTTTTACCTTCCGGGCATAGGAAAGCATTACTGCAAGCAACAGTTCAGATTTCCTTCCCAGGAGCTGTTAGGTTATATACTGCCCGTAGTCTGGTCTGCATAACCCCTTTCCAACAGCTGAGACTTACACAGTGCACAATTGAATCAGTCTCTGCTGTTCTAAGCTTTCTTGAGGCTTTCAAATAGCATATTTAAAATACAAACCAACTACCTGCCCTCCAAAATTTATGTCCAGACAGCAAGACTTAACTCTTCCACAGACAGACCTTTATAGTCCTTAGATCTTAAGTCAGTTTCACATCGAACACTTGGGTTTTAGTTTCCTACAACCCTGTAAAATCTATGTAATATGCTTCAGGGCTTTTAATCTGTCAGTGATCCTTTTTACAAAAGTTTTATTTTCTCTCCGATTGATAGATCATCAATTAAATACAACCAGCAAATTAGCTGGAATGAGAAACTTGTAATATTTGCCTTAAGCTTTTCTTAAACGACGGACTTGGCAGCGCTATGGAATTAACTTAAGCATGTAATGGGAACATGAAGGGAAGAAATATGTGTGCAGATTTAATCTCATTAGTTAAACAGTTAATTTTAAGTTAATTTTAAGTTTACCATGAAACAAGTTCAATCGTAACAAAGAACACTAGCTCTTTGGGAAAAGATGCTGAAAGAAATGAGATACTGTGGATAAAAGAAGTAAAAATCAGGGAATAGAAATATTCACTTAAAAAAAAAAAAAAGAATTAGTTAGTTGGAAATGCAGGAATAGAAGACATAACAAAAAAGATGAAGTAATGGGAATACAGTTGCAAATGTGAATTTATTTACTAATGAAAATAACCAAGTGAAATCACAACTGGCTCTTTAATATTCTCCGTAACCACATCCCTACGTTAAATCTGCAATTTGAGTAATTTTTTTAATTATTTTTTTTAAATTTATGGTCAGCACCACAGTCAGCCCTGTTTTTTCTGTCTTGACTGATGATCTTTTTGTGGAGGTGCCTCTTTCTTTTGGACATTACGGTCACAAATGCCAAACCAAACATTACACTTACATAAATAAGTCAAACTTTTTGTTCCATGAGGTACAATACTTTGCAGCTTTGAAACCTTATAAAACATTTAAAAATAGAACAGGAAGGTACAACTAAAGAAATAGGCACATACTTCTATATTCTTCTAAGCTAAAAAGCTTGGCTGACTACACTGAGCTTCTAACAACAGGGGTGTCAAGTGAACAGGGAGCTGAGCCACACAGCAGGGCATGCCAAATCCCAGCAGAGGAAAGCCTGCCTGGCTGTGCACCTGCAGTTCCCGCTGGTTTGGGGAACCCAAAGCCACGTCATGAAGCCACAGAAGCGGCCTGGCTGTGCACCTGCAGTTCCCGCTGGTTTGGGGAACCCAAAGCCACGTCATGAAGCCACAGAAGCGATCTGATGAGGTGGGAAGGTCACAGAAGCACATGCACCTCACAAGCTGGGCTTTAAGTGAGGAAGAAAGATCAGAAGACTAAGTGAACAGAGGGAAAAAGCACAGAGGAACGGGCACAAGCAATAGAAATCAGTAGGGGAAAATACACAGTGATGGGAAATAGGTACAGTTACAATGCCTCTGCAAAAAAGGTTTGCATTAGTAAAGGCTAGGCCACTGGGCATAAATATATTCTTAATGAAACACAGAGAAAAAAAAAAAATACCTAAGACAACTTTTTAAGAATTACATCACTGTATTAAGAAGTCATACTGGATACCACTTGCTATCTGGTAAAATTCACTAAAAGAAAGCAGTTTTATTGCTGAAGCTGCAGTGGCTGATAATAATACAGCGTTATGGAAAGTGACATTGCTAATCTATTTTTCATTAATAATGTACAGTGTTGCAACACTTAATAAATGAAACAGAATACAAATCAGAACTTTACTGGACTTGTAATACCACGGAGCAGTAATTATCCCATCTGCAAAAAGTCACAGAGAAAAGGGAAAAAAAAAGGGGGGGAGGGGCATTCTAACAGATTTTGCATATCTTGTACCAATGCTAATGTGGACAATCATCAGCTTCTGAAAAACGTTATGAACTTTTTGTGGCAAACACATGTGCAAGAAAAAACTAAGTGAACATATGCCTCTTTGCTCAGTGCAAGCATGTTGGGTTTAGCACAGCTGTAGCTCCATCAAGTTTCAGGAAAACTATAGAACTGGACTTAGAAAGAAACAAATTCATTCAGCAGCTCTGGGCACCATAGACAATTACTGCCTTTTAGAACTGCAAAAAACATTATAACAGCTATCAAAATTGTTCTGTGACTTAGGTATTCTTCTCTTTTCAGATTCTTCTTCCCTTCTCTATTTCTGCAATTTACATTGCAATATCTTTTGCACTAAAAATCTGAGCAAGACAAAATGATTAGCATAACTGATTTACAATTATGATGCTCTGATCTATTTAGTTACATTCCATGGCAACAACTGTGCTGCTAAATATTTGTAAAGCATTTCAAAGCGATACAAGGAGATAGAATCAGACTTATAAATCAGATGATGGTGAATTAAAAGACCGCCAGCAACTAACAGTGGAGCTACCGGAGGGGCTAAATGGGGCTGCATCCCCTCCCACCGCTTGACACCAGCTATGGCAAGGCTGAGCAAAAGCTGTAACACAAACTTACACCAATAAAAACTGACATCCAACTGCAAACAAATTAAAACTGGTGTTGGTGTTCACCTACCTCCTTAAACTGAGGCTGGAATCCTGTTGTAGCATATGGGATGTCTTTCTGTTCTTTCATGCTGTGCCCTAGTATTAAACAAGCTCAGATGTCAGTCAGAACTATACTCCACTAGGTACTTCCCAATATTTAAAAATATGTACTATATTTAATTGTGTTTATTGGCATTTTATAAACACATAGGTAGTTATGCCAGCTATTAGAATTTTTTATTTATTTATTAAAACAGAACATTCAAGAGTTACCACTCTGGTGAGTAACCCAACTTTGTTGGGAAAATAAGCCTACAGCAGGGTTATTTTTTTCTCTGGGGAAAAAACCCAAACCAAACCCCAAAAAACCACTACTGACTGAAAAAAAGGACATAGCAAATCAGTTTCATCAGGGCAAATCATGAATCCCCCTTCTTTCCTTTAACCTCGTAAATATTACCTTGTAGAAAACTATTGCTGGAGTGGTGCATTCAATTTCCACCTCTCTGTGCCGTACATCATCTTAGATTAAGCAGGTGCATGGTTTTTAGCTGAACTGCTGGCTTTCCACTGGGAATTCATAGTTTGATTCACCCTTAAGACACACAAAGCATAAAAGCATGTAAATACATGATTTCTGAACCTGGAACTGCAATCTTGCTTCCTTCCTTTAGTTCCATAGATCTTTCAAACCAGCTAGTTTACTCGGTCGATCAAAAATAAAGAGTGACTGCAAAGAATACCTGGATTTATCTTTTTACTTCTTTTGGCAAATAATAAAAAGATCAAGATTATTTTTCTTCCTCTTCCCTCCTCGCCTTGTTCTTATATTTGAGGGAGCAGAGGAGTATTTTAGACTCTGATCAAACGTTAAAACTAAAAAATTAGTCTAATTAATGTCAAAAGCATTAATGCAAAGCAAATTAATTGCTTAACTTCTGGAAAATGTGTTTACATATTGTTCTCTCACCCGTTTTCTCTGTGCTGTTTTTCTAAACATCCAAGTCAGTCACTTACTGTACTACTGTATTGGGAGAGATGAAATGCTCGCTGAATTTTAAAGCACATACTCACCGTTAAAATTTGTTATTCAAGCTGAAGGCCTAGAGACAGTCAATAGGAAAAACTAGGTACCTGTAGTTAGGCCAGGTAAATAGGAGTCTGCCCCTTCTCTCCATTGACACCTGAGAGTTACTGAAGAGAAAAGAAAAAAGCAAAAACCACCACCAAAAAAGCCCCCACAAAACATGATGAGCTGGAAAAATGAACAGAGTTTTGAAGATGTCTGTTTTTTCCACCACCACAGAATGTGTCCTGGTTTTGGCTGGCGTAGAGTTAATTTTGGATTTAGTATGAGAACAATGCTGATAACACGCTGATGTTTTTAGTTTTTGCTGGGTGATGTTTATACCAAGTCAAGGACTTTTCATTTTCTCAGGCCCTGCCAGCGAGAGGGCTGGAGGGGCACAAGAAATGGGGAGGGGACGCAGCCGGGACAGCTGACCGCAACTGGCCAAAGGGATGTCCCATACCATAGGATGCCATGCTCAGACTATAAACTGGGGAGGGTTGGCTGGGGCCTGCCGATCGCTGCTGGGGGACTGGCTGGGCATCGTGGTGGGCAATGGGTGGTGAGCATCACTCGGGGTTTTTTTTCCTTTTGGATTTCATTCCTTCCTCCCTCTCCATTTTCATTACAATTGTTGTTATTATTATTATATTTAAATGTATTTCAATTATTAATTTTTTCTTATCTCAACCCACGAGTTTTCTGCTTTTCCCAGTTCCCCTCCCCATCCCACCAGGGGAGAGGGGGAGTGAGCAGCTGAGCGGTGCTTAGTTGCTGGCTGGGGTTAAACCGCAACAGAGGTTGGAAGGGATGTCTGGAGGTCCTCTGGTCAAACCCCTTCCTGCTCAAGCAGGGCCACCTAGAACCAGTTGTGAAGGACCATGTCCAGGTGGCTTATGAATATCTCTAAAGAAGGAGACTCCACAACCTCTCTGGGCAACCTGTGCCAGTGCTCAGTCATCCTTACAGTAAAAAAGGGTTGTGTTTTTTTCTTCCTGATTTTCAGAGAGAACCTCCTGTATTTCAGTTTGTGCCCGTTTACCTCAGGTCCTGCCACTGGGCACGCCTGACAAGAGCCTGGCTCCATCCTTTTTGCACCCCCTCGTGTATTTAAATACATCTATAAGATCCCCCTGAGCTTTCTCTTCTCCAGGCTGAACAGTCCCAGCTCTCTCAGACTTTCCTCGTAGATGAGATGCTCCAGTTCCTTCATCATCTTTGTGGCCCTTTGCTGGACTCTTTCTAGTATGTCCACATCTCCCCTGTACTGGGCAGCCCAAACTGGACATGACATTCCAGGTGTGGCCTCAGACATGCTGAATAGAGAGGAAGGATCACCTCCCTCAACCTGCTGGCAATACTTTGTAGTGCATAATAAGTATTAAAGTAACTGTTCCAAAAACTAAAATACTGTGTTTTAATAACATTTCTGATGCAAGTTTTTGTATATACTCTAAAGCCTGTATTTTCCATTAGTGATAAAAATAGAAGCTATTAAGCTACAAAGGGACCACAGCATGTCAGAATTACTGTGATAAGAATCACTACAGGATAAAACATTGCTATTATTTTCATCATTTTCAAAGACAATGATAACTTCTTATACAACCCACACAAGTAGCATGTTGCCATACACCTTCCTACACTGCTTCCCGCATGAAATGTTCCCAACAGCGTCTACACTATTATAAATGAGCAGCAATCACTATAGCTCCCAGCACTATCAATCTACAGAGACACTACAAAAGTCACCTAACACTGTACCACCAGATGTTAGGGGACACTTCATACATCAAGTTGAATGCACAGGTGTCACCTGGAATAATTTTTGCAAGATTTTGTATACCAGTTATAGAATTGTTTCCTATAAAGTCATTAACACAAACCTGTGGTGGCTGTTTTCTCCTTCTTATAGGAAGTTCAATGTTTTTGCCACCAGATTTCAGAGTGTCACATACAATGAAATAACTAAAACAAGTATATTTACCAAGCATTTTGCATTTTCATGAAGGAAAGAAGCCCAAGCTTTTCTTGAAGCATTTATCGCTTGCTTTGTATTGGATTACTTCTTAGCAAAGCTGATTGCTAATTTGATGGTGGCCTTTTGAACTCCTGTAGCTTCTTTTGCATAATGCTTTTCAGTTTTAGCATTGCCACCAATTGCATTGGCCTGTAGAGGACAGAAAGGAAGTTATAAATCTCACCGTAACATACATTAACTTACCTACTGTAATCAGTCTTACAAAGGCTTGCTTACATTTCATACTGGGACTCCCTTACCATCGCTATGCCATATGCGTGCAGAACTTGCCTGTCTGCCAGTGCCAGGTCAACGATTTCCCCTTGCAGCTTCTACTTAGGCTCTGCTAATATTTCAATACTTGATCTTAGGGTATCTGGAAACATAAATATACAAGAAGTTCTCAACTTTTTCATGCCACATGTCTTTTTCTTTATGTAAACTATTCTAGCAACCCCATGTTTGCTAAAACCTCTTCTAGAACTAGGGGAAGGAAAGAAGCTTCAAAACCCTTCAACACAGTCCTGTGAGCAATAGTTGAAACTCAAATTCTGTCCATAGGAGAAGTATTCTGAGTAAGCCAGGATGTAGAATATTTCACTAACCAATGTAGATCTATATTCAGCGTTTTACAAATGCCATGACTTGGGGTTTTTTTGTTTGTTGGTTTTTGGTTTTTTATTCTTCTTCTTTTTGCAAAAAGCCAAGAAATTATCTTAGGAGGAACTCCCAAAGTTTGGTACCTATTTCTTTACATCAGAGAAGGAGGGGGAAAAAAAAAAAAAAGAAGAAAGAAGGCATGCACAGGGTTTCTCTCAAATGGAATTGAAAGCTTTTTCCAGTTTCACTGGCATCTAAATAGCTATCAGAGCTTCCTGGTGTATTGAAGAGTATACATGGGGTCTGGTGGGCAAGACTGGATCCTAGCGCTGCACCTATCGTCTCTTCTTGCAATATCTAGTGAATACATATTTGTAGTGATTCGAGGATTATCTTCCCTTCTCTGAAGCGTAATAATAAAAAAATATTCTAGTGTAATAGTAATTTAAAAATCACTTACATTTGTTAATTTAAAAGGGAAGTGGAAGGTAGATGGAAGTTTCAGCTGGTTTACTGAGAAATGATTAAGACCATCTCCACCCATGCCATGGCTTTGTCAACTAACCACATCCTTGGCAGCCCAACTGCCTACACACCTCTGCCAATCCTGCAGACAAGGTTCCATCAGCATTTTCTCAAATTAAAATGAAAATGGTAAGGATGATGTCTTGCACCATTTACAGTGAAAAAAGTACATTCAGGAAGTTGTTCTTCTTTTCATGTTTACAATACTGTCATTAATAAACCAGTTGTCAGATTCTGTAAATCCTCAGCTTTTCATGGGCTCATTGCTTGATCTATCGAACATCTATCCACGTCGCAGAACTCTTTCCCAGCTAGCTCAAAAATGTCTTTGAAGTATTTATGATAGCTCTTGAGCACAGTGGTCTGTGTTTTGGTCTGAGCTCATTAAAGATGAAAGAAATCCACAGGATGGGGGAAAAGCAGATGGTGGCTAGGTCTTCCCTGCTTTCCGGCTTTTGGGAGTCAAGCAGAGAACATGAACCATAATCCACTTAACTACACCCTTGAGACAAAAACTAGGGATAAGAGGCAACTACAGGAAGGTCCCAGAGGGACTGGAACCAAGAAGACTTGATGGGCACATCACAGCATAGAACAACAGAAGACTGCAAAGCAAAAACACTGCCACTTACATCAGTAACTCACTCTGCTACTCTACACTCACCTTGGGAAAAATAACAAACAAACATGCAATAATTAAGAAAGGAGGAAAGAAGGAATTTGAACTTCTCCTTACCTTTCTTAACTTCCAAGTTAAGAACCCAAATCTCAGAGCAAAAGGGAATTGGGAGACAATGCTAACAGCAAGAATGGCTATTACCTGACATATTACATTTTCTAAAAGCTAAATTTCCCCACAAAGTTTCTTACATAGAGACAATGCAAAGTGTTTACCTTCTTGCCAGTTTTAGCAGCTATATTAAAGCCGTCAATAGCATTAAGAGTTGCAGGAAAAATAGCAAAAATATCAAAGTGATAAAACTAGCATTTACAGTACCAACACAGTAATGGAAATACTTATATAATAAAACTATCTACTTCAAAACAAAGATAGGTCAATATGGAAGTGATATTCAACTTTCTTTTTGGATTTTTTTATTACTTTGGTGGACAGAGAGAAATTCATAAAATACACAGAACATACATAAAACTAGTGTAAGACTAAAGGATACTTATGCTCTTCGGTCCTTTGCTTTAAAGCGAATGTGATCTTTGATTTTGCTTTCACTGAGGCACATACGCTTAAAGGTCCGGGGGAGTTTTAATCCATTCTACGGAAAAAAAATGTTCCAATTTACACAAAACCAAAGTATGGAAGCTGTTACAACATGCTGGCATACAATCTTCCTCTCTCCCCTTCTCCTACTAAGTTTGGAAGATGCTTATCAAAGAGAATCGATACAAAGCCTTCTGAGCAGTAAAGGCGGGCACTGCTCCTGCCTGAGCTGGAGAGACCAATCCATTGCAGCAGCTTTCAGCTGCCTTAACTACACCTATGCCAGAAGAGAAAACACATCAGCACGTGCGTCCAGACACCAGAGCTTGGTAACCTCTATCACTACAATAGTCTCTGGCATACCATCAGGAGCAGACAGCCAGGACACAGCCAGTCCATTTTGAAGTCAAGGAGAGTCTAATACGAACAGGGTCTCAGGGGCAAAAAGTGGGCTTTCTCAGTTTTGTTCACTAATTAAGAGGTACCCTATCAGCTCACGTGCTTTAAGAGCTTTCAGCAACCACAAGACACAAACTCAGCAGTGATGTTACTCCAGTAAACTAAAGTGATAAATAGCTAATTGACCAAGTACAAAGTATGGGCAACACCAGCTGTGTGACCATTCCTTTAGCTAGAGGACCTCTTCAACCCTGCCTCTACCTGTCTTCATTTAATAACTCTATTACACTTGGTCATTGCTTTGATGACCAACCAACATATGCAACAGCCTCCTTGCAGTTGGAATGGAAGACTAAATCTAAACATCCAGGTTGTTCTCTTGCTACTGCTTCCAGTGGCACAGCTGTAATGACAACAGGGAGAGCTTCTAGTGTGAACAGACTGTATGCAGAAGGGATCACCCTATTTGCTCCAGTCCTGCTTGAGACAATTACAAAAACCTGTGATCAAGAGCAAGATATGACTCAAAATCTCCAATAACCTCCTAGTTGCTGTTTGTGATCTTTTCCAATAGAGCTGATAGGCAAGTTTTATCTATACAGAAGTTTCTGTAAAAAGCAGCAAGTGAACAGAAGAATTACGAAGAAAAGCAAGACACATATCAGATGGATATTTTTTCACTGTATGAACAGGCTAGCATTCCTTGCAGCAAGTATTAAGCCTTTGTAAAGCTTTTACATCTATTTATGTATTTTTACAATAGCTTATTATAACTTTATTCCAAAAACCCCAAGTATGCTTCAGTGACTTAGCTTGAACCTTCCTTCTGATTCTCTTGGTGTTTGGTTCAGAATTCAACATCCAATGTCAGAGACATGAACTGACTATGCAAAAACTTTTAATGGATAAATCAGTTCTTCATACGGTCCACACGTGCGGCACTTAAATGTAAGCACTTAGATACTTACAATACATAAAGTTGACACTTCCCTTCCAAGTCTGGTAGGTACCAGATGGGTCTTGTCTGGGGCAGTTCCGGACTCCTGCTGCTATCAAAGACCACAGTCCAGGCAGACATACCAAAAGGTCTACAGCCACTGCTTTGTGCGCAGCGCTGTGGGAAAGCCGACCAGTTTTGGCATTTCAGAAAATTAAGAAATTTATTGGCCCAATACAGAAGCAAAACTCAAGACTGGAAAGGCTGGATACAGGTTTTTACCATAAAGCTTTTAATTTCCAATACATCAACAGCTTCCTTCCAATCTTCAGAAGTTAGTTTGGGGTCAGTATTCCAGTGGTACAACTTCATTCAAGTCACACACAAGTAACCAAGGCAAACCAAACTTCCCTACAAAGAAACTACTCCCTGTTAAAACCACACAGACTACAGGAATTAAAGCTTAATCAGATTATCCTTTAACATGATTTCAGGCACAGCTGTGAACAGATTTGAAGGAACATCTCAGATGGTTGCAATCTATCCTATCAGCCTGCTCACGGGTGTTCTGCTAGTCCTGAATATTTGAAAAGAAGAATCTGTATCTGTGAGGTTTACATTAAATTCAGCCTTTCACATTGCCTTCTTCTGTAAGGGGCTTTGTTGGTTTCTTTGTAAGTTTATATTTTGATCTCAGCTCTTTTATAGAGTAATATTGTTTGGTCTCTCTGCATTATTATTGCCAAATCATACAATAAAATTCTTCATAGATCTGTACATATGAGGAACAGTTTGCTGGTGCTCCTTTAAAATAAAAGAGCTTACCATGGTGATTATTTTCCTGTGAAACCCAGTAATTTTTCTCAAGTGACATTCACTTTTTTTTTAAGAAGTTGTGCAAAGGAAACTTAACCTGACTTCCTTTTTTTTACAGATAATAATTGAAACAACTGGCTTGTTTTCAATACTTGGGATAATCTGATGCTTTTAAGCAGAAACCTACAAATGTCAAACTCGCTGAAGTTGCAGGTATATTGTCTGGTGTATTTTACTGTGACTAGACCCTCGAGAGTCAGTTTATGGTGCTATTAATCACTACTCTTACACCAGCAGCCAGGTCTGCACAATCACAATGATAAAATCATCACAATGACTCTTTCATTAAGTAGCAACAAATTATTATTCAAGAAGGAGCCACTGCAACTTTTCTTTAAGTCAGAAACTCTTGAAATAGCAATGGAGGTGAAGACAGAAACAAACTCAAAACATTACACAGAAGTAACTTTATTCTACTGAGAAACAGCAATTTTAAGTACATTTCAGGCCATAACAATTTTTAAGTTTACAGAAAGTTAACTTACAGAATGAAATATGGATTTAGCCCCTCCAACAACATATATGAAAAGTACCCTGCTCCCTGCTGTACCACACATTATGGTTTTGGTATTGTACCGCTCCCTCCACCACACAGTACCAGGAAATTGGGGTTACAGCACCCTAATAGTGTGTAAGAAGAGGGTTGCTGAGGTACGTCCTTATTCTTCACCATTACAAGCTACTGTAGAAAATCCAAACCACAGTTTCACACTATAACTTTCCTGATGGAAAAGCCAGTTGAGTAGGTTCATGATTTCCCAACTTCCTAGTCAGTTATTTACTCACTGGCATAGTTCTTTATTCTCCCATTCTCCCACAAATTCACCGGCTTGTGAGGCCAGTGAAAACACTCACCTTCCAAAAGCAAAAGATATTTTTTATTTTTTTTTTTCAAAGTTGGATCATTTTGGTGAGCTGTTTACTACAAAAAGCTGAGAAATTCTTCTATCACTTGGAATTCCCTTCCTGAGGAGCAGCTCCATGTTCAGGATCAGCCAATCTAAAAGCACACTGCTATCGAAAGAGATTCCCCCATCTCCTGTCCCTCACTGCATCTTATTTTCTCCCTGTGTTAGGATGAGTTGTTCTGCAGCTGTTAAGTTAGATCAGTGTCTTGACCCAACTCAGAATGAATTTTTTTTTTACAAGCTGAGTTTTGTTTCCATCCCTTCCAAAGCATACAAAGAGGACAGTTTCACATCCAATCATCACGACCCAAATGGAGATTGCCACAAAAAACAGCATTTTTGTTCTTCCCAACCATTTCCACATAGACATTACTGCAGCCCCCCCTGAACTGGGTTTATCAATCATACATTTTTGTGGCAACTCACCAAAAAAAATTCACTTTGCATCAGATTAGTGAGTTTAGGACTATTTTCTTCAGTATCAGCTTGCATGCACGTTCGGTTAGGCATAACATCCAATTACACCCTCAGTGGGTGGTAATAATGGTTTGACATGACCATGAAAAAAGGACAGTTCTGTCTCCTCCCCCAGCTTATTCCTTCACTCCCCCTTTCCCTCACAGAGTTATGGGATTTATACAATTGCACATCAAAACAATTCAACAAGCAAATTAAGATATTTTTTTTTTCCTGTGAGATTAGTGAGTTAACTCACAAGGGGTCAAAGCATCATCAGAAAGGCACCAGGGAGGAGATGACAGTGCTTGAGGTAGAGCAGAGACAGGAGGAAGAAGTGCCACCACCCAGGAGCACACATGGGAGTTCAGACTGACCTAAGTCAGCACTACTGTGGCTTTCCTCTGTGAATTGCTCCCCCTTCCCCTAAGCCTCTGCTGGCTTTCACCTGGCCTGGGTGAGACACTGCAGGAAACCTTCTTGGCTTCCTTCTGCTGGGCAGGCTTCCAGCCTGGCTGACCATGCCCCAGCCAGGCAGCAAAGCCAGCACAAAAGTGACAAGGGAAAAGCACAGTCTGAGTAAGACCTTTGTCTTAGGTATGTCAAGAGGTAGCTTCTAGGGCAGAGGAAGAGGACAGCAGCACAGATTCAAGCCCAAAGTTGCCTTCCAACTCTCCAGGAATATTTCCAATTTCATCCTGGTTTGTTTTGCTGAATTTGATCTCTAAGTTTACCTTTCTTGTTCCTTCAGTCTGCCTACTGCCATTGAAACCAGTACAGAGAAGCTTCTGCTTGTCCCTGATGATGACATGCAGACAGACCCATGTAAGATGATTAAAAAAACAAAGGGGACCAGTAAGTTCAAAAAATCAAAATAATTCCCACTGGCCCCATAAGAATCCTTCAGCTATATTCAAATCAGTGCTGCAGGAACCCAAGCTTTCATATCCTCGTAGCAATCTCCCAAACCACAGTGTCCACCTTCACAATGTTTTTTTATAAATCCAGTCTTTAAAGGTCTTTTATGTACCACATATCTCCTACAGAATGTATTGTGGAGCAGTAATGCCAGGAACAATACCTGCAAAAGCCAAAGAGATGTGGTCACCCAGTGCATAAATTTTCCTCACAGTTCTTTCCTATTGAAGCTTGGTGACAGACTTTTTTGTGTACCCAACACAGCTGTATCCAGCACTCAAACTCCAGCCTGTTAGAAGACAATAAAGAAATTGTTCTTGTCTCCAACACTAACGTTATTTACATTATGCAGAGGAGATGTCATACTAAGTCTTTTCACAAGAACATTGTCAGAGAGTTATGTGGAGGTTGTGCCATCCTTCCTGAACAATGAATAATAATGTCTGACATCTGTTAGGGAGGAAAAATGGTAAGTTGCAGTAAGTGTCACAGCAAAAAGTTTCCAAGTTGCAAAAATTGTGGTTTACAAATGCAGTACAGGGAGGCAGCCCATGAAAAAAGGGCTTACAACCAAAGTAGAAAGCAAGGTGGTTACAGATGGAAGAACCCAGGGAGATAGCAGGACAACACAGATCAATATGATAAGCAGTATTCTCAGTACACCTGCTGTTTGTAAGTGCAATCATGGCTAAGCTGATCTAAAAGCTAACTGCTGACAAAGAAGGGTAATGCTGCTTTACTCTTCTGGCCCAGGAATCGACTTCCCTTGCTTTGACATTGAAACTCATCTGCTCTCGATCTGTGAAATGCAACAGGCAGAAAAGTGCTTTTAAAGAAAAGCAATTGGTTTCCTGCTAATTTACCTTCTTATAAACATCTCACTACAAGATCAAATGCGTAAAAGTGATGGCACAGGAGACAGAGTGGGAGCACGTGGCCACAAATGAGTACAGAGGGAGCTGAAGGAAAAACGTGGCTTTTGGTAATAGCCAGTTGTAAGATTTACTTAGCTAGAAGACAAAGCTAGACTGTAACTTAAATGCTGTCACCAGTTTCATAGGTATTTTGGTGGGGAAGAGTTTTGAAGGTAGACAATGACGTACCACAGACATTTATGAGAAGCTCCTCATAGAAAGATGAAGAGCGCTGCTTTGAAAACTTCTAAGAAAGACTAATGGGAAGGATGTTAGGATCCACATCTCAAGAGCAAGTAAGAACTTTATTTCTTTCTCAGTTGGTTTAAACCTCAGCATTTCCTGTCATAAAACCTTTTTCTTAGAAGATGCAAATCAATGAATGCTGAAAAGGAAAGAAAAACTGACCAGCACCGTGTCAGGTCTGACAATGGGCTGAAGAAAATAAATGAGAGATATGATTAGTGATAAATAAACTAGGATTCTAAGCTGAAAGTCTCAAGCATGACTGAAATTGCACATAAGCATCCTCTGTTTTCTCAGTCTTCCTCAAAGGTGCTCTCCTATGAACTCTAATGAATTGATGCAAAAGACAGCTTACAGGAAAACATTAGTTCTTTCTTCACAGAAATTTATCTTCTTATCCAGAACTCAAGAAAGAAAAGCTCTTTTGCTACACTACATACAAAACTTATCCCTTTTTTACAGTACTTCCTTGTGATAAATATTCCCATCACCTACCTAAATCCAAAGTTTTGCTACATCACGGCCACCACCAAACTTTTCAGTTTCTGTGATTGTTTTATGTAAAATACACACAGGGTAAAATATTACATGCATGAATCTAGAAAAATGTATATTATTTTAAAAGACATAAGCTGATATCTTCAGGTGTTTAGGAAGAATAACAGCTACAGTTTCATACTTCTGCTATAAAATGTTTGCTCTTTTCCAAACCAACAGGTACATACAATCTAGCCATCAATTCTACTTGTTGTAGAGGTCATACAACTTCTATTTTAGATAGGCCAGCAAAAGTTTTCATAGGCAACTTCTTGTTATATTTTCAATCCATTACAAGTTTTGTCCTCTGTTCTATTCTACTCCAATCTATTGCTTTGCTTACCAAAAAATGGATATGAACCAATAAATATGAATAAACACAGGAGGTTTAATCTGCTTCTCTTCACCGGACCTGACCACTACCTCTTCCACTTGGCTCTCCTTGTCGTAATTTCTGATGAATTTAATTTTTTTGTTTCCTATCCTCAGAGAGCAAAATTACCTCTGTTCTTCATTCATGGGTTATAACTCCTTGTCCATGCCAGTGTCTAATCAACTTTTAAAGCTGATGCTGACTGAGCACTATGAGGAAGTCTGGGAAAGTCAAACATCAATGAAAAATAAAATCTATACTTAGTATTTTCAATAAATACATAAACCCTGAGTACTACAAAACAGAATCATTCCAAACTGATTTATTCCCAATAACTAAATCAGCAGCATAAAATGATGCATCATGTATGGCCGAATCAAAGGCCCACTTGGAATAACTAAGAATGTAGCATTTAGAAAATGGCATAATGAATTTATGTGAGCAACAGTACCTTATTCCTGCAAAAATACATACACACTAATAGCTGAACTGTGACTGTATCTAGAAAGTTATGCAAAATCACATATTATCATTATCAGAAGACTAGTAGTATTTAATAATAAAGTGTAGATTATGTTATTGAACAAAAGACTCCTCTTTTATTCCTATACAATCAATACAAGAGAGGCATAGGCATTATCATGGCCCACATTCCCATCAGCAAGGCTTCTAATTAGTCTTTTGACTTATAATTTTTCTGACTGGCATCCAGAGCAAACTCAACTTGATTTTCAGACTGACTTAATAGTTAAGATACATCGCTATTTTACTTGCAAAAGAATATATAGCACTTATGGGGTAACACTGCAATACTATTCTAGAGTATCTTTTTAGATGAGAGTCATGCTTTAAACTTTCATGCTGAATAAAGGGAAAAGATGGGAAGTGGTTAAAAGCATTGCTACATTCTTAAAGCAAAATAAATACTAGAAATCAACAGTTACTGGGTTTTTTTCCTGTTTTCCTATGTTGCTTAGAGAAAATTACAGTCAATTCCTCTTTGTAGGGTAATTCAAAGGCAGTTCTACCTATTTCTAGAATGCATTGCTTGTTGCCCTCATTTTACGACAGGGGAAGATCCAGGCTTATAGTTCCTACCTTGCAAATACCAACTATGCACATTGTAATTAAAGTGAATTTGTGTGTGCTCCCTGCTTCTCCTGGAGCTCAACCTTCCCACCACGTCCTCATGACTGAAGGTCATGAGTCTTCAGAAGGCAGAAGTTGAAGATGATGCAAATGATGCAGAAGTGAAAGTCTTCAGAAGCATCTCCAGAAGAATAGTATATAGCCTTCCATTGCAAAAGTGTTGTCTTTTAACAGACCTGAATGTTCAGTGATCATCAAGATTATTACTACCTTTTCTTCAGCACTGCTTGGCAGTGCCTTATCGTGTTTATCTTTTCTGCTTTGTTTTCAAAATTCAAAAAATGAGGAAGTTAGTGAACTTTGCTTGCTTTGCTTCTGTGTCCTAAAATAAAACATCAACCTCTAAGAATTCTTCAAGAATTTTCAGCTCCAAGGAAGATTAGATTAGACGTTCTGCTATTCTTTATTTATAGCATACGTTCCTAGTAGCTGGAGATTCCCTTTTGAAAAATAAAATCAGGACACAGAAAGATTTTCTTACTGTAGCTGTTGCACTTACTCCCATTAGTGCAAAGTGCTGAACCTACTATGAATTTCTTTATTCTAAATATTTATATTTGCAGACTATGATTTTTATCTGGGTTTGTTATTACCCCTCTGGAATATGGCAGAGCCACCAATATCCTTGTAGTGTGCAGTGCTGTTTGGGTACTTCACTTTATACCAGAACATACAGGCTTGTATTTTAGGTGCTACTTCTTAATAATTTCCCATACAATAGCCAGTACAGAATATAAATGACAAAATTGGAAAAAAAAGCAGACAAGAAGCTGACAGCATAAATTCAAGAAAAAAATTTATCATGCTAGTGTGATCCCTTTTAGGAAGCAAAAAGCACCGTTTACCCTAAAAACACTTCGATATTGTTGTGTATTTTGATAACAGGTTACTGTTTTTTAAATAAACAGACTTGGAACCATTTTTAAGACTCAACCATTTATATAGGCAGATCTTAGGTGCAAGCTCCATTTTGCACAAAGATGAATTAACATGGAGACTGGGCACACAGTAAATCCCACAAAAGTTATGAGATCACGCCAAGTTCAGTTGGTGAAGAAATACTGAACGAAACGCATCATTTCTGGCTTTTGTCATCTTCCTTTTTCATCTACTGAAAGACACTCCTTCTTTGGGATCTGCTCTGTTACCCCCGATTGTATTGCTGATGTTACAGAACACATGCATAAACACCCCCCCCCCTTTTTTTCATAAATAGCAAGATGAAAACAGTCTTCCCTGAAAAAGAGGCTCAGATTCACTCTGTCATCCTGTTAGCAGTAGATCCTGAGCTATCATACTTATTATAGTAAAGAAAGTGGGGTTGTGGGGTTTTTTTTGTCAATTTGAAGTGAATGCACAAAATGAGGTGTTCACCAGCATGTTGAAGGCTTTGTCTGAGAAATGTCTAACTCTCAGGAATCATTCTTAACTTTCATACTGAAACCTCTAGTCAAGTAGGTTTAAGCCAATGGTGCTACCATAAAATCTGTTGCTATCCTCTTTCCTGTATATATAGCTTCATAGATGCGAAGTTTGAAATTTTACTTTTAAATGTAAATTTGAAAGTTTTAATGAATCAGCATTCTGTATTTTCCTGCTTGTGGTTGGGAATGTCTGTGGGTTCCTTCTCTTACTTTTCTCTCCTACTCCAGAGAATTTGTGGAAACTCCGGTAATAAAAATGAAGATTGCTTACCATTTTTTCTCAGAATTGTCGGAAGACATGATCATTGCAAATATTACAGGTTTCTCCAAAACTAAAGGAGTTCCTCTGCAATGAGGAATTTTGACACAATCCTGAGAAGACTAAAATCACTGTACTGTTAGCAGTTCATTTCAAACTCATTCTCTAGGAGCTACATGCTAATGCTTTCCAGACCCTAGTCTCAGGAACTATATCTCTATCCACTACTTGCTACTGACAAGTATAAGTTGGAAACATGGGAAAAAAACTTTCAGAAAAGGACCCATCCTCCTCTGTCTGTGTTCTTTTCTCTTCAAAAAATATGACACACTGAAATGCACATCAACAAAAAAGACACTACACTGACAAAAGTTGGAACACAGAACAAAGATCTGGTTGAAACATATTTGCATTTGAAACCCTTGATGATGGTCTAGATTTATGCATCTAAATTACAATTAAATAATGTTAAGGTTGTGAGTAACTCACAAGAGCAAAGAAATGTGCAATTAAAGGGAAATATACCATATGTCCTTTGATATCTAGGCATATTGCAGTGCATTAAGAAAGTCATAAAAGAGACACCCTGTTGTGGTTATGTGTTCTGAGACATGTGGCACATTTCCATTGTAGCTATCTATTTCCCTGCTTGTATGCATCTGTGCCATTATTTAAACGTTGATTTTGAGTGTGATTTTCTCTTTGCACGGTAAAAAAAATGGAGCTGAGGACTCTTTTTTCAATGTTTCTTTACATCTGTTGTTGTTTCTGAAAGTGGAAGTCCAAAATTTTAAACATATGAATGAAAAATCATCACAAAAGGGAATAAATGGATTTAATTTAATCGTCAGACAAAATTAGGCAGAGATGGTTTTAGTTACTATGGATGAATGATCTCATATCTTCCTCTAAAAACTGATACAGCTGAATTTCAAACACTGTTCTCCTGCATTTCACGTGGAAATAGGAATGTACTAAAAAATTTGACATATTTAATTTGGACCATTTGGGGAAATACAATGGGAACTTATTCCTTTCATTTCAAGGTTACTCACATGTGGCATCCCGCAAGCCTATGTTTTTTTTCTTCTACTCGAAACAAACCTGAAAATGTGGGAGAATATGATAGAACTTTCAGATCTTAAAAGCAGTATTTATGCGGCTGACATCTAACCTGTATTGTCTCAAACTCTGTGATTACCAAGATTCCCCAGCGTGAAATGTTTTATAAATAGTGGTTGGGTAACCAGAGGATGAGAACAAGATAAGTTATACTTGTGGAAAGAGAAAAACATTTTGCGGAATTCCCAGAGTATTTCATGAGAACGTTTGCTCTCCAGCTGCTGAAGATGCCTGCAGCCTTAGACATTTTCAGACACCTCACCAGTTCTCTAGGGCCAAGTATATACTATACTTCTGCTAAAGAAAAAAGTCCTCATAATTCTATTTGCAACTGGCTAGATGGTTTCTCCTGATTACATGCTGATTTGGCCACATCTGTCTTGCATACTTCATTCCCAGGATTCTTTGCTGTCATTTGTAGTAACTAGAAAAAGCATCAAACTGGGCACAGAACTATTATACAGTTATTCTACGAGTTCACTCCAAGACCATACAGTAAGAACAATGCATCACCATGAAATGTATCAACTTGAGAAAAAACAGGTTTCTTCAACCCTTTTTTTGCTTTTGGTTTCCTCTAAGTATGATGGCAATGATGATAAAGTGTGTGGGAGACAGAAAAAAAACAACCTACTAGTAAAAAAATGGACCCAGATACCATGGTGATGAATGGTTAGAAACACAAATGGCCTAATGGATATGCTGGCATCACTCCTCCTCCTTAGCATGACCTACAGTGCAAGTACTGGGCCAGAGACATTTTCTGGAAAGGAGAGCAAGCCCGATTAGCATCACATCAGCTCAAGGTCCTATGTAATCTGAAGAGACAGGGCAGAAGCAGTGCCATTCTGGTAAAAGAGAGCATCGGGCCCAGGTGGCAGGCCCTTGGACAGGGGGATGCTGTAGGAAAGCAAGAACAGCTTGGAGCCAGCAGCCTGGGAACTGGTTGTCATGGGAAAAAAAGCATGGGGTGATGGGCAGTCACAGTAGATCCTAGCATAGCAGAGCCAGAAAGAGTAATCTTCATGAGGCTGGGGAAAGGAGCCAGCCTAGAAACAGTCTGAGGAGATGCCATGCCAGTAGGGAAGCAGCTGTACAAGTCACAGGGTGGCCATGGATGCCAGTGACAAATACAAGCTGTAACCAAAAGGGTCAGGGCTTGAGGGAAGAGCCGGGGACTTTAGCCAGCAACAGCTGAGAAAGAGAGCAAGCAATGCACCCAGTAAGGAGCAGGATTCACGTTTTGTGGTGCGGTGGTGTGTCACCAAGTAATGTGTCCCATCAGCCAGAGCAGCACACGCCCCTACCAACTGCAAGATCAGGTATCATTTTATAGAAGGCCGCAGCTTGGAAAGGAGACAGGACTCACAGCCTGTAGCGCGGTACTGAGAAGCACCCATGCTGAGCAGGTGATATGCCCTGAGGGGGGGGGGGGGGGCGGAAAGCAGGTTTAGAAAGATTTAGTTGGGGATTTTCAACGTTACTGTACCATTAGCATTCTTTAAAGCTCTCATCCTTGCAAAGAATAGTCTTAAGACTTTGCAAACGTGTACATGAGGATCGGTGGTGAAACCGTGGTGCCACCAGCGGCCGCACTGAAAAAAAACCCAGGTTGCTTTTAGCACTTTCAGCGTCTATAATTTATTTGAAGGGGCAGCAGTAACTCCTTCTCCTTGCTCCTCTTCACCCTCACGACAGGGAAACAGCGGCCGCCGAGGTCAGCCGGCAGAGCCGCCCCACGCCACCAGCGGGGGTCGGACGGCCGCTCCCCTTCAGCTTTTTTTCCTCACGCCGTCTTTCCGCCCACCTGCCGGCGCTGGCAGCGCGGCACCGCAGACGGCGAAAGCATCACGACGGTTTGCAGCGGGCCCGCCACCGCCAGCTCCCCTCACGGACAAGCCCCGTGTTGCCACGCCGAACCCCCGCGGCCCCGCCGGGGGAGCGCAGGCCGCCGCCGGGCCCTCCCGGCGCTTCGCGGAGGTGCCTCCCCCGCCCTGCGCACCCGCCGGAGCGCGCTGCCCGGCTGCAACCAACTGCGGCAGTGAGCAGAGGGGGGAGGAGAGCGCGCCGCGCGGCACAGCCAGAGCGCGTCCCCCGTAACGTGCGCACCACAGCGCTCCCATCCCCCCGCCGGCCGTACCACTTCGCTGCCCGTCCGGCTCTGAGGCGCGTTGGGCAGGAACGTACCAACGCCGCGAAGGGAAAGGGGTCGCCGAGAAGGACGCGTGATAAGGGAAGGTCGTGTTCAAACGGCGCAGCGCCGACTCTCGGTCCCGTTGTTTTGGCGGAGCGGTGGGAAGCGGCCGCGGCCTCATCGGGGCTCCCCCGCACCGCGGGAAAGGGGGAGGAGCCGCCGGTTCTCCTTAACCCTTCCCCGGCGGGACGGGGATGGGCCGTCCCGCAGGGCACCCGTCCCCGCCCCCCGCGCGCAACGTTCTTCCCGGATCGCTGCTGCCTCCCGCCGCTGCTGGTTCCGCGGGGCGCGTGAGCGGGCGGTGGGGGCGGACCCTCCTGGTAGCGGCCCGACATGTCGGTGGCGTTCGCGGCCCCGAGGCAGCGGGGGAAGGGCGAGATCACGCCGGCCGCCATCCAGAAGGTGAGGGGGAGAGGAGAGGGAGGAGGGTCCGGGCCCGGCCCCGGGGGCTGCAGCTGTTTCCTGCCGTCGGGCCGCGCGGGGAAGGGGTGGCGGCGCCCCGGAGGGCCCAGGCCCCGGCGGGGGGGTGCGGCCGGGTCGCGCTCGTCGCGCTCGGGACACGGCCTGGCGAGGGCGGCCGGCAGGGAGCTGCCTCTCTGCACTTCGGCAGTTGTTCGGGGGTCCCGGGGCCGGGCAGCGCCGTTCGCGTCGGGCCGCGGGGGTGGGGGCGGCCAGTGTCCCAGGGCTCCCCTCGCCCCGGCTGCACTGAGCGCTCCCGGGGCCGCGGCTGTGAATTAACCCCCAAGGACTCGGCCTGGCCCCGCGGGGAGACGGAGGAGACGAGTAACTCCGTGCTGTGAGGGGTGCCTGAAAGTCGGGCTTGAGTCGGGTTCTCGCTAAACCCTGTATGTGGGGCCCTGCCTCCGCAGGGTAAGCGGCGACTACAGCTCCCAGGCTCGGTCGGCCAAGTGGTAAGGCTCCCCCCCTAAACCTGAAATGTTTTTAAAGTAGAACGTTATGGTCGGAGCCAATGACAGCTGCTCCGGACGACTCCATTTAAGCTGTTGTGGGAGGGAGCAAGTTGACTCGCTGAAGCAATCCCAAGAAAAGCGTATGTAGGATTTCTGATTATCAACGGCAGAAGCAAAGGTGCATGTTCAGGTTCATTGGTAACTTGCTGGTGTTTAAAAACTTAACTGAAGATTTGCACTGTTATGAGGGTAAATAGCCATGAGTCAAAACAGATTTCAGGCTCCGTGTCTAGAAGCCTTTTGGGTAGATACAGCTAACCTGATTTAGTAGAGAATGCATCTCAACAAGGTAGGTGTTGCAGAGCCCCAAAGTTGTAATGGAGACCTATGGGGTACTGCAGCAGAAGTCAGTGCTTGAGAAGTGTAGGTGGAAAAATACATACCCACTGGGTGGAAAGCTGCCTAAAGTTAATCAGTGGAGACTTCAGGTCACTGGGGTACATATGGAGAATGCAGACAATTAAACTTTTCTAGTGCTATATATAGACAAGCCGTTAATTTGGTGGGGGTGTGCTGGCAAAATCCTAGTGTAGTTAAAGCTGAAGAATCCTTTGTAGCGTATGTAAGCTGTCAGAAGCCCTGGAGGTGTCTTCATCCACCTGGAAACCAAATTCTCTTTTGATGGTAGGTGTTTATAACTTGTTCAAAGAACTGTTTCAGTTTTCTATCAGTAGCTGCTCAATCAAATTTATATAAACCATCACCTGCAGCCCTGTTTAGGGGACAGTGGTATTCCTCCTTCTTTGCTTTTCTTTTGCCCATAGCGTTCCTTTCCTCCCACCCCCCAGAGGTCCAGCTTGCATGGTTACAGTGAAGAATGTAACCATGTAATTACCAGTTTCAAGGTCCACCTGTCTGCTAAGCCTGAAGTGTCTGCTGCCTTCCTTTGGAAGGTGGGAGACATTCTGAGGAGAACCTTGATTCAAGGCTTCCTATGCAAGTGCTGTATTAGACTTTGGTATCAAAGGTATTAGTTCATTTTTTCTTATGTGTTTCTGGTGAAAATGGCCACTGTGATTTTTATACAACTTCATGTCAATACGTGTGAAATGTGTTTGTGTAGCAGTGTGTTTGTGATCCTTTTCAGAGCACGCACCTACAGTTCTGCCTAGTTTCTGTGGCTAAGACAGTAACTCAGAATACTGCAGTTCTGCTTCTGTTTAGTGCTTAGTGACAGTGTTTCCAGATCCAGTAGTTTCAGCCAAAATAATTGCTCGGGGATTGTTCTAGTCAGTTCTGGTGAATTACTGGTTTGACTTCAGGAAGACTTGGCTGCTTGGCCATGGATAGGAGTCATGAGTGGACTGTGTGCTGTTCCTGGTTCTATACCCTTTTCACAGTAGAGACGGATTAGTCAGACTAAAATAATAATAAAAAAAAAAGTCACTGCTTTCCCCCCCACTCCTCTTTAGAATTTTAGTTTGGATTCCTAGGGAAATGAAGGTGATGCAATGACAAGGTTGGTGCTTTCTTTGTAGAAGCATGATGAACATTGTTGCTAGTCTCAGCCATATGTGGAAGAAGGAAAGAGCCTGTTTCAGAGGTGGTTAAGATCCTATTAGTTTTGTGAAATTCAGCAGCTGGGTAAAGGGATCTAAACTAGTTTTCCACTGAGAGGAAGAAGAGAGGTAAATCAATGCAGAATTTTCCATTTGGCAGCAAATTTTCCATTTAGTTCAGTTGACTTGGGTAACTTTGCTGGTAGCTCAGGTTAGCTGTGGTTCTGCTGCCTCCTGTGTGATCAGAGTGTTGGAAGAGTGGTTAAAAAAACACAAGTGTGGGGGATATGCAGCTCAAGGAAACCAGGCTTTATTTTTTTTCCTGTTTATGGAGTTTGGAACACCTTGAATTTGTGAGCATTTTGTAGAAAGCCATGAAATGTGCTTTTCCCTGTGATTTTAAGGCTACTTCCTCTTTTGTCGGAATATTAATTGACATATCTATTTTGCCCGTTATACAGAATATTTATAAAATGCAGTTTAATTAGAGGTTCTTGATGTAAATATGGCCTAGCTTTCCAGTGCATTTCCTTAAAACAAACCTGTCTGGTAAGCTTAGCTTCTATCAATAACAATCTCAATGCCTTTTACTATTAAATTTATGAATAGTTGCAGGCTTTAGAAGGGGAAGGGAAACTTGGGTCATAAATTTTTAAGTAAAATTTTTGGTAGAGATCAAATGAAGAAATGCAAAACTTTCAAAACTTCCTAAGACCTTGGCGCAGAACAAGCGTAGGTATTTGGGAGGCTTCATGAATGTGGCTTTAATAGTGATATGAAACCCTTAAACAGAAAGCTGTAAAACTAGTTGGAGGGGGGAAACGGGAGCAGAAGAATGTTCCGTGAATAACTGGTTAAAGTAGAACCTTCTGGAATACTGCCACTCTTTTGTTGTTGTTTTTTAAAAACTCTGAGAAGAGGAGCAAGACTCAAACTTACCTTCAGTTTCTTTCCACAGAGAACATGAAACTTACTCCAAACTTCTTTATCGTTTCAGATGCTGGATGAAAATAACCATCTTATTCAGTGTATAATGGACTATCAGAACAAAGGAAAGACGTCTGAATGCTCTCAGTAAGACATTAATCCAAATCTACTGTGGACTGGGTGAATTTCCATCTAGAGCACCTGGTTTAGCTTATCTTGTAGGAGAACTGTGCTGTGAAGAACAGAAAAGTGTTGCTACAGATACTGCACTTACAGTTTATGGTTTTTTTTCTTTGCCATATGACTATCACTTCTGTCACTGAAATGGTACAATTTGCCTACTGTAAGGTGATACCATGATGATGACACTTGTAAAAATAGAGACTGTATAACCAACATTTTTTCCTCTGCATCATGATTATACCTTGGGAAAGAGGTAGTTTTCTTCTCACACCTTTCAAAATCATGTAGGAGTGGACCTTTCTTCTTTCTGACAGCATGTTTGAAAACTATCTGCTTGCCACTTGCCCAGGAACAAACAGGCTTGTTCTAAAAGTTTGGCTTGCCAGAATATCCCATGTGGACTTCCTGTCTGGTGGGGTCTCTGAAGAGTGATCAGAGTGATCCAAGAACTGTGGAAGGAGTGAAGTATTAAGGAGTATTATCTTCTCGTTACTCTTTTCTGGCATGTGATGATCATGGTACACTTGTAACCAGACAAATACGGAGTCACGTGGCAGATGGGACATCACAGTATGGCTCAAGTCCCTTGCTAAGAGAGCTGGTAGTATGGGAGGGGGAGGAGGGTCAAAAATAGCAGGTATTCTTGCTTTAGGGTATGCATTTATGGTAGGATAGTTACTCTATTAAGCTCTTTACAAGCCTGTAGTTATGTATTCATAATCTGTTCCTGCTTTCAAGGTTATCTTTGTGACTGTGGGCTAGGTGTTGAGACTCTGGAATGTGGTTCTGTAGCAGACAAACCATTCCATAGCAAACTTCCAAAGCTCAGGGTCTTGGTTAAATGTTTACACTGTTTTGGGTCACAATTCACATGTATTTATGGTATTTTGTATTTGGGGACACAATAGAAGGAGCTCTCTTTCCCTAGTGTTTGTGATGGAAATTACACCAGCCAGCCACACATGCTCTGTATGTCTTTTGGGGCAGGAAGTGAAATAGGGGAGAACAGTGTTGCGCAGCTTTAGATTTGTCGTAGCAAGACAGAAGTTGTACAGAAGATAAAGGCACAGATTTGATGGACACATGGGGAAAGATTGGGTAATAGGTAAGTGTGAGGGGGAAAAGGCTTAGGATTCCTAATAATGGCACTCTTCTAAGCCTCTTGAATCTTGTTTTATATAAGTAACTTTCTTTACATGTGTAGAATTAAACTGAATTGTGATGTTACTGTATTTGTGACTGAAGATCTGTTTCGCTTTTGTTTATCTTGATAGATACCAGCAGATGCTGCATACGAACTTGGTTTACCTAGCCACAATAGCTGACTCCAACCAGAACATGCAGTCCCTACTACCAGCAGTAAGTAGCAAATAGTGGAAAAATAGGGAATAGATGTCATTTGGGTTTCTGTAGGGGGGGGAAAAACCCCCAGAACCAAACAAGTGTTTGAGGTAACAACCAAACATTTAGACTCTGATGTACTGTATGGTGAATACATGATGCAGTGTCTGTTCATGCTGTATTTGGAGTAATCTCACTGCTTAGGTTTTGCTCAAAATCTGACTTGTCTAACTAAAAACTGTTATTCTGAATTAAATGTGCACTGTACAGATCATCTGGCCTGCCTCATAGATAATCTTAGATTTATTTTTTTGTTCTCAGCTGAGATCTCTAGTGGTGTGGCTCTTAGCTGCTACAGCAGTACTCTGTTTTTCCTCTTGTTAGTGAAAGGTGGGAGTGTGGGAGATTTAAAACTTGTTAATTTTTTTTTCTGGAATATCATCCATTCTTTTGCTTCTGGAATGAAGTTGGATAAATCTTTGCCTGCTTTTCTGTGCTTTATCTGAGTCTCATTCTCTTCCTCTCGTCTGTATTGGAAAGCACCCTTTTTTAAGGTGTATAATAATAATAATAGGCAAGAAATAAGGTTGCACAGGCTTAACTTGAAATACTGCA
This sequence comes from Falco rusticolus, assembly GCF_015220075.1. Lineage (NCBI taxonomy): Eukaryota > Metazoa > Chordata > Aves > Falconiformes > Falconidae > Falco > Falco rusticolus. Next base: position 54,366,078 of record NC_051189.1, read on the forward strand.
TTTCTTGGGTAATAATAGCTATCTTTTAAAAAATCTGGGAGTTTTCTGAACCTGTATTCCTGAATTCTGTATTTTAGAAGATGCCTCAAATTTTCCCCCCTTTTCTGTTGTTTATGGAGCAGTAAGGAAAGATACAACAAATGTTAAAAATAGCCTGCTGTCTGTTTGCTTTTTCTGTTAATCAGAAATCTTGGGGAGTTCATTGTGAGTAACACTAGGAAGTTCTTTGTTTTTTGGTAATAAGATTTTCTTGAATTGATACAGTCTTGATTAATTTCTGTAATATGAAGCTAAGAAGAATGTCCATAAAACAGCCATTCCTAGATACTAGTTTTCACCAACTGAAATTGAATTACTTTTTCTTTGGTCTCTGGAGAAGAGTTCTCCAATCATTACTACTAGCAAAGCATCCTTTCAAGTTGGTATCTAGAGGACTATAGAAGCAGTGCTTCATTATGTCCAACCTGTTGTGCCTGTAGAGCTTCTCTTTTTATAAATCCATTCTTGTAGCTGAGGGGGAGGGAGAGGAACCTTTAAGAGAACTGTGTGTATTACTCAACTAATACGTTTTTGGAGGCTTAATTCATATCCTGGTTCTGATGACAACTGGAGATGAATTTGGCCTTATCCTAGACCCTGGTGAAAAGCCCCGTTCTTAAAGTTGAACGTGGTGACATTCTCTTGTTAAAAGGGAGATAGGGTTGGGAAAGACTTTCAGATCGGGACTGGAGTGCGTTTCTGATCTTGAATGTAAGCAATATTCCACAGTAGTGAGAACATGGCATACTGTGGTTTTGTTTGCGGGTGAGGAGGGAGTCCCCTTTGGGCAACTGAGGTGGGGAATAAAAAGGTAACCTTGTTTTTTCTTAAAAAATAATATAAAAGATGAAATTTAGGTGTTCAGTCTTACCTAAGTGTAGGTATCAAAGCTGACCTACCAAGTAAAATCTTTGAAGATTTGCCTGAAATCTGGTAACACAATCAGATAAAATTACTTTTTATTGTGGTTTTTAGAAAAAGATTCTTCAAATTCTGTTTTCCTAACAAATTCTAGCCAGAATAATTTGGAAACATGACCTACTGCTTTTTTCAGTGCAAGATAAACTACTTCAGACTTCCTTTACTGGCTTTCTGTTTAAGAACTGAGGAGGCTCAAGTTGACTTGGAAGTATTATGTTTCTGTTCACCATGCTTTGGTGTCAGCTGTTGAACAGACCTGGTAAATTCAAGGGTTGTGGGTGGCAACAGTTAAATATGGAGCAAGATACTGTGTATGCAAACATCTATTAATTGTAATAGTAAATTACACCAATTATGATATTGCAGTAGTTTCCCACATAACTTAGGAGGGCTTGAATCTGGATAGCTTCTTTTTTGTTTAAATTTTACCTTGTTTTTATTTTAACTGGGTAGTTACACTCTTGAGAAATGTCACAAATTAAAGCACTTTATAACAAGTAATAGTTATGTGATAAAATGAGGCTGAAAAAAAAATACTGCTGTTAAGATAGCATTCACACTGAAAAAAAGAGCTAAATGATCAGGTTCATTGTAGTTCTTGGTATAAGCTAAAATGACTTGAACCTCATAATAACTTTGATGTATCCTCTCACAATACTCCTGAGACTTAGTGCTTCATGTTGGGGAAAAATGCTTGTAGTCACCTTTTGTGCCTCTGTCCACATCTCGTACAATGTGCTGTTCTAATCAAATGACTGCACATCCTTTCTGAAAGTATGGTATTACCTGCAGAGAACAAGATAAATCTCATACTAAAAAAAAGTATAGTGAACCAACAGCGTAGAAGCATTTCTCTGCACTATAAAGGGGACCTGAAAGTAAGGAAAAGATGAAGCAAACATTGCAAGGTGCGGGCGAAGAGAACTAATGAGACTTGGAAACTCCAGTGTCTTAACAAAGGTCCTGTTACTGAGGAGTGTATAGAGTATTAAAGTATGATTTCTGGAGTAAGACACCTTCCTTCACAGAAGACAAAAGAAGTGCAAGGTTAATGGCCTTGAGTCAACCAGTCTTTTCTCAGTCACGTGAACAGCAGCATTATTAAGGGCAGGGCTATTTTGAAGTGTCTTTCCAGCTGGATGAGAGTGGCGGCTAAGTCCACGTGTGAAGTCGATGTGGCTTTTTGCTGCCTTTTTCCAGATTATGACAGGTACTCTTTCTTGAACAGCAATTGAAAGTCTGTTTGTCTGTTTACTACCACCATATGGGATAAGCTAGCTTCCCAAAAAGGGCTTGTACAGTGAGGAACACAACACTGTTGCATTCTTTTGATTTTCATTGGTGCTGCTTTTGAGAGAGGCAAGAGCAAAGTGTTAGTTGCCTTGAACTTGAGGTAAGATGCAAGTAAAGTTTGTTACTGGGACTTCCAAGAGAACCTCCAAAAAACTAGTAGTGAAGTATTGTGTGCTTGTGTTTCTAACATGGTAAATCTCAAAGTACAGAACAGCTATCTTTTCCTCCCAGACTTTCGTTTATTTGTTTTTTTTTCTGAGAGATAGTGTTTTAGTGGCATTAAAAAGTCATTGCAAACTACTGAATATAACTCACCCCCCCTTTTCTACTGGGACACTTTCCTTCCCCTGTATGTCTTAATTTTGCTATGTATTTATCAGAAAACAACCCATAACTATCACTGTTGGGAGAAGTAGAGGGCAACTTTTTTGTCCTGCACTGCAGTGTTACCATTTTGGCACTAGTTTTGTAACAGGCAAATACTAAGGTCTGGAACATTTGTTTTCTTTTTCTTAAACACAGAAAAAGTGATGTGTTTTTCCCAGATTTTTTATTACATAATGCAACTTGCCTTCTGCCAGCATGCAGAGCACTTGTTTTCAGTGTGCATGTCAAAAAGGTGACGAAAATTAATGCTAGTGATTATTACTCACTTCTATAATGTACCAGTTTGCTTTTATATTGAAAGTGCCAGTTTCTTCCGGTAGCAAGCTAAACTCTGTATGTTTCTTGGAAGTGACTTCCAAGAAAACTTACTGTATCTGAATTGTAGAAAAATGTACACATTGCATTAAATTTTCTTAAGTTTGTAATATTGAAAAGGTTATTAAGTTTATTAATTAAAAGTGATTTTTTTTTCCTTGCGTGAGATACTTCTCTCAAAACTATTGCTTTTTTGTAGGGCTTGTGAAATCCCTTAATATGTGCTGTTCCCAAACTTGTCACACAGACTAGCACAGAGTTCGTGCCATTTTAATTACAAACCACGTCTATGTAAAGTGGCGATTGCCTTTTTATGAACACCCAACATCAACAAACACTGAAATGCTGGTTACTTCCAAAGAAACTGCTTCAAGAGCCAGAACCATTAAACATTATTACTAGCACGCAACTAAAACTTTTCTTGTCCTTACTAGGAGAAAGGGTTTTGTTTTGTTTTGGGGTGGTTTTTTTAAGTTGTGGAGTTGGGGTGGCTAAATAGGAGTCTTCAATGCAAGAATGGTTTTAATCAATCGGTGGAAAGTCTCATAGGGTCTTAGATACACTTCAGTATTTTTCAAAGGGATAATGTTCAATCTATCGTTTTAATGCACTTGGAATGTGATTAGTTTGTAGAAACAATTCAGAGTCTTATGAACTGAACAGTGTACTCTGATTTTAGTAGCCTTAATTTTGAACATAAGTTGTCTGAAATATGTATGTAAATTGAATTATCTTGATATTGGTTTTCTTGAAAAAGAACCAAAATGGAATCCAGATAAGAAAAATATGGCTCAGCTTTAATAGCTTAAAGTAAAATTTGCAAATAAAATTCCTTTTACTGAAGATAAGAGGAATCCTAAGGTAATAAAATTCTTACCCAGTTATGTACCAAATGCCTGGCAAAGTCTGATACCTGTGGTAGTATAGGAGAAAGTCTGTTCATGTTATCTGCTTTGCTGCTGATCACAGCTGGCATCGGTCTTTAAACCTCTGGCTTAATTCTGTATATTGAATGTTAGTGTGTTGATTAAATTAGTTTTAAAGCAGATATTATTCTGCATTAGCCTTTCAGAACACAGGTCCATGCCAAATTCAAGTTCAGCTATTTGTAAACTGAACTAATAGAAAACAGCAGAAGAATGGTTGAGTGTTTCCTGTCAAGAGGCAAGTGAGCTATTAGTCACAAGTGGAGCTTGGATTTTGAAGAATAATTGCTCCGATTAAATGTTTGTTGAACAGTTTTCAAATATCACGATTTCTAAAAAGTTTTACAAAGAGAAACATTAGGTAGCAGATGTTTTGAGAAAGGGAGGAAAGATGTTGCATTTATACCTACTATATGCAAGTACACTCCAAGGAACTTGCCTGCTGCTCTTTAAATGAGAGGCAAGTAGAGCCACAGTGGTTGAGATGGGTAAAAGAAATTAAGCTTCACATCCCTGTACTGTTACTAGAAACTGTCAAGTTAGTGCAAATCCATAACTGAAAAAAGGTAATCTATTTGTGCTTATATCCTCCCTGAACTACATAATTTCTGATATTATTCCTTCCTCCAACCCTTTGTACTCTACCTTTTGTATTTGTTGTGTTGATTCTGCATAGTGAAAAATATTTCCTGTGTTTTGTGAGCAAGAAACCCATGGGGTAAGCCTCCTTTGGTAATAGTCTCTAGCCCCTAGTTAGTTAGGCTTTGTCATTAAAGAGCAGGGAGTGTGGGACATCTAGGTTCATGTTGTAGTACCATATTACTCTTAAGAATTCAGTGTTACCACTGTTGGCGATCTCAGAGACTCAGCACTTTGAACAAAATGGGAAATAAGACTTCTCCTGAAGTTGTACAGTATTATGGATCTGTTTGAGATGAGATTTAATTCTTTATTGCTGTTCAGTAGCCTAGTTCTTAGGTATGACTGCAATAACCAGTCATAAAAGCAATGCATTATGATCTAGCTGTGTAAGTGCTTACAGAGAGGTCTAGTGTGCCTGTATCACTTAATTGTCTTTTGCTCCAAGGCCAGCATGTGATCATCTGTATCTGTTTTCTTTCTTTGAGGCTTTTCGCGATACTTGACTTCTGATCTCTCAGTGAATAAACTGTCTACATGTTCATTGTACGTAAAAATGTGGTTATGGGATATTAACCAGAAGAGAGCTAGTTTTATGAATAGCTACTCAGATTTTTATGGGGGTTTTTTTGGGTGGAGCATGAAAAAGCATATTCATTGCCTATATCAGGAAGCTGAAAAACTATTCATTATGGGGAGGAAATACTGTAAAATTGTCAGTAGTACAAGCTTTTTAGAAGACTTAAAGGCAAAGCAACCAGATTTGCAATGATTTAAGTTTTGTGGGTTGCTTCTCCCCTAGCCTATTTGTTGAATCTTTGTAACAACAGCAGTCCTTGCATCGATACGTTTCTTTTGGGGCTAACAGTGTCATCCCGCTTTAGCAAAAGAAAATTGAGTGTGTGCTGCCTTTTTAAAAGAACTTTCAGGTTGTGTAGCATCAATTTATCCATGTATGCTATGGTTTCATAATAAAAATTGCTTTTCCAGGTTGTTTGCTTTGCTCCAGAGAGGCTTTTAAAAGTTGGAAAGAAGTTTGGCAGTTGTTTGACAAGATTTCCCTTGGATAGTAATGATTATGCTGACATAACCAGAGCTGTACTCTCATCAGCTGCAGTTCTGTTGTGTGATGTTTTAAAGTTACTGTATGATGAAACAGTTGGGAGAATCAGTCCAGATTAATTAGGTGGAATGGGGAATATTTTCATTCTGGATTAGTTCAGATTAACTGCAGGGCTATGTAAATGGCTGTGTTAGCACAACTGAAAGGGGGTACTGTTGGGAAGTGGAGAGCTGCTGGAGGCACCTTTACTCAGCCAGAAATTCCACAAAAAAAACAACCAATCCAAAAACCAAACTCAACACCCCCAATCCCACTCGAACCAAAACAACACCCCACCTCCTCACCCTGAATATAGGAATTTAAGTTGTTAGCATGTTGGAGTGAGTTTACGGACCAGTAGTGTACTCCACTTTAAATAAGAGGATCACTTTAACTTCCGTAAGCTACTTTGCATGTATTGCTAATCAGGTGTGTCCACATGGGGAGCTAGTGCACTGTACACAAAAAAAACCTACTTATTTGTGGCTGATTTAGAAATTAGTCAAAATAGCAGCCAGTTTGAATTAGGACTATGCTCTAAAGTATAATTCTTTCATACTTGAAGATGTGATTTGCTTCTCTGTAATACAGTATCTGCACAATAAATACCTATTTCGACCCTAGGCAGTTTGCTGAGAGCTGTACCAGGCAGTCTGGTAATGTAGATGCCGGGTCCCTCAGCCTGTATGGTTTTGCTGTTTCCCCAGTGAAATGCTCTCAGGGTTCTGCGGGATTCTTTTGCTTTAATTGAGTTTAGATAAGGCTGCCTAGCTGGATTAGAGATAAAACTTTTCTCTTGGGTTGCTAAGTGCACGCAAAACCTGTAAATACTGGACCAGACATTAAACCATCTTAAAAGCCAAAGAGGTAGGAGGTAAACAGCTGTGAACAGAAAGCTCATGCTTTTGAGGACAGACACAAACTGCGTTTTATGAGGGAGTTATGGACTACCTCTGAAGTTGTCTAGTTTCTATAGCTTGGTGTTCCCCAAGGTAATATCTGCAGTTAATGTATTCCTAGTCATTCAAAATAAAATCATCTGAATTTGTATCAGATTATTTAACTTTTGATTTAAATGATTTCTAGGTGCATTGAGAGTTCTGTGTAACTATTTTTTAAGTATTAGAAGAGCTATTGCTATGTGGACATTAAGTATTTTAGGGTGAAATTTTCTGGTTGTTAAAATGATGCTAAAAGGTATTTTTACAGTGAAGTATTTTTAATACGGCGATATATGCAGTTTGAAACAACTAAATATTCCAATTTCCTCTTTCAAAAAAGCGTTCAAGTATTATGCACTATTTTAACATTTTGTTCAAATGTGAAGTCAGAGTTTCTCAGACTTTTGAAGATACTGATGTAAGTCGAGATTTAGAAACTGGTTGCCATTCTAAATTTAGAATTCCTTACTGCTAGTGTAACAACTGGTACTCCCAACAGTGAGAGAACAATGAGATTTGTAATTAACTTCACTATTTAGACATGCTTGTAAATGCTTTTCACATAAAAATCTTCTCTACTCCCAAATATTACTCTTGCTGAGACTTTATGTAGGTTCTTTATTTTTTTCATTTAAGATACTCTCAGTGCTAGAATACCCTGCACCTTGTAGAAGAAAAGTTGTAACCCAATTAAATAAACCTCTCTTCTTTCAAATCTCAAAAACGTGTTCCCTTATGATCTTATTTCCCAGTCTGACACCTCAGTAAGTACTCTGCAGGTGCCATCACCAGCTATCAGCAGAGTACTGCTCTCTGAGACTGGGACAGGTGCTGTGCTATTAGCGATGTGATATTAGCAGGGCAGGGTACCTCCTGGGATGGGATATTTTGCTTTGCAGAAAATTATATTTGAGAACTGAAAACAAAGATAATTGATTAAATACTGAGTTAAAAGCCTTCTGATCTTTCTAAGAGAAGCTCTATGTTTGTGTTCCACATAGCTTCTAATTGTTACTCTGAGAGAATTTAAAGAAAATTGTATTTTTAATAGTCTACAGTAAATATCTATTGCTATTTGTATTGATTAGCAATACTGTGTTTTCATGTGTTTTAACAGTATTTTCTGTCTCTTTCATTTTGTTGATGATTGAGTTGGTATTCCACCTCAGTTTTTATAACAATAAATGTTCCATAAACAGATCTTTCAACTTGCTGTTGATGGTAAGAAAAATATGACAGGGCAGGGAAGAGATGATAGATGAAAGTGTACAATTCCACCATGGCATCTTTTGTTGTTTGCTGTCTTACATTTGATCCAAATTACTGTTTCAAAGAAAACCCTCTAAAAAATAATGCAGTTTGTCTATTGTTTTAAGTGTATGCTTTCAAATAAATTTTGGGTTTAGCAGGATTTTTTTTTTTCTGAAAGTTGTCAGTTAAAATTTAGTGGGCTCTTTGGTTACAACTGCAATCAGTTTCAGTCTTCTTCCAGTTCGGATTTCTAGAGTTGGACAAAATAGCTTATAGTTTGTTTATTTTCATGCTCTGATAAATTTTAAATGCTCATAGCAGCTATAAATTGTAATCTGTGTGTTTGGGGAAGTGAGCCAAAAATTAGTGTTTAGCAAGTGAAGCTCTGTCTTAACATTTTCCATTTCTTTAATGGACTTTTTACTGATAGTAAAATATTTAACACTTTCTACCTTATAATTGGAATAAAATGAGCAGTGATTTTAATTTCTTTCTTTTCTGTGACTTATCTAGCAAAAGGGGGGAAGCAGCCTTTCCTTTGGTTCTGTTAACCTAACTACATTTGGATGTCATGGAGTTTCTTTATCTTTTTTTTTTCTTTTAGTATTTGGCTTTTGAATACTGCATGGTCATTCTGTATTTCGAAAGGTCTTTATCATGCGTAGTGCATATTACTGGCCATAGTCAATATTGTTAACCTCTGTAAAAGAACAAAAAAGATTAAGTGGCCCAGTGGGGTTTCGTTTTTAGTTTGGTTTGTTGATTTTTTTATATAAATTTTTTTAAATTAAAAAAAGATGTAAGAGAAGTTTCACCTGTGAAAGCCTGGATGATTCTGATAGAAATAGAGAAGTTGCCATTTTAAAACAATCTTTTTCTTGTTTTCTTCTGTCTGTGGCCAGTAGAAAAATATTCTGGAGGAATTTCATTGGGCAATAATTATATCTGCAGGAGACTCTTTTTTCTTTTTAATACTGTCAGGTAGTGGTTGGTTTATGATCCTGACATGAAGGCTTGTAACACACATTTAAAATATCCTTTATAATATAACAGTTTCAATTGCATGTATGTATGTGTAATTGTCTCTGAATTTTATTTAAACTTTGTTCTAGTGTCTCGTATTGATGAATTCCTCAGGTTTATGTGATTTATGTGGTGTCTTGTATGTTTAATGTTATTCCTCAATTTATTCACTCTTCTGGGATTTTCGTTGTTGTTAAACCATAAATTGAATGATCTACTTTTTGTATGTATCGTACATTAAATTATATTTCTGCCATGTCCTCTTATTCTTTCCTTTCAACTTGTTCAAGTGATAACACTCAAATCTTTCATCACTGATCGCCTGTCTTTGGAATCCTTCTGCTTCTACGGTATCCTTCTGTGATTGCTTTCCTCAAACTGAACTTGTATCATTAACACAAATGCCATGGCCTTTTTTTGGTGCATATTATACCTCAATTCTGGTACATCAAGTACTGAAGATAATCAGAAAGTGAACACAGGTGTTATTAATAGGTTTTATGTATTTTTTAATTTTTTTTTTCCACCAAACTGTGTGGGAGCGGTCAATTTTTTTTTCCTGAATTAGTTACAATAGGAATTTCCCTTTTCTGAAGAGTTGTCCAAAATTCAGTGTAATTGCCCTGTATCTATCCATGTTGAATTTCACCTGGCACCATTCTACTTCTTCTTTCATCCACAGTCTTCAGTAATTAGTTTTGCAACATCTTCAGATGTTGACGTTTACTAACAAATATTTTCAGGGGACCTCTACTATCTTTCTTTATTCTTTGAACTTCCTGTCAGGTTATTACTTATTTCTTTACTAAGGGCAGTTTCTGATCCGTGAAAATGTGTACACCTCAACAACTCTTGTATTAAATATGCAGCTAAGTGGTTTTAACACATTTTTGAAATTTTCTAATAGATTAGAAAGAGATGACTTCCATATATTGACACTTTACTAACTCATCTTTATTTTTATCATCCTTGGCATTTTATAATTCTGTTAATTATTTTCATCAGTTTACTTGTAGCTTGGGGATCAAGGCTCACAGGTTTATGATTCCTAGAATTGGTCCTGCTACTTTTTTATAAAAAGAGGTACAGTGTTCGCTTAACTTCTATCATCTTAGGGGTAGTTTCTTTTAATGAAAGACTGAATTTTTTAGCAGCTTGGACTGACTTGCATTATTTTCAAGAATCTGAAATGGGTTCATACAGGTCTTTGGGCTGTTTCCATATCCAGAAGGTCCTCTTGATAAACTACTTCCCAGTAGTACCTCTTTGGTTGTTTTTAATTACTCTTTCAGTTCTCCCAATTCCCTTTGGTTTGTGAAGTCTCTTGGAGGTTTTTATATCCAATGAGAATTCTGTAATCCTTTTTTTTTTTTTTTTTTTCTCTGTATTCCTTGAACACTTGTGCTCTCAAATCTGGTTTTGGATCACTGTGGTGTTTGTCTTAATGTTAAACAACAGCTGTTTTGAAAACTTCCAGAATAAATTTCAGAGTTGGAATATATAGTTTTGTCCCAAATAAACTTCGGATGTTTGTTCATCCATCGTTACGTGTGTAAGGGCATGCCCACGTTTGTGCAGTAACAGCTGCAGGATAGCTGAAACCTAGGTATGATCTAATTTTTTTTTAGTACTTTATAGTATTTTTCATTATCAGCATGTTGTGGGAACATTTGATTTACTAATGATTTATACTTGAAATCTAAGAAGTTCATTTAAATTCTGAAAATATTCCAACTTGGATGGTTTTTGGCTTTGCTCTCTGCTGAGGGGGGCTGTTACGTTCTGAGCTCTAGCTGCTCATGTGGAGGTACCAAGTATGTTGGTTTGCTGCTATTCCAAAACATACTTGCTAAATAAAAATTAAGAAGTCTCCGATTTCTTTTTTGGTTTGTTTCTCCATATAGCAGTTTTAGATAACTTGTTAGGTGCAAAAGTAGGATGACAGTGAGCTTTTGAAGGTGAAAGGAAGGAAGAGATTGAAGTGGCCTTCCTTTGGTTGCTCGCTGGTTGAGGAAGATGAAACAAAATGGTGCAGCATTTTGCTCACACTGTTCAGGGAGTGGAACTGCCTTCACTCTTACCTTTTCTGCTTTCTGCCACTTCTGCTATAGGATGAGGAAGAAACTTACTTATAAAACGTCATTTTCTTCATTGTGGAGGAATAAAAGGAATTTAGTAAGAGAAGTAGCCTACTTGCTTGTATGTTCCTTCATCTTCCTTTTCTCCTGCTGAAAAAAAGCCTTCACTGATTTCTTGAGGACATCTTAAAAATGTTGCAGGGAAAAATAACTGCTTGAGGTATTTGAAGAAACATTGAGAAAATAAATTAGTACTGTTCTTACCCTACCTCTGGCAAGTGAATACGGGTGTCTCTGTGTCACCCTGATGTTGATATCTCCAAGGCCAAGAAGGGGTCCTGCCTTACAGTAGAAAAGCGTAATGCTTTCCAAATGATTGTATTATGTCTTGTCTTGTGAACCTCCTGATGAGTATGTGTAGGTGGTATAAGGGGGGCTGGGCTAGATGGGAACTTAGAACCAAGGGTGCAGACCCTTTCTATGAAGAGAAATGTTGAAAAATATACACACAATTGTCTCACAGAAGGGGTTTTGCGTGGATAGTTACGGTGTTTTAGAGGGTCCTCAAAAGCCAGAGACTTAGGTGTTCACACTCAGAGATGATTTTTTTTTTTTATTCCCCTGAATAAGCTGAGGTGTGTGAGGAGGATCGTACAGTCTTGCAGGTGTTTTTTGGTAGTAAAACAAAGCTGGCTACTAGCTATTTCTGCATCTCCTTACATTGCTGTGAGTAGAAAAATTCCCCCTTGTGTTTATTGTTTTTCTTGCTCTCCCTCTCTGAACTCTCAAGGTTATTCAGTTATTTTCCTCACAATTTCATTAGGAAATTTGCCAAAAACATCCTTTCTAGGCAGCTGTCTCTGGACCTTTGGAGGCCAGCACTAATGTGCTTCCAGTCTGTAGGGGGTGTTTGGCATGAAATTACGAACTAGGCCTTCAGTGCTTGGGGGGAGAGAGGGGAAGAGGTCGCAAACGTTTTACCACACCCAGGTGCAAATTTTTGCTAGTCTGTGAGCATTCAGAGGCTTTAATCTCATGTTGTACCTGTGGTGTCCTGGTGCAAGGTCTGTTAACAGCAACAAATTGTTCATGTGAGACAGTTACAAAGAAGAGTTATTTTTCTGCTCGACAAATGTTGCTTTGAAGGAAAGCTTTTGAGTCTGTAGGAGGGAGTGACTCCAGCAATCATAAACTGTTCAGATGTAATTTTTTAATGAGGCATTGATTTGTATTTTTGTTTATTTTAAAGCGGTGCTTGAAGGTGCTGTGGTGTTGTCTGCATGTCATACTTAATGTAAAATGGATTGAAATAATTCAATCTTTTGCCAAAATTAATATTGGGAGGGATTAAACGTATCGGAACGAGCAAGAAATGCATTTCAGTGCTTTCTTTCATACCATGCTGAACAATATAGGCAACTGCTGTACCATATGTACATATAATATATTTGTCAGACTAACTGCTTCTCATGTTTGACTAAACTGTCTCCTTTCAGCCACCCACACAGAATATGCCTATGGGTCCGGGAGGGATGAGTCAGAGCGGCCCTCCCCCACCTCCACGCTCACACAACATGTCTTCAGATGGTATGGTAGGTGGGGGCCCTCCTGCACCACACATGCAGAACCAGATGAACGGCCAGATGCCTGGTAAGTTTTTCTCCTCTAAGACATTAACACCAGCGTTGCCTGGCAACTGAAACGACATGGGGGCTCAAGGGATACTAGATTGTTGATGACAAAACTGCTTTGAATGCCCCCGAGTACAAGCTCTCTTAGAGTTTGTTAGCTACAGAGCTACGTGACCTGTATTCAGTGTTTATCAGGCTGCCCTTGGGCTTTGATGTAGCTGACACACAGCATTCCTCTGATGAACAGAACTGGCTAAATTTAGTCTGTTTGAAACTGTGCAGTACAGCTGGCTTTAGAAAGCTTATTGGGAAAAGGTATTGGCCTGTGGCTGAGTGAACACAAATCCTTCCATAAAAAGATAATGTGAAATCATTGTAGCTAAATAATTAGATAATAATAAAATAGATACATCTTAAAGAGTGTGTTTCGAATGTGGGTAAATTTTTTTTTTTAAAAGTTGCTTTTATACAGAGTCATCCAGCTTCTGCTAATCCTGTGTTCTTTATTATTGAAGATGTGTTGAATCGTAAGGGATTTGTGAAGAAATGGCCTCCAGTTTATTGTTCTAGGTGTAAATTTTAAGTCAGTTTTTATGCCATACTGTTTTGTTTCTGACTTCCCAAGCACTTTTCTTTTTATTGCAAAGCAGTGAAACAAGATGATAAAAATTCCACCTTGTATCTACCGGTACTGGCTTTGAGGTAACTATTCCCTTTAGCAGTCAGATCAGAATGGAGTAGGCCCTGGAAAAGCTTGCTTCTTTATATAGAGGCTGTTTTCCGGAATTTCCACTCATAAAGTCATACTGCCTATTTCATGTGAATTGGTTTTCAGCTTAAAATTGCATTCCCAGGATTGCCTTTGTTCAGGACCCCTTCATTTTTTTTTTTGTATGGAGGAACCTTTCATACGAAAGCTCTTCAAGGTATTGATTCTTCCAAGAAAGAAAACTGCTGTCAAAAGGTCTTTGAAAACTCATCTCTTGGTGGTCACAAGCTCCATGACGGCAAACACATTAAATAGCTATGTGAGACTTAATATGAAGTAAAAAATACAATGCTTGCTGTAGTCCGTAATTTCTGTGCAGATCTTGATAAAATGGACCTGATAGTGATGGTTTTTTCTGAGAATAATAGCTGAATAGCCTCCAGAGGCCATGTGTAAGAAGTGTAATGAAAGACCTAGAGAAGAAGTTAGTTTCATCATACATGTTGGTCATGGTCTGCATTTGGAGTGGAAGGAGCAAATATGCTGCTCCCTAAGCAGGGCAGAGCTATTCTGGTTGTGGAGTCCTTGTATCCATTTAAGATTCATCAGCTCCCAGGGAGACTAGCACTGCCTCTCAAATCAGTCTTTTTGACCCTCTAGTGTAATCATATTATTGTTATTATAATGATCTTTTCCAAGGAGAAGGATTACTGAGTCACAATGTGAGCATAATAACTTCACTGCCGAGCCATGGGAGAGAAAAGTCACTCCTTAAACATACATATTTTGTAATTAGATAGAATAAGAAAAGAGCTCTTATGAAAATACATGAAAGGTAAATAGGTTTGTTTTGGTATTCACCTCAACAGATACTTAAATACAGTTTCCAGCTAAGCTTTAATTTAGCCTTTTTTCCAACATACTCCATTTTTCGAATGTCTGTTCCTTTCCTTCTCTGTTTAAGGTTGTCTCTGAGGATGTAAAGATAAACAGATTGGGATGAGGGCATCTCTAATATCAGAAAGGCATGCTAAAATCCTTCTGTAGTTAGGTGTTGGAAAAGGAGGAGCAGAATCATCTTGTTAAGTGGATAGTTGAATGATATTTTTTGAAGTGTTTGCTAGTTTGCCTGTATATGAGCCTTTCTGTATTTCATAGACATGTACTTGTAATAATTTCTACAGCGTATGCATTTGCTTTCTGTTTATACAGCACTTATTCCCTAAGTTACATAGGTGCTTTGTAATAGAAGACAGATACAAAACCTTAAGTATCTGAAGAGATGAGCTGTCCAAAAAGAATAAAGTTAGTAATGTGCAGAGAATCCAGGGTTGACAATCTGGAATTGACCAACCTGGAAGAAGTAAAATCCAGGCTCAAAAATAGCAGCTAAGAATTTCTGGAAGGCTTTATCTGAGTAGGGACTTGCACAGGCCAGAGTATGGGTGGAAGGGTTGATGGGAGTATTAAAATAACTGCCTAGTGATGGTCAGAGCGTGAGTTGTTTTAAACTTCTGCCATAGAGCTGTCATGTTACCTGAAGGGCAAAGGGTGATTTTTCTTGTACTTGTGTTCTTGGTTAGTAAAGGATCTCAGGTGCTGCTGAGACCCTTAATTGCATCCCCTGACAAACAAGTGTCTCTGTTCTCTTACTGCGGAAGACAGTCATGACAGACCTCTTTCAGCCTATGGTGGAATTGAATGTTATCTGTACCTGTGACAGATAATGGTTTTTACCTGAAAAAATTACTGACTGGAGAGTTACATTGACTGGGAATTCATGTGATGCAAAGTAAAGGGTGGTTCTGGATTTGGAAGGATATGAACTGGGTGTGCTGGTGGCAACTTGTCTTCCTGATTTCTTGAACTTGTTTTACCATATGTAAAAAGGCAAAAGGTGAGACTAGCTGTAGGGTTCTTTGACCTTTGTCCTGGCACTGGTAGGTGACCTTTCTGAATAACAAGTGCTTGTGTATTACCAGCAAGTTCTCTCAAAGTCATCTTTCCTTCCTGCAAGTGTAGTCTCAGATGCACTTAGGCTGGCTTACAGCTTCTCAGAGCTAAGATACTATCTATAAGTGGTTAAGAGGAAAAAGGAGTTCTGTTTATAGTGAAGATAGATACTTATTCCACTAACTTTATTATACCACCAAATCTAATAATCTAATTAGTACAGCATTTAAAGCAGTTATTTTAATGGCAGATAGGCATTTCATCTTTCATTTGTATTCTGTTCTTTCCATTTCATTTATCCATATGTAAAAAAACCACAAACAAACCAACTGTTGTGTCCTTATGTGCAGGAGAACCCTGTAAAATATTCTGGTAAACTATAAAAAAAATAATTTGTGAAGTGTGTTCTTACTATTTTTCATTTGCAAGGTTTTTTGGTACTGTGGTCTTGTCTTCTAGCTTCTCAGTATCAAACTACCTGATTTTGAGTCCGGCACATATTCATGCCTGACACTTTGTGTCTGGTTTTTTTTGAGTGCTTTCTCTTGTTTTGGTGCTACCCGAGACATGAAGTTTAAACCAACCTTTTCAAGAATGTGGTCTGTTTTTTGCAACTCCTGTCTTACAATGATTTTTGGATTCCCCGTTTTGCTTCTTACATTATCAGGTTTTAAAAACTTACTCCACTGTGTGCTTGGCTAGCTCTCTGAAATCTATTATTAAATTTCTTCCTTTAAACAGAAAGGGATGAAACCACTCCTAGACCCTGACTTTCTGGTACTAACCTTTTGTATTCCTTCCTTTTCTTAGAAAAGAAATTAAGAAAGTAGTCTTCTAGCAGTTGCTTGGCACTACAGTCTGGAGATTCACCTTAGTTTTACTTAACACACTGGTGATTGATCTCATGACTAGAGATGATCTCACTTTTCTGGAATTGAGCTGTCTCCACATTCTCACTGACAAAGAGTTAGGCAGTGTTGAATTGAAGATGGGACAGTATAGGCATCTATAGTTCTCTGTTGTGATCATAATCCTGTTAACTGAGTGTTTGGGGTTTTTTTCCTGTATTTGTTATGCAGTCTCTGCTCACCTTTTTTGCAGGAACAGTGAACTGCATGTATGATACCTTTTTCAGCTTGATAAAATAAGCTGATGTGTTCATTTCAGTAAAGTGTCTTGAAAAGGATGAGATGATAAACATATCCTTGAACTTACTCTGTTTCTTCATGTTGGCTTTTACTAGCTGTGTTCCTTGATCATTATCCTTTTTTCTTCCGCATCTTTTTGTTTGCGGGTCAGTTGGTATTGCCTCTCTGACCTTGTGTAGAGCTCTGTCCTTAGTTATGCCTTTGTTCTGTCCTAGATTAGTGCAGTTGTTTCTTTAGCCAAGATGGGACTTGGGAGCTGTTTATATCTGAAGGCACATGCAGGGTTTCTTTGGGTGTGGCTTTTTTTTTGGTTGTGATTGTTTTGTTGTTGTTTTTTTTTTGTTTTGGGTTGTGTGTTGTTTTTGGTTTTTTTGCTTGGGTATATATGTAACCAAACCATTATATTCCTACAACTCTACTGGCATAGTTTCTTTTAGGCTCCTCTTCTGTTTTCTGTGGTTTTTAGGGGTTTGTAGCTTAACAAAAAAATGTGGCATGTTTGGCAACAATGGCATCTTCTTGGTGACCCCGGTATATATTAACACCTGTCTTTTTTTAGGGTTGACCTGTTCTGTCACATGATTTTGTTGTACATATCTTCGTAAACTCTTCATGTGGTGCTTGTCATTTGCACAGTCCTTGCATTTCATTTACCTTTTTCACTAGTCATTTATATCCAATCACACCTCTTACTAATTTTAGTCATAGTATCTGCTCACTTGTGCCAGCTAAAGTAATGAGTAAACTGATCAGATGATATTGTAATGCTTACACTTTTTAAAATACCCATTGAGAGTAGATTATAATTCAGAGAACAATCCAATTTTAACCTGTGTTGTCAGGAAGAGGGGAAATAAAGGGTGAAGAGATGTTGGCCTCATGGGTATATGAACAGGTTGCTACTCTTCCTTTGCATCTTTGCAAGCATGAGAGGTGAGCTGATAATTTATTGGCTGTCCTTCCACTCATCATCTCCCACCCTAGTAATCTATAAATACAGCATATTGGCTCTAGATTATATGTTCAAGCCAAGTTAAATATGCCTTCAGCCATTTTTAGTCTACATATATTTGTACCATGTCAATGCTGTCTGACTTCTGGGGAAAAAACAGTAATGTATTAACTGTTATTTTCAGAAAAGTGTCTAGTACAGTTTTTTGAATAAACAGAAATGTTAGAGCTATTGTAACAATTGCAGCTGTGATAGAGCTACCAAGCTGGCTGTTAAACTGGTCTTGTGCATTTCAGGTAAAATCCAGGGTGTGTTGTGCAAGTACTAAAAAGACTAGTTTCACATATGATATGGATATAAGATGAGCTATATGATAATTTACACCTTTTAGTAGCTTCACGTGCTCAACAAAAGAAAATGTATTGCATAGTAGAGCTGAACTTTGTTGTTAACTATTTTTTTTTTTTTTTAAGTTTGGAATTAATGAGCAAACTTTTAGCTTTGTTTCAGTGCGGTTGTATTGAATAACTTTTATTTGGTTGTATAATTCAGTAGGACTAATTTGCTTGTTTTATGATACTTAACGTTGAACATTTCCCCGTTTTTCTTTCTGAAGGACCTAACCACATGCCTATGCAAGGACCTGGACCTAACCAACTCAATATGACAAACAGTTCCATGAACATGCCTTCTAGTAGCCATGGGTCAATGGGAGGCTATAATCACTCAGTGCCGTCCTCACAGAGTATGCCAGTACAGAATCAGATGACTATGAGCCAGGGACAGCCTATGGGCAACTATGGTCCCAGACCGAACATGAACATGCAACCAAACCAAGGTAAGTGAGGTGCTTGTTAGCTTCTGTAAAAAACAAACATCTCAGGTACAGACTTTTTTAAAAGGTCTTGTCTTACAGGTTTTCTTCTCTAAATGCATTTGTATCCATGTTTGGAGGACTCTACATCTCCTTTCTCCCATATGTTGGTGACTTTTTATTTATTTGCAGAATTGAACTGTTTTCAGGTATTGTCTGAGAATTGGGAGTGGATCTGCTTTCATCAGTTAAGTTTGAACTACTGTTCATCTTTCTCAGACTTTACACTTCTATCTGAGTGTTGTTATTGCTCAAGTTGATAAAACATTTCTGCTCTTCAGTCTCTTGGGTAAACTGAAAAATTGTAGTCAGGTAGCCCTCAGGTTTTTATACCTAATTAATCTTTGTTCTCTGCTGCATGCTGTTTTAGCGTGGAATGTCTGTTAATCTTAAAGAAATAAAATTCAGTTCCAGGAACTAATCCGCTACTCCCTACTGTTTTCAGGAGATGTCCTTGTGTATATAGTAAAATACAAAACTAATTTTGTGTCTAGGATATTTGCATAGCATAAACAGATGATGTGTCCTGTTGATGTCCTTGTTGAAGCACAAGGACATTGCAGAATTAAAATATTGCATTAGAGTCGCAACAGACAAAATTATTGAATTGTTTATATACTGCGTATTCTTATGAATGTGCTCCATGAGTCAGCAAGCAGTATTTTCAGCTTACCTGTTAAGTCTCCTACTACATTGGATGTGGACATACCACCTGCTAGAAGACATACTGCAGAACTGTTTTTTTTTAAAAAAATGCTTCTACCTAGTTTACAGCATGTTTTTTTTTCCCAGTACGTATGAACTGTTACGAATATATTAGCTGAAGCATCTCTCTTTCTGATGCTGTAGGAGAACATGTTTGGTTTTTTTTCCCCCTAAGACTCTTTCCCTGGACATTGTAGAAAAAATAAACTTCCAGTGGCATAGGTGGTTCTTACTGCAGTATGCTCTCATTGGAGACTGGAACTCTGCTTTTTTATGTAGATACTACTTGGTCCTGGGGTGCACAAACAGGCCAGGTAATACTAATCAGTTTCATTATTAGATCACAGAAAAGGTCAAAACAGACAAAAGGCTTAAGAGAGACTGAAAATAAATCAAGACAAAACAGCTGTTTCTGCAGTTTTCTTACTGGTAGTGAAAGTGAGAAGTCACAGTCCTTTGTCCATGTTGTTAATGGCACTTTTTAAAAAATTTAACAGCAGAGGAATCAATCACAAGTAGAAGTATTTTTTACTGTATCTGAACTGGCAAGTTACCTGTGTATTCTGGGCAATAGTCAGTGGAGTAACTTTGTAAATGTCCTGAGATGCTTTGGACAAGTCCTATGCATGGTCAGTTGAAACTTTTTGTTTGCAGAGAGTTACACATACTGCTACCATATTTTTTGCTGGGAGAGCTATCCCCTAAGTAGCTCTACAGAAAATGTCTTTCTTTGTGTGACTGGCTTACAGTTTGGGACTAGTGATTGTTCCATCTCAAAGTAGTGTTCTTTACTCTTCCTTGTAATATTTCCCTTCTGTATTTTTAGTACTCTGTCAAACTTGAAAATTGCTCATTAGAAGTTAGGCAGAAAGATACTTAAAAGGTTTGTGTTCTGTACAAATAATAATGCTTAAGTGGCTTTGGGGAGTAAAGAGTAAAGCAGTATCTAACCAAATTATAGGTTCAAGAACAAGAGCAAGTTCTCTAAGAACACGAGCTGGTACCATTGCCTGCACTTAGGGCCACAGTAATCTTTCACATTGGGTAACTAATTTTGCCAAACTTTGACCCTTTAGGCCAAAACTTTCCTTTCCAGGTGTCTGCTTCATGGCTGATTTGTTTTGTTTCAGAAGTTTCACAGAAGTAGTGAGCCATTGCTGACAGTGGTGGGATGAAGAATTACATTCTTTAAAATATTTCAGTATCTCTCAAAAGCATTAGTAAATAGAGCACTTCATATGTAATTGTAGGAGTGCAGTGCCCCTTGCTTTAGAGTAAGGCTTTGAAATTGTCATGCCAGCAAGGTGCTATTTGCTGTTTCAATGAAAATATTGTCCCAAATTGGTCAAATTTTAAATATCTATGGGGGAAGAAGTCTTTAAGTCTGAAGGTGTGTGTGTGTGTTACATATTGGTAGCTCAGGTTTTTGACCTAAGAATATTTCCAGTCAGGTCTACTTAATACATTTCCTCCATTTTCTTCTATTAGTTGTTACATTTTTATTGAAATTTGGTGACAAATGAGAGGAAATATATTTGTATCTTCACTCTCTTATGACTCCAGGACAGGACAGCAGGGGACAGAATGGAGGAGAAATCTGTGAGAGCCAAGATCCAGTCTGGCTGGGCAGAGGTCTCAGCAAAGCATGGATGCTGCAGGCTCCTCTTCTAAGTGAATAAACAATAATGAGCTACTAGGGGATGCATTGAGATGTAGTTTAACAAAAAGGGAATAAACAGATTATGACTTGAAAGATTTCTTAACTGATAGCTTCTGCTGACATTCAGAAACAGAAATGAACCAGAATTTCTGAGCCTCAGTATTCTTGTCAGGAGACATTTGTGAACCCCTAAGCATGCTTTGTTTCTTTGTCTTAAAGGGGTGATTCATATTGAGAATGAAAGATCTTGCTGTATCTGTCAGTTAATAACAGCACTAGCTAAATATAATGCTGAATATTCTGCAAGCTAAGGTCTTAGCATTTCAAGTTTTGGCTGTTAAAAATGAGTAGATGATCTTGACCTTAATCTTTCCCTGCATGGATTTCCCATCTGTAGAGGAATGAATCTGATGGTGAGATTATGATACCATCTGATTCCACAGGAGTGTTGTGAAAGTATATTCATTATGAAGATTTGGACATTTTAGGTGAGCGTCATAAGAGAACCCACGAGTAAATTAATGATTCTGTCTTTAGTGTTTGATTAGGTGTGGCTTCTCACATGATCAGGAGGAAAAAAAATATTGAAATAGCTTTTCAGTGAATAGTGTCTACTGTGTACTGAATGAGGCCAGTACTTCAAGGCAAGAAGCGCGCTATTTTGTAATAGATGGATACCATAACTTGCAGAAAAGTTCTGATCTAACTTTTGATCTTGATCAAGGCTTCTTGATGTATACATTTTGAGGCAGATGGTGTTAGAGAAAAGTGCCAATTAAGAAAAAATGCATAGTAACAGAATTCATTGTTGGATTTACTTTCTGTCTCTGCTTTGTCCATATTATTGATTTGCACTAGTTTGTAAAATACTAACAACAGGAGTATTTTAAATGAGAAGCAAATTTTTTATGGTGTTGTGTTTATATAGTTAGTCCAGTTAAAAGACTAATTTTAGTAACTGTGGACTTCGGAAGCAGAGTATTTTAAATGGAAGATTCTGTAGTTTATTCTTAATTAAAAAGGTACTGTAGCAGCTTCTGACATCTGCAAGGAATATTGGCTACCTTATTGGAAAGATAGGAAGCAGCAGGAGCTGAGTGGATGTGGAAGAAACCCCTTTCTTCTGGGTGCATTGCTGCTTTTGTATGGGAAGTTAACTTATGCTGAATGAAACATTACAAGTCTTGCCAAATTTTTACTTTTCAGAGGGGAGGTGTAAGCATGATTTTTCTTCCATGGAAATTCCTCTTATTTATGTTGAACAGATCTTCCACAGTCAGAGAATAACAATAAGCAGTAGAATTCAAATACTTCAGAAGTAAGGACCAAGAACTTACAGCTTGGCCATCTCAGAAAATGTGTTTCTCAGATCCTTTTGCTAGGATTCTGTGCCCTTGCCAGAAGCACTTGATGTGAAGTTGACAAAACTCCCCAGTCTGTATTTAATGAGCATTATATGTTGTTTGGGGTGGGGGTGGAGAGGTAGTTTACTTCTAACAGGTGGAGTCTACATGAGAATATAGTTTTGACTCGATCATTTGCAGAAGACCAATTGTTGAATCTGGTGCTGAGGGTTTTTTTAATGACAGTTTCGTTTATATAAGCTTACAAAAGTTTCATTATCGTTTCAGAGCTCTTTCAATTCCAAGCAAATATGAAGACATCATAGAGACAGCAGAGATGAGGCAGGTGCAGAATTCCTGTTCTTTTGTTGTCTGCATAAAGGAACATAAAGATAGAAACACCCAATGTTATCTGAAATAAAAACATGTTCAGGGTATGACAGATAGGATCAAATAATTTCTAAGATTGAGGACCTTTTGTGAATGACTTGCCATCTGTTCATTCCTGTGTAAGCAGAGGCTGTTACGTTTCGATACCTCAGGTGTTTACAGTAGCCGTGGTGTCATGGACAAAGCAAGGCAGTCTCAATTTTTTGAACATCTAACCTATTAGAGAGAAACAGAATTGCCTCCACATTCTGGAGTGCTATCATGCTATGCAGGATTTGTAGGATGTCTAGCTGTAGAAGACACTGCAGTTGTATCTGGAAAAAAACAAAGATATACAGAAGGGCCACAGTACTTGTTCTTTCACGTTTTACCCTAGGGAAGAAAGGTGATGCTGGTAACTAAGGAATTTTTTTGTGTGACTTATTTGTATGTATTTTTTTCTTAAATGACACCTTAAACTATGGTTCAGTTTGAGATGAGAACTTTGTGGAGTAAGCAAGTGTGGATAAGTTTCTATTACCTTTTATTTGAAGCCTAAATCATACATTAGGAGCAGCAAAAAATGTATCCTCAAAAGTGTTTTGAGGTACTGCTTAAACTGCCTTCACGTTAAAACACCTTTAAGATTTTGGTTCACTTGACCAAGCACATCTGAATTGTAGTTTTTGTCAAGAATCTTGAGAAAATTGGAAGTGAAAATTACCCTGTGGTAGAGTTCCTCAGCTAGCTCTCGCAGACGCTATCACAATCACTTAAATACAGACATTTTTTTTTTGTAAGCATAAAGAACAACACCAAAAAAGTTTTACTGAGAACTGCTGCATTGCTAGGTATATATTGTTATTTATGTAACCGTGGACGCAATGACAAGTAAATCTGGCATGATGTACTTTGCTGATACTGTAGATGTGGATATCTAATCACTTTGTTGATACGAGCGCACATTGTGAAATGCCAGAAGAATAGACCTCTTCTTAACAGCAAAACCAATGTGTTTTTGAAGACTGAAGGATAGTAGCTTGTATAGTGTTGCTTTTTTGTTATACCCAGGAGGCTCCCATAGCTCTTCAATTGGAACAGCCAAGCCACCAGTTCATTTGGGGTTCCTCACTTCTGTGCTTCTTCAGAAGTTTCAACAGTGTCAGCAGTTATTCTTGTCCACCACCAGTATCTGAGTTTCAGCAGAAGAGACAAAGCTGAGGAGACATTTTTAAACTGCTAAGTTTTTCTGCAGCTCTTTCATCCTCAATGCACTTCTAGTCTCAGATTTGTTAGGTTTACCTAAGAACTGCTTCTAGTTTGCATTTCTGTTTCTTTCTGTTCATCTTGCATGTCTGAAGATGAGGTGGCCTGTTTCCTGAAGTCATTTCTTATCAGGAGACTGCCACCAGGTCACTGCACTTAGAAGATCAAGTACCAGCCCGTTTTCACTTAAATCTATGTACCTTTTCTTCCCTGTGTGCAAGTCCTTATGAGGCACTGGCTAGGGCAGAGACAGGTTTTTTCATTTAGTAAGTGTAGACAACTTTGAAACGAGCAGTTGAGGAAAATGTTGAATATTCCTGATAATGTAGACTATTTTTAATTAAATTGAACTGAGCATTTCAGTTTGCACCTGTTGTCTGACTTGCTTTATACATTCACTTATTGCATAAGACTGATTTGTGTCTACGCCGTGCATTTTTCAAATGCCTGTTTGACTACCAAAATTGTCTGCATTCCTCACAGGACCTACAGTATTACTTCTTAGCATCTTTTTCTTCAGATTTTTATCCTAGGAATGCTTCCAGTATATTGATGAGTGAAGGCTGCCTTCTGAATGTACAGAAACATTTATAATTTTGCGCTACCAAAGTTAAAATAGTTTCTTGGAAAGACAGTAGTCTTCTGGTGTACTTGCTTATTTACAGAGATAGTTCTACACTATTTTCTTGGACTCATTTTGGACTCTCTACAAACTGGATATTTGTCCTCTCTGGAATAAATACTTCTAGAATTTCATCAAAAATGAGTTTCTAAGAAGAATTTTTGAAAGCAGTGAGCATTCGTTTGCAGTGCACAGCTTTGTAAATCTCTGTATGTGAAGCCTTATCTACGTCTGGAAGAGATCACGGCTTCCACTGAACGTAGTTTGTTGTGACCTGATTGGGCATTCAAGAGCTGTATTTTAAGTGGGATGTAAAAGTGTGCTACAAATATTAGAAGGTCTTAGATCATGACCTAATGGTCTTAAGTTTTTGACTTGGGTCTTGTGAAGGGATATGCTAGGTTAGTTTTATGTCATGAAGTATTACATAATGAATAAATGTAGCTTTATTGTAGGCTTGATTTTTTTCAAAAGAGAACAAATTCAGAGTTCCCTCTCTCCTCAAAACTACTGCATAAAATGATTCTGTTGAATGAGACAATAGAGTCCATGGTTCTTCTTTTAGGTATCTTCTTAGTAAGAGAGATGCAAACCAAACTGGAAGGAAGCCAGGCACTCTGTTATTAACACGGTACAGGGCCTGTTACAGTACAGGGTAGTGAATTCTCATTGTGGTTCTACAAAGCATTAATGAAGTTCTAATTTAAAAAGCAAACAGCGAACCTCTACATTGCACCATAGGGACCCAACACATTTTATCACATTGTATTGTGACTAATATTAATATTGTTAATTAACAAGCTTTCTTGAGATCTAGGAATATTACGGCAACAAGTTTTTGGTTTTTTTTCTAAGGCTGCCTATTGTTTCTCAGTATCTCCAAACAGAGGAGCAGTGAAATGGAATAATCTAAATTACCTACTTGCTCAGAAGCTCAAAAAGTGAAATCTATTTTTGCTAAGTGGAAAATAATCAAAGTATTTCAATTTAAATAATTTTTTTACTTTAAAATGTGGACACAAAGTGCCATGCTGAAGGGTAGAAGTATAACTGGATCATTTTAAGAGTGGCCAATATTTGTCTTCAGAGGAAAATGAAGCTTAACAGAACTAAGGCCACTACTCACTGAGAAATTCTGCACAGGGGTTTAATGGGATTTAACTAACGCACTTTGAATTCATACCATTAATTAATTTGGCTTAACTTTCTCTTGTTACCCCACACAGACAGGATCTAAGTGTCTTTGTATTCCTTTCCGTACATAAATCCATTGTCAGTGTTGACTGTATCTAGGTAATTTTCCAGTATTGTGGTTTCACATAAGACTTCCTGCTTGTGCTCCAGCATCTAGTTATTTAAAAATGCTAAATGCGATGGCAAAATCTGGCATACAGAAAACTAGGTGATCCTTTGCTTTTTTTCCTGGGATGGGGTTATAAGGGAGTGTCTGTGTGAGTTCAGTGTTTTGATTTGTTTTGTTTTCTAGCGAGACTAGTTACTACTTTGTAGTTTGTATAATAAATTAAAAGGGGGGAGGGGCAGAAAGCTTAGTGTTTCACCATTATAAAGTGTGCAATATGTATTAACTTATTTGAATTATTGTTATTATAAAAATAAGTTGTAACAAGGAGCTAAACTTCTTAAACAACTCTTTCCTCCTCATATTTTTAATACTGGAATAACTTTTCTGAAGTGGCACTACAGAGCAAGTGAAGAAACTGTTCTTTGTTAAATAGCTGTATCAGCCTAACCTACAATTTCATACAGTGAAATGGCATAATCACAATTTTCATTGCTGTGTGGTATCAGTAGAATGTTGTTTAACTGTCTGTTTTCATTACTGAAGTTTGCATTTCGCCAAGTTCAGCCTTAATCAGATTTTTCTCAGTTGATAAAACATGGACAATACTTGACCTTGCCTGGTTATTTCCTGTGGTTCATAGAAACTTGGTTCAGCGTGGTATGAAAGAAAATTTTTCTGCTACAGGCTGCTTGGGACTGTTTAGTGGTGGGCGGAGCATGTATACCTGTGGGCCTTTGCATACTGTCTGTTGTGAGATAGCCTAACTCACTGGTACTCATGGTTTGTTTTTACAAGCTAAATAAAATTGTTTATTTTGTGATAACAGTGAAGTGGCTTGTTGGTGGACCTGAAACAACTACCTACATATTAAAACTATGCCCAGAATTAACAATGTTAAATAATTTTTCTATGACTTACCGAGGTTTCACCACCAGGTTTTCATATATACTTTCTTTACAGATACTTTTTAAAACAAACAAAAAACCGGTAAAAGTGTTTCAGTTATCTTTGTGCATGAATAAACTGATGTCTGTGTAGTCTGAAGAAAAATCATCTAGAAAGCAGCTTAAATAAGGCTGGGTTCTATTGTACTATTACACGTTCTTTTGTAATTTAGTTGTAGTTGATTGCCTGCATTTGCATAGGTCTAGAAGCAACAAATCCATATGAGAGCACTAGAAATACAGAGCCTTTTTTGGTCCATTTTTAAAGGTTGGGTTTTTCATGTTCTTTTGGAAAGATTTAATTACAAGTCATGTGTTACCTAAGACATAGTTATTACTTTTCCTTTAACAGGTCCAATGATGCACCAGCAGCCTCCCTCCCAGCAATACAACATGCCACAAGCAGGTGGCCAGCATTACCAGGGGCAGCAGCCTCCTATGGGAATGATGGGCCAAGTTAACCAAGGAAATCACATGATGGGTCAGAGACAGATTCCTCCATACAGGCCACCACAGCAAGGTAGGACTTCACTTCAGTATTCTTAACGTTGATGTTAAATAACAGTCTTTAAAATGATTTTTAAATCACTTTCTTTCGTACACCAACTTTTGAGCAAATCATTGGGTGTCACAGTCTTTGTTTGCAGACTCTTTTTTTTTGTTACCCTTTTAAGGGTGATTCTTGCAGCAACAGATTACTGGTATCACCATGAAACATGAAGACAAGTATTTCTTGTTTTGAATTCTTTCTGACAAAAAGTATCTAAAAATACACATCTCAGATATACTGATGCAGAATTCTGTTTCGATATTTAAGTGATAGGAACAGAAAAGGAACAGAGTACCTGCTTGGTTCTGAATTAGCTCAATTACAAAAAAGGAACAATGTTCCACAATCTTGCTTCTTTTTTACTTTTTTCTTTCCAGTCCTTTTAGAAAAAGAATAACTTTATTTTGAACACCTTAGTCTGTTAAACACATGTTCCTAAAATGAGCTCAAAACTGAAGTTTGATATATATATATATGTGCTCAGTCTAGTGCAGCCAAACTGTGTGTATGTATATATAGATAATTTTTTTCTTAAGTAAACCAGATTACATATGTTGTCTGAAATGCAACAATAGGGGTGGGGAGTACATTTGAGAAATATTTCTCATACTAAAATCAGAAATTAGCAGGCTTTATAACAGAGAAAACAAGTTATTTACGTATTGACTGGTTGTGGTTTTTCAGGCCCACCACAGCAGTACTCAGGCCAGGAAGACTATTATGGGGACCAATACAGTCATGGTGGACAAGGTCCTCCAGAAGGCATGAACCAGCAATATTACCCTGATGGTAATCTCTCATAAATGTTAACTTTCCCATTTTCTATACCTGCCCAATACTAATGTAGTCCTATGCCCAAAGTTAGGGAATGAGGCAAGAATAGTAACATCATACCTCATGTTTACAAAACCTTCCAAATTCAGAATTGTTACTACAGTTCGAGTTAGTATGACCAGTTAATTTTACAACATATTCAAAGCATGTAACTTGTAATATTCCCATCTGAAATTCTTAACAACAGTTCTAGTATTTAAAAATGAAGTTCTGTAATTGGTTTATCTAAAAGTGTGGAGGGTTTCTTAGCTTATCTGGTATAATTGAGATTAATTAAAACAGTCATAACTTTATTATAAATAAGAGAGGGGGCAATATCCTTTTATTAAAAATCTTACTGAAGTGCAAAAACTTGCTAAAAAGATGTGGTTTTCCTGTAATTATTCTATTTGTTAATGTAGTGTTTAGTTTTTTGAAGTCATGCAAATGTATTATAGCTGCTATGGTATGGGCCTTTAGTTTAATTTTTACAAAGGAGTAAAATGGTCCCTGCCCTGAGGAGACTGTAATTGTGAATCCTCTTTAGAAGTCCCCCCAGTACTTTCAAGACAAGTCTGGGACTTTCAGATTTCGAAAATCTGTCGTCCTGCCTCTTGGAATTTAGAGTGCTGAAGGCTGTTGGATTGTGTTGTAACTTAGAAAAGTTGCAATTAACCTGGTTTTAGGCTGAGCAGAGACTGAGAGAACAAAGATGCTGACTCATGACTACTCTGATAACTGTGTGTGCAACTTAATGGTATCTTATGAAGTTCAAGGAATGTGGTAGATGTTAACATTTAAAAAAATTATACAAAGCTGTGTAATTGCCAAAGCAACTACTCATTGCAAATAAAAGTATACAAGTTAGTAGTTTTGAATTTTAATTTCTATTAAATTGATCTTAAAATATGTCAAGCCACGTCTATATAAGCTTATGTGTGTTGTTTTTGGAGATACATGTGCAGAGTTATTTTATGAGTTGTATTAACTTGTAGTTACTAAGCTTTCATTGTGTAACTTCTGTTACATGCATGAACTTTAAATGATTACGGGCAATTTACTGTACTAAGGGCAATTTGATGTTAGTATCAATAGCTTTGTGGTAGCACATATTACTTCTCTAAGACCTATTCCTTCTGAAGATTCATTCTTTATCATTACTTCATTATTACTTTTATACGGAACATAAAGAAAATATAAGACTTAAGTTATATAAGAATATAAGGTGACGTATTTGTACTAGATTCAGTTAATAACCTATGGTACAGTTGCAGAACTAATTGCAAAGACTGCTAAGTTTTAGAACTGTTTTCTTCTTTCCTTATTTTTATATTAAAGTTTTGCTCTAAATTTTATATACTTCGTATAATTCAATTTCAAATTGAAACAAAATTTTGGGTTGTCTTCTTGACCAAGTTGTTAAGATATATTTTGGTCATCTGTAAGACAAAATGTATTCTAAAAACAACAGTGGGTGGGGTGCTTACTGCATATACTGGTTTCTTAATCAGAGATGCCTTTAGTCTTTGAAAAGGAAGGTTTGTTTGTAATGTAGAGAAAACAGAATGTTGCTGTTCTGTCATTTAAAAGTGAAATTTAATGTAGACTGTGGTTTATAACTTAACATTGAGTTTTATTTGTTGTATTTCACACTGCTTTTAGCATATGCTTTTGAATTGGAGATCAGCAGAACAGGTGTTAGACAAAGTATGATAATTTCTTTCTTTGTTCAATCTTAATTTAATTCAAGTTATTTACATGTGAAAGGCCTAAATGCTTTCTTTTTTTTTTTTGAGTGAAATATAAAGTACTTCCCCCCCCTGCCCCCCCCCCCCCCAACAAGGATTATCAGAAGGTTAAGACCATCCCTTGCTGTGGTGTTGCTAAAACTACTGCATTAAGCCTTTTTTCCTGTCACATGTTAATTCAGTATGAAAGGAAATCATACTAATAAGTCTTTGGCTAATACAATTGAAAATTCTTTTTCATGTATATCCAGTTGAAATTTTTTTCATTTTTCTGAGAAATGAAATATTTTTAGGATTTTCACTCAGAGGCCATTAACGTTTCTTCCTGTCTCTTGTCGAATTGATGTAGGTCATAATGATTACGGTTATCAGCAACCGTCGTATCCTGAACAAGGCTACGATAGGCCTTATGAGGATTCCTCACAACATTACTACGAAGGAGGTATCTATATACCTTCACACACATACGCACATACATTCCCTTTCCTCCCCCACCCGTAACGGGAACAAAAATTCTTGCACAACACAACTTATACCCATGCAAAGCTCTTGTAGAGTACTAGTTGCTGGCTGTCTTGAAAATTGCAGGGAACGTGAAGCATTGAGAATAATTTCTTGCAAACACCTAAAATATATAACGACAATTTGCCATTTCTAACAATAGTAAAATGACTAAAACACTCTAGAGATTTTTTTTTTTACTTCAATGGAAATTTTTATTTAAACATAAATTTGTTGGTTCAGTTGTATATCTTTTTTGTGTGTGTATATATTTTGTATAATTATAGTGCTGTTAGGAAACAGCTTGCTGATCTTGTGTAGCTAGTCTGTGCTCTTCTAGCTGTCCTTAATTTTGTCTTTTTTTATTTTATTTAGCATAGTCATGATCTTATGACTGTGATGTTCCAGTAAACGTAATGCTCGTTTGGCAGAGATGCTGAAAATGCTGCAGTTCAACTTTGCAAAATTGGCTTTAACTGCAGTTTGTTTGGCCGAATTCCTTGTTTGGTTTGAGTTCTGTTTTGTTCAGTTTTTGAAATCAATACTGCATTTTCATTTTGTTCTTGTGTTGCTGGCTGTGCATCTTAGAAGGAAAACAATTAATAAAGTAGATATCTTTAAGTTTTTGCTTTCTTGCAATCATATTACAGGAAACTCGCAATATGGTCAGCAGCAAGATGCATATCAAGGACCACCCCAACAGCAGGGTTATCCACCACAACAGCAGCAGTATCCAGGACAACAAGGGTATCCAGGACAACAGCAGGGTTATGGTAAGAAACTGAAGACACGGACAGCAATCACAGAAGAGACTGAGATCCTTGTATGTTATTTCATCCCTGTTTTACTGAGTTGAATGGCCAGGCTTGTACAAAAAAGGCTGTATCCTGCAATTTCACCGGGCCCAAACAAGAAAGCATAGCAGACTTTTTCTGGGAAGTAGATCTGTTGACAATGTCGGGCAGTGTGGTAGGCACAGAAAACCAAAGGTGACTAGACAACATTGTAACAAGTGTCTGTGATTTAAAGGCCAGGGAATGCTTTGCTCTTTTCTGTCCTCTCTTGGTGAATACGGTCAGGTGGGCGGGCTCAGAGATGCCAAA
Organism: Falco rusticolus; assembly: GCF_015220075.1. NCBI lineage: Eukaryota > Metazoa > Chordata > Aves > Falconiformes > Falconidae > Falco > Falco rusticolus. Next base: position 54,397,187 of record NC_051189.1, read on the forward strand.
GAACCATTTCTTCCTTGGAGTTGCCATTTAGATTGACATCTTCTAAAAACTAGTTTAAAATTTTATCTAACATGCATGAGTCTAATTAAAAATTCTTGTACCGATCAGTAAGGAAACGAATATAAGCATTGTTAATGCAGCTTTCAAGAGAGCTTGTCTTACAGATTTGCACTAGTGCAAACCTTCTGATGTATGGCAAGCATGAGAAGTCCTCAGCCGCAAGTGAGATAATACAGTCCTTGGGTGCAAGGAAAATTTCCCAAACAGGAAGCTGAATTAGTAGTGTGTAACTTCTGAAAACTTCAGAAAAGCATACTGAAAATCCCGCTCTTTTAAGTTTTACTTGCTTGCATATTGTAAAGCTGTATATACTTCTCTCAGAAGAAGGAATCTCTGAAATCCATATATTTTACCTTGTAGCTCTGTTGCAGGTTTAAGCACTAGAACTTTCAGCATTGTAGGTATGTTGGGAAGTGTGTGGATGACTCGTTTGCCGTGTAGGTAAAGGCCAGATTCATGTTAAATCCAGTCATGTTCAGACAGTGTTAAGAGGATCCACTGAGATTTAGTAAGATTTCTTGTGTTGGAGGTTATGGATAAATTGATAGTTCTAAAATAATATTCACGTACTTATATTCTGCTAAACATAACATAGGAACAGAATGAAGATTGGAGTGAAGGTCTATCTAGCTTGCTGTTACGAATTTTGTAAGTAAAGAAATAAGATCTAACTTATTCGGAAAATTTAGATTGAGATACTAGAGGAAAGGTATGAAGAAATGTGTTGGAGCAACTTATTCACTGTAATTTGTAAACCCAACTAGCATACTTCTCTATTTCTGCTAAAAAATAGAAATTGATACTGAAATTCTATTTTTATTTTATAAAATTTGTCACTGAATGTTTAGAATTCAACTATAAAGAATTGCCATGAATAAATAAAACCAAGTTTCATTTGTCATGTGAACACAGCACTTTTTAGGATGTATTATTCTTGCTTGATTTAATATTTAATTGCTTTCTAATTTGCAAAAATAAATCAGCATTCCAGTCATTATTATCAGTCTTTAAGGTTTTGTTCCTCTGTAGAAAGCTGAAACTACATAGTTCAGGGAGATTTGAGGTCTGAGGAGAATGATAATAGCCTATGGAGCTTGTCTTCTCCAGGTCATCTGTTTGACTGTCTTACAGATCCAGAATTACTGATGGAGTTACCAGGTGATGTCATCTTAATGCGCAGTGCCTGTAGCTAAAATTTTAGTACTGAATCACATTATTACTAAAACACATTTGTTTCTTCTGGGTGTGTGTGTGTGTGAAGTGTTAGTTTAAAAGAAAGCGCTTAGGAAGACTTGTAACTCTTCAGGACTGCCAGTTTTTAAGGCATGGTGATGAAAAAGCTAACATGGATCTGCTGCAAAAGATCCATGTGGAATGTCACTGAAATACACAGTATGCCATCTGTCCCAAGGTAGGAGGGGATGAGGTTAATTTTCTTTGGAGCATGGCTGCACTGCTTGATGGTAGTAACATGCAGCTTCCAATGGTAGGCAAGCTGAGTCTGAGTCCCTGTGAACAGTGACGGAGTTTGTATTGACAAAAGAACTGCTGCTCTTTACAGTAAAAAAAAAAAGCTGGAGACAAAAGTTTTGGTTGTTTGGGCTTTTTTTTTGGTTGTTTTTTTCCTGTCCATTTCTTGGAAAGTTAAGATGACCAGAGAAGTATGGAGGAGAGGGTGCTTTTCTCCATCCCACAGTAGCATTTAGTCACATCTTACATTTTATGCATGTAACTTGCTTGCCTGACATCCCATTTATGATTGCTTGCTCTGGCGTGAGAACTGACTTTCTGGCAGTGTGGTGCTGCTAGTCTCTTCAAAAGGTCCAAATGCTAAATGCAGCTGATCATCTGGCTGCTCCTGGCTTTATAAAGTTCTGGAGCAGCATACAGTAGGAGGGAGGATGTGCCTAATTATGTGATTCTCCTTAGCCCTGCTCAATTGTAAAATTCAGTGCTTTTACTGTTCTCTTCTACCAAACACCTTAAGCAATCTTTTGCTTTTTCTTTTTTTTTGTTTCTTTTCCACTTTAATGATCTCCAGGCCCCTCCCAGAGTGGTCCAGGACCTCAGTATCCCAATTATCCACAAGGACAGGGCCAGCAGTATGGGGGATACAGACCCACACAGCCTGGGCCACCACAGCCACCGCAGCAGAGGCCTTATGGATATGACCAGGTAATATCTCATTTGATGAGAAAGTTGTGATTTCGTACACACCCATTTGATAATCTTGGTTTCTTGCGGATGTTTAAACTAATGAATTTGAGGGCATGGTTTCTCAGGTGTGTATATACAATTCTCATGGATTTTATTTCCAGGTGATTTACCCAGAATAACTTATCTGGAGGTGTGATTAGTCATTCTTTTCTGAGTCTGCAAAGTTTTAATGCAATTTCACAGTGAGGCCCTCCAGTCAGTATTTTTGGACCTTAAAAATTAAGATGATCTGTTTCATAGCCTCATGGCGAATGACTAATATGAAAGCTGAGGTTCCTAAATCTCATGGTGGAACATTCATTACTGTTTTGCAATAAAAATGGTTGAACTGATTTTCCACAAACACAGATTCTTTCCAATTGCAGAAGTACCTCAGGTGTGCAGCTAAGGTTCTTCTGTGGAGTTTCTGTGGAAAGTCATGAAGCCTATTCTTGCATAGATTTTTCTCTGAGCATATAAAGCAGTATAAAGGAACACTGAACATGGGAAAGAAGTGACATGAAAATCACCTGCTTCTTTCCTATACCTGCTAAGTTTAAAACAAACAAACAATTAAGAACCACCAAAGCTCCAGGTGTTAGTTGTAGTGGCAGACTCCTGTAGAAAACCTGTCTTCTAATTAAAGGATAAAGCAGAGGTTTTATTCCTGTAGAAGATACTAAATGTAAAAATGTAATCTTTGCAATATTGAGTCGTTCAGAAATTTCATTACAACATACGCCTACTTTCCTTAGCATATATAAAGTGGAGATGAACTAAATACAGGTTACGATCAAGTTGAGGTTCTAGTGTTTAAATAAAATACTGATCTGTCAGTAGAAGATCAGTTGAACTTCCAGGAACTTTTCCTTGGAAGTAAGAATAGTCGTAATTGCCTACGTTTTTAAAGGAGAACAGTTGGCTTCCTTTCTACGGAAACTAGAAAAGACTAGGAAGAAGGAATAAACTCTTTTCAGTGTGGTCGTCTAGAGATGTAATTATAATTATTAACAGATAAACAAAATGTTCATGCACTGAACTAATAGCTTTCTCCTGCAAATAATAAGTTTCAGGAAAAGTCTTTGTTTGTGGCAAATGTAGGGTCAAAGAAACATAATCTTAGTTTGCTGAGTTTCTTCCAGCTTTCTTTGCAGTAAAAGTGGATAACCCTCTCTGCAGGTAGGCTCTGCTATTCAAGTTTTTGCAATCTAAGTTCCACTGGGAAACTCAATTATAGAAGACCATTCATACTAGCCATTCCCATAGGAATTGCGCTGCTTAAATTCTCATCTGGCAGCTGTTCTGAAACTCTTTGCCCTGATGCATTGTTATATATACAGTGGAAAAAAATTGACATTGCAACATAAAACTGGAGTGTAAAATAATGCCTTACTGTGATGGTACTGAACGTGTCATGGTGGCAGGGCCGCAGTTTGGGGAATGCTCACTTCCTAGCACACCACTTGTTTGTGTAAGCTGTGCGCCCTGTGGTGAAGGATCACAGTAAGCATGTAGCTGTCATCTCTGCCCTCCTCTGCAGTACGTGACATTCTGTCAAAAGAAATCAAGAATTATCAATAAGGGTAATAATAATGAGTATTGGATCTACGAAGTAATTGATTCCCATAGGATATATTGACACTTCTTAGTGTTCACTGGGGTGTGTCTTGGTTTGAGATGCAGGTGTCAGTCCATTCTGTGATGCTTGATATGTGAATATTTTTAGGGGTCTCTGAAAGCAAATTTTCCTAAATTACCTTGAATTTAGGTGACCTTGTCTTTTTGAAATAATTTTCAATGTTTAGGTGGGAAATAATTCCCATCTTTTGTTTTTGAGCGTTCTGCAAATTTCATGGAAGTCTGTTGAATATAAAGGTATACTCTTTTGATCAAATGAGGTTCCTGGCTTTAAATCTGTATCATCAGTCTTACTTTTACATTAAAACACAAGGGATTTTTAGTAAGATGAAACTGTACCACTTATATTAGTTTATAATGTATTGTTATTTGTTTCCACCTTTTAACATCAGAGTTTATTTGGGTGGTCTTCTGATTTCAGCTTTTAGTACAGGAAAATACGAAAATATGCCTTGTGGTCTAATTATATATTTTGAATTTTTTTTAGGGTCAGTATGGAAATTATCAACAGTGAAAAAGTACTCGCATTCCACTAGGCAATTTCTATTAGCAGCCATATTGTCTCCTCAGCACTGTGGACATCTTCCTGAGATGAGAACTTCCCTTTCCATCTAGCTTTTGGAAAAAATTGTGTGGCTGTTTTGTGGTATACAGTCTTTATGGGTTAAATGTTAAAGACTGTAGATTCTTAGAAACTGATTTCACATCTCTACTCTAGATGGCAATATTGGACAGAAAATATGTGACATAACGATTTGCAGTGAGTTGAGAACTGTATGTCAAATAGACTGTTACAGACTGAAAGGTGCAAACAGCTTTGTATGTTTATGAAGGTTATGGGAATTTAATATTTTTTCCACAGATTTTTTTTTTGTAGGGGGAAAGGGGAAATGCACACTTTTTACAGCAGCAATATTTTGTATATTATGTTTTTCATGTGGTGAATATGCAAGACAGTACACTACTCACTGGGCAGGATAAGAAATCTACTGTTAAAAATGGGTAGGGGCATGATAAGTGCTTGATTGTATAAGTCTCAAAATGGTGTACAGTAAAGACAACAGTGAAAAAAGATGGAGAGCATCATACATCACTGGTAGGTTCATGTACAAAGAATGAAAATCCCAGTTATCTAAATGGGAACATAATTAAGACAGTATAATGTAGTCTTGTGCAAAGATTAATTTTTTTAAGCTTTCCAATTTTTCTGAGTGAAGCAGTTTTATAAAAATTGTTTCTAACGTAGTTTGACAATTTTTCTGCAACATTTTTTGGGTAACAAGATAAATGTTTGGGTTTTATTTCTCAAGTGTTTTGTCACAGCTTTGCATAAGCAAGCTGTAATTCCTCTTAATTGCAATAACAAAGAAAATGACAAGTGTTAATTTTACTTGGCTTGAATATGCAAAGAACTTGAAAAAGAATATGGAGGACAGGACTGTATTGTATAAGTGTATTTTAACCTTTAGTTGAATAATTTTTATGTATCAAAATAGCCTAGAAGACTTCGTAAAACCTATCTAAACTTTCCTAATTGGGAGTTAATATCTTTAGGAAGGGGCATTTTTTGTGTGTGTCCATTTTTATTATTGGTTAACATGAGACCAAGAGATGTTTTATAACATCAAATATAAAACCTGTTGGTGAGGTAAATGCCAAATTTTGAACTGCATTAATGCTTACAGTGTTGCATGTGAGATAGAGGCAGCACCTTGATCAATAGCATAGTACACAAAAAAATTGGGTTTTGAGACTGTCCTGGAATGGTGTATCAGATAAATAGATACTCTGTTGTGCAGGAATATATGTGTTCAAGAATTCCTGGCAATTTTATAAAGGACAAAACTTGAAATTATCCCTGGAGTAAAATAATACTAACTTCTTCAGTTGGTGATGGTATGTGGCCTGGGGGATGGGGGAGAAAAACTGGTGTTCATAATATAACATTATACATGGAAGGCAAGATTTTCAAATTGTTAATCACTTTGAAAGGGAAAACAATTTTCTTAGTCGATAGAAAATACATATCAAGGTTTGAACAGATACAGCATGAAGAACATTATTATGAATGAAATGCTTGTAGGTTCTGTGCCAATTTTCCACCACTGTGTACTTCATTGCTATTTAAAACTGTACTCCATCAATTCTAACGGAAGAATAAATTATTTGTGATTTTAATTTTCTCATTTGTTTCTTTAAATTAGATCCCTATCATTCAGATGTCTCATCTGGAGACTCTGCTGTGGGTTTTTATTTTATAGAAGTTTGGCCAGAATAACCAAACCAAACTGTATTTGCATTCTAGGACTTTATCAAAATTCTCTTGCCATAGCCAAGTTAATTAGAATTAACTGTTCAGTAATCAGCATGTTGTGTAGGTTGTTTGTTACAAAATTTTTCCTCTGAAAATGAAGGTCCATGAGGCTATAATCAAGATGACTGAATTAGATAAATGAGTTGAGGAGGCAAAAATGTGTTGAACCCAACCTGGTGTAGATACGTTATCTCATTTGAAATAAGCTCAACTGACATTAAGAAATAATTTGTCTTGCCAGCCCATCTTCTGTTGTCTTATTCTCCTTTTTAATGGAAACTAAAATTGCAATTTTAATAAGCAGAATTTCCTCCAGGGTTTCCCTCCTAGAGACTACTACATTTGCAAGGTTTAATTGTTTTATAACGGTCCTGTTTCGTAAAACTTTTTAATTGGTGGTGACAAAAATTACCTTATTCCTCTGATACTATGCCAGAACAATATGCGAAAGTATTTTTACTAAAATTATATATTAAATAGAACCATATTTCCCTAAACAAAAAAGAAAGCAGGAATTCATGACAGCACCAGGATGAAATAGCAAGATACAAGGTTCATTTCAGTAATTCATTACTAAATAAAATCAAACCAATAAGACACTAGTAAATAGTGTAACATTTGGCATTTTATATGTAGAAGATAAGACCTAAGAGAGAGACTGACACTGTGGATCAGATATATGAACAGAAATGATACAAATCTTTGAAAAGTAAAGAGGAGGATTTGATTAATTCAGCGACTTTTAGTTACAGCGCTGTAAGTTTTGCCATCATATTTGGCTTTTCCTTTTCAGACTGTTTTATTGCCTTTTCTGCTCTGTGAATGACTGGCAGGCAGGAGAACCTAACTCGCTGTTTCAAATGAAATTGACTACACAATGTTGTAGCATAAGAAGCAAACATGCCACTTTATAGTGCGGGATAAATATATCTTTTTGCAAATAATCCTGCTCTTGTTCTCATACCTAAAATTAGTTTTAAATGTTTAATTGATTTTTTTTGACAAAATATTCCTGATTAGAGAGGCAAGAACACTTCACTGCAAAATTATCATTGTACTTCTACAGTTATCACCTCACAGGATGCTGAAGCATTTTAATGTGATTTAAAAAAAAAAAAAACAACAAAACAAATCAGACTGAAATTTACAAAATTGTTACATCAGCAAGTCTAGGTGAAATTCAACCAGAAGCCCTGAAGAAGTTTTTAAAAAGTAGCTGATTTTCCTACATGAGCAACAGTTGCTGTATCATAAAATAGAAGCATAAGGGTGAAATCGTAGAATTCATAGAAAGGCTGGGTTTGGAAGGGACATTTTTCACTAGATCAGGTTCCTCAAAGCCCCATCCAACCTGACCCTGAATTTAACTTCTACATCATCCTCATAAAAGAGCAGATGAAACAGGATAGAAATTATAGTTATTTTGAACAGCATATTTTACACAAAGGTATCTGCAGATATTTTAGATTACAGTAAGTTATAGTTAATCCTATGAAATGAACCTAAACAAACCTTCTGAAGTGAATAGATAGGTGGATAAAGCAGTAAGGTTAAAGTAAAATATTTTTTTAAATAGTGTAATAAATGTTTGTTTAAACAAAACAAACCAAGCCACCAAAAACCAAACACACCCCCCACACCCCCCTAAAACCCAACCCCCCTGGCCCTTAATCTGCTATAATTACTGTAAAAAATCCTGGCACAATCTGATGGAGTTAATCTTCATTTGTACGTTCACAAAACCTGAAGTTCTTGGAGAAGCTGCTACTGTAAAAGTAAAGCATGCAGTAAGGGGGATTGTGAAGCACTGGAAGTCAGATAAAACACAGGGAGAAGAGGAATAAATGTTAAATATCAAAAATGGAGATGATTATGCCAGGACTCTACTGGGACCACTAATGAACACCAAATAAATTGGAGAAAAAAAATAGATGTTTTAGTAGCAAAATGAGGTGGTAATGGTGCTACTTACATTCTGCAGGACGTAAAACTTTGTGAAAATGCAGTGGAACATAGCAGAACTTAAGAAATTGCTCATGTTTGCGAATACAGCAGAGTAGGTGCCGGGTAGGATAATGCCAGTTTACTCGTATGCAGTTAATCAACTGTCAGGAGAAATAAGTGCAGCTAGCACAGTAAAACTTCTGTTCAGTGGTTATCGGAAGTCACAGTGCTGTCAGAATGTTCAGAAAGCAATGGCACGGAACGCTTAACAAAATACTGTAACACTGATCAGTTTTATCAACACTGAATTACAGTGTTCATCCTTGTCTCCCCCATCTCAAAAAAAGCTCAGGTAAAAGGGAAGTGGGTAACAAGTGGTGGAGACCAAATGAAGGAAGTGGAATTCTTGTATTTCAGAAGTCAGTATGTATAAACCAGGGGTGTATAACTGTAATTTTTGTGAGGATATGGACAAGATAAAAATTAAAGGCAGCACCTTTAAAATCTAAAACAGGAAATGCTTTTTACAACATACACAACTGCGAACTCAATCCTCAAGATATTATTGAAGCCGGGGGCTTAGTAGGATGAAGAAAATGAATTGGGTATATATATGAGAACATGCACGGTTATAGTAGATCAAATGGAACAGTTTATTTTGAAAGAATTTAAAACCTCATGCTTCACAGCTTTATGCAACAAGCTGCATGCTAGAGTTTGCAAGATAATTTCTGTTGGTGCCTTGACAGTAAATATTGGGAGTATATTTAGTGGGTTTTTTATTATAAATTTTACAACCTCACTCTGCAAGATGTGAAGGTCGGCATTATTAGCAGCAGACTGATGGTTTGGGTTGCAGAATTAAACTCAAATGTAGATCTGAATTGGAGTGGCAATGTTTGGAAAATTATTTTTTTCCACTATAGCAAAATACATCACCAAAATGGTATGAATAGTGAAATACTTATGTTTTAAGCTTGCAAGATGCTGGATGCTTTCGCTCAATTCTCTTAAGCTTCCTGTGACACAGGTTTTCAGGGAAAATTCTTGACTAATCTAGCAAAATGTCTTGATTTTCCCTGCCTGAGATCTGATGATTTTTACAGGAATTTTCTCAGTTTTCTATAGATAGTGTTTTCTCATTTTTCCATACTATCCTGCACTTGGTCTTAAGAAATGAAAGTAGCTCAGTGTATCCGTGGCTTCACGTATATACACTTTGGGTTTCTGGTGGGGAAAAGCTGTGGGGCTAGAAGGGAAGCTTGCTGGACTAGCCAGAGCTAATAGCCTGTGAACTCCAGAGCACCGCGTTATGTTCACTTGCTTTGACACTTTTTAAACAAATGGCGTAGGTGAATTGCCACATAAATGCTTTTGCATTTTGGTTCATAATTTTCATTTAATCTAAAAGTTAATTTTACACAGCATAAATTCTAATCACCTGCTGCAGTTGGTGCTGCCAGAAATGGGCTGGCACCTTGACACAGGTCCATTACAGAGACTTTTGTAGAGAAATGCCATTTGCTAGGGCAGGCTTGGTAGAAATACGCATTTTGATTTTAGGAAATTAAGTTGCATCAATTGTACCTCCAGCCTGGTTTTTAGCAAACTTCAAATCAAGGGAAGAACGTTTAGCTTCTAGTATGAAGTTGCCGCTTTTACATTTTTCCATAGCTTTTCTCAGCCCAGAGGCTTTAGACTTCCTTTCTGTAGGGCTGCAATATAAACAAGCACCACAGTTCTGAGATTTTCTATCTAAATACTGATTACGGCCGTACTTGTGAAGATTGTTTCCTGCCAGGCTGATACGGTGTCAATCTCAAAGGGTAATGATCGGTATATCTCTTTCTCCCCAGCTCCCCCCCCCACCTTTCCCACGATGATACAGATCATTTCAGAGCTAAGTTTTCTTATTTGAGCACCTAGATAACCACACCTATCTGTTTGCTCCCAAGGCTGTTTCCAGCTTGGATAAAATGTTTGCCTTCTATCGTGAAATATCTTATTTAGAAACTTACTGTTGGGAAAGAAGGGTTCTTCTGCCTTTTTGATTTCTTAAACCTAGACAGCCTGCCCATCCAAATATGACAAAGTATTTGCTAGCTTGACACTGGTTTCAGACTTATCACCTGCTTTGGTATCTATGTAGGCTCAGGAAAGGTGAGAACATAGCAAAACTGAGGCAGGCATGAAGGTTTCTCTTGCACCGCTAAGTTTTTGGCTGATGACAAGTGGGTGATTTTAGGACTGTGAATAGACGCTTGGTGGGTACTAGGGTATCTGTAACCACTACAGATACCTTGTCTGCATGCTAACATGTCTAATGGAGCTTGTGTTCACTGGTGCTTGTTACGGCTGTTGCTGTGCTCTTGCTATAAAGACGGTCCTGATACTTTATTACCTCAGCAGCTTAGTTCTGTATGGCCTGTATTATTTGACCTTCAATTTCACATTGCTTCATATTTTCCTGCTCTCTGGCAGCAAACAAGGCAGGCGGAAAAACAGTAGTCTTATGTGATCCCCGCTCTTCTGGGGAAGGAGATTAATGAATTTGACTGCTTCGGTAGTTCTTTCGACTGTTCAGAGACTGGGAATTTAAAATGTGGTAGACCCGAGGTCTGTGGGCCAAGCATGATAGAGATGACCTGCGGACTTAAGTTTTCTTAATAGTCTGCCCTATTACTATTTAAGTGACCACTGACAGCTGGTCACCATTTGAATGAACGCTTGGCAGTATGTCTGCATGACCAATTTGTATCGTTTTTTTCAAGTGAGCTAGTGGGCCAAAGCACCCTTCGTTGAGCTGCCTACATTTCCAATGAGAACTGTTGCGCAAGGATGCTGAGGGTGTCATGCTGGCTGCTGTCTATTTGTGTCTTTGCAACACTTTGGCCCAGTGACTCAGTAACTCACAGGCTTTCCCATGTTATGCCATCAGTAGTGCAGTTTGTATATTTGGATGAATATTCAGAAGCTCTCTTCTTCACTGCTCTTTCTCGTCATGGGACCATGTTGATCATCTGTTCCGTTTTTGTGAGCCATGACAGGTCACCTTTTGACCATACCCATCTTCTGGAAGGGTAGCAGGCAAGGCTCACCTGGAATCCTAACAAAGATGCAAAAGTAGAATGGCTGCTGGAGATACTGAAGATGTCTGTGACAGAGAACAGATAGCAGTTATATATGGAACTGTGCATGTGGATGATAAGATGATGTATATTTCCTCCTTTGATATGTGTTTGAGACCACCTTCTCCATTGCTACAAAGGGGCTCTGAGCCAAAGAGACAGCTATGAATTCGTGGATTTACGTTATACTTATCATTTGGAAGCAGGGCTTTGGGGTGAAGATCTCTATAGGGAACCACTCCCTAAGTTTCTAAAACAGCACACCACCTTCCAAGCACTAGTACATGTGAGGGAGAGGGTGCCCAAGAGGCTTCCTGCTGTTGCTCAGTGGCCAATGACTTTGGAGTGGGGAAGTCTACTGCAAGGAAGATGGACAACAAAGTCTGCCTTCTCCTGGCAAAATCCATAAGGTCATGTGGAACCTCACCCAGTGCTGAGTCTTCAATTTCTAGCAGTATGGGCATCTGTGACTACATCAACAAGAAGAGTTTACTACTCCTTTTGTGTGAGGCTTCATGGATTTCCACAGGTGTACTGACCGGCCCAGGCTGGGACACCTCTCTCCCCCACTGTCTTCTGCACATGTAGATCTTGAGAGCAGGAGAGACTGGTACTCCTTTTTCTCCAGATAAGTGTATATCCAAGAAGAGTACATCCTTAAGTGCATTCTGGGCAGTGGTGCCAGCAGTCTGTGGCATAGGGTCATGAGGCTGTAAAGGGTCCATTTATCCACCATACTGTACACTGGTGAATCTGAGAGCTATTTAGCCTTTGAAAGCAAAAAAATCATGTTTGAGTAAAGGGAGGGTGTAGAAAGCTAGGAACAGAAAGCGATGGCGAGATTTAGAAACATCCACGAGCGTAAAGGCTTCCTTAACGTAACCCAGGAGACTTGCAAGGACAAGGAAGGGTCTGTAACACCAGTGCCAACATGGGGGAAGGGGGGGAGAACTTGATGCTTTCCAATGGCCTTGATGGCATTCTCGGAGGGCAAAACATCAGATCATAAACTAATGCACATTGGAAGGGACTTAAGGTCTCTAGTCCAACCTCCTGCTCAAAGCTGGGCCAGTTACAAAATCAGATCACGTCTTCATTCAGGTCTTGAAAACCTCCAAGGGTGGAGAGTGTACAACATCCCTGGGCATCACGTTCCCCTGCCTGACTTGCCTCTGTGTGAAAAAGTTCCTTCTTTTAGCAAGTCTGAACCTCTTCCTTCAGCTCATGCCTGTTGTCCCTGTCCTCCAACCATGTGCTGCCATGAATTACCTGGCTCGGTCTTCTTGCTCATCTCCCTGTAGGTGCTTGGAGGCTGCTGTTAGGTCACCTCCAAAACCATCTAATCTCTGCTGAATAAACCCTGTGTCCACAGCCTCTTCTTAAAGGGCAAGTGCTCCATCCCGGTGGCCCTCCACTGAATTTGCTCCACTTCAGCAGTTTATTTGCTGGGAGTGTGACAAGGCTGGCCACAGTACTGCAGGTCCATGCAGGTCCCAATGCACAGGTCAGTCCCTAGCAGTCAAAGATGTTAGTGCCCAGAAACAGAAAGTGTCAGGAACCTGAGATTATATAGAAGGAGGTATTAATTTGTAAGGTTAGAGGAGGAACAAGAATGAGGATAGTGAATTGATATGCTCAAAACTCCAGATGCCTGTATATAAATGCAGTAAGTATGGGGCTATACAGAAAGATTCTTAAGTGTATGACCAAAGTTATGACTGTATTGGCATAACAGAAACATGGTTCTATTTATTTATTTATAGGGCTTGAACATTAACATGTACAGAACTTCTTTCAAGAAGGACAACAAATTGAAGAGAGAAGGTGCTTTGTCAGCAAATAAGGCAGTATCTTCTCTGAAGTATGGAAGATTTAGCTAATTGAGAATCTTATGGCAAAACAAATGGGAAGAGAGCAAATGCCAGTCATTGTAGTGAGAATTTACTATAGACCTGAAATTACATCTGGCTAAGTTGCACCAGGCCGGTCTGCGGCTGACCAAGCTGTCATCTGAAATGCAGGAGGCGATGGTAATAGGGAATGATAACTGTGCACGCATGTCTCGGGTGGGGCAGGTTCCTAGGAGAGTTTTGATACAGAAGGCATGGGGAAAGCAGCCAAATGGAAGAGGTCTTCTGTGTTCATTCTCACCAATGAAGAGGAATCGCCTCTCAATGCAGAGCTTAAAGGCAGCTCAAGTAAGAGATCATGAGGTGGTAAGAGTTTACTTTTAGAATAGGAAGGAGAGGGGCGGAACCAGTGTTGCGCAGTTTTGCATTGTAGTGTCAAGAATAACTATGGTTGGATTCTCTGATGCTTGACAAGTTGAGCTCCAGCAACAGCCTTTGCTGAACTGACATATTTATCAAATTTCTTTCGTAGCTGGGTTGTTTTGTGACCCTTGTAGGAGTGTAATGTCTTGAATATTTCTCTTAGAGCTGAGTGAAATTAGGCAAGATTTGGTTGAAATTTGTCAAGGACTTCGCTTTTTCTCGGGAAACCTAATGAACAGACTTCCAGAACAAACATGTCTGTAATCTCGGAGAATGAAGAGGAAACATGTAATGGAAAAAATTTTACAAAGGAGTGCAGGAGAGCTGGCAAGTCCTTAAAGAAATTACACTGTGGGTAGGTATACAAATTATCCCACTGTAGAGGATCAAGAGTTCATCAGTGCCTTCAAACAAAAGAGTGCACAGAAGGCTCTCTCCCATTGTTAGGGCTGATCTTAAAAGAATAGCAGAACACATTGAAATAAAATCAAGGCAAGCCACAAAAACTATTCAGACATAACGGTAGAAAAGGCTGAGGTGGTCCATTACTTCACAGAGAACAAAAGCTGTAGACAGTGTTGCTGAAGAGTACTCAAGCTTAGGACATCGCTCCTAGACTTGGGTAGGAGTAATCAGTTATAAAAATACCTGATGAGGAACAATTAATTAGGTACACATATCTTTACCATAGTTACAGGAAATTATTAGATTGCTACCCCTATTTCAGGATCAAGGAACTAGTAAATAACAGCAATAATAATGATACAGTCTGGATTTGTTATCTTAGTGCCCATATCAGACCAATTTATAGCATGAGGAAAGACAGTGGGCACATTAGAGGTAGGCTCTTGGTGGAGATAATTATCCCCAAATGACTACTGGCAAGAGGTGAGTATGGAGGGATGATGGGTGGATCTCAGAGGGGAATAACATGTATTGATTGTATTTATGAAACACAGTGAGCTGACCACAAGATCTGTAATAGTGTATTGGCTCATTATAGTACAAAACATGTATCGGCTCTAACATAGATTACACCTTTACTTTTAATCCCCACCACCGCTGAGGGAGTCATGAACTTCCAGCAAAGGATCTGACAAGAAGGGAGTAAATAAACGGCCTTGCAGAACTTGCCAGCTGCCACATCCCATGGAAAGGGATGCTGGGAAACCAGTAGGTAACACTCTCATTCTGAACATCAGTTGCTACTGCTATTCAGTTGTACTGTTACTCCTTTTTAACTTCAGAAAACATCCTTCCATTTTAAACTTTGCCTACGCAAATTCATGATGTTACAATTTAGTGGGTCCCATGGTCCCGTGTGATTTTTCAGCCCCTTATTAAGCATCAGTACAGGTTTCCCAGTCGGTGCGGAGAAACTGTGGCTTTCAGGGAGGTGGGAAGCCAAGTTACCTACCAAACAGGCTGTTCTTAAGCACCACAAATCTTCAGTGGGTTTTTTTCTCCTTTTGATACCGAGGACCTAGTGATGTTCAGGAGGTGTCCCAGCTGGAGCTGCACACAGGCCTGTGTTAAGGAACTAAGCTGTATCACCATCACAAGGGGAGTTCCCATTCCCTAGACACCCTTGCTTGAGCCAGGGGGAAGAAGAGACAAAGGAGAAAAGAGCTGTTACTCTTTCTCTGGAGGAAGAAGCAGGCCTGCTGAGCAGCTGGGGCCAAGCACAGGGGGAACTGCCCTTCCTAGGGCGGGGGGCACTGGGGTGGCACAGCAGAGTCCTTGCAAGACACAGATTCAACAGATACTGTTTTTCAGAGTTCCTTAATTGACGCACACCTACTGCTTTAGACCATGCTAGCTGGTGCGTACGCAAAAGCAAGTACTTCTTCTGAGGTGTGCTGAAAAAATATTTTTGTACCATCTGTGGGTATTTCCTAGCTAGTAAGCACAGAGAATTGGGAGCACTGTGTGTGTGTGTGATATACAACAACCATGTTATGCGTGTTTTTGCACTTCATGGAACATCTCAGACCACAGGAGCAAAACAACTACTTCTATGTTATCTCCAATCCCCTCATATTTTTAAGAACAACCCTTCAGACTCTCCCTAAAAGGTTTCTGAACACACTTCTAAAGACTGCAGCTCTCTTCAGCAGCTGTAGGTCTACTAAGCCATCAAGACCTAGTACTTTAATTCCAACATCCCACTCTCTAGCAAGCTGTTGAATCTCCATAGCGAAGCTGAGTACTTCAAATCCTGCCAGTTAGAGCTCAGTCCTCATTCCCACATAAACACAAACATTTTGCAAACATGATCTGATATTAATTACACCCCTGGCACCAAAAGTCAGGATTTCCTGATGCAGCCCACTAATGTAAAATGCATTAGTGAAAATGCTGGCTCCAAGGGGTTAGGTTCTCTAAATAAACACAGCAAAGTTCTTTTTTATTCTCAACTCCCAGGCTATTCTGAAAGACCGATTTCTCCAACAAGAAAAAAAATAAATACTAAAATCCTTCGGTTTTTAATAGGTTATAAATGCCTTTTTTTCTATTCAGTTGCAGGAACTGAATGTCAAGTTGTAGATCAATGAAATCTGACTCTTTCTTGCCTTAGAATTAAGTCTGTCCAATCTCCTTTCTGTGGTTGTGTGCTTTGTGTTGTGTCTCTTAACAGCATATGGCTGAAGATCAACAGGACAGGGTTGCACTTCTGACTTCTGCGCTAAAGTAGCGATGCTAAAATTCTTGGGTAAAAAAAGAAAAGTTTGTAAGAGCTAGGGAAGATGATTATGTAAAAAAAACACCTTAATTTCTAAGGCACTGGCTTAGAATTGTTTTTCTTCCAGTAAAAATGGGAAGGAGGACTCAAACAAAGCCAGCTTGCAATGAATGGGAAGCGTTCAGCTCTGTTAACAAAATATGGCTGTGAGGCCAGTGATTTCCATCTGAGAAATTGCCCGTGTCCTCATTGGCAATACCAGCTTAAGGCATTGCCACCTTCTGCCAGTACCATGGTGCATTGCCTTTGCATTTGCGCCAAGACTTGGACATGAGCTGGAATTTGGTCTGGCTTGAGCAGAAAAATAAGGAAACTTTTTTTTTTTTTTTTTTTTTTAAAAAAAAAAGAACAAGATAAATCCCCCGAGCAATTCCCAGCACTGTTCCAGGCAGTGTTGTCCTGGGACACTTGACAGACACAGTGAACATTGAGAATAAGGGACAGCAGCAGCAGGAGCTAACGTAGACACGGTTGCCCAAAGCTACCTATTGCTGAGCTGCTGCCGCACCCCGAGTGCCAGCAGCAAACCGCCGGGGCTGTAACCTTCTGCTCTGCGCCGGCAGCGTTCGCAGGGCAAAGGGCTGCTGGGGGAGCATCCCAGCCTGGGCCAGGACTGGAGAGCATTAGCGAGGGCTGACCTCCACTTCCAGATATTCTCTTGCCTCTTGCTGGCCACACCACCAGATTCATGAGCTCCTCCAAAGTCCCATGCTGTAAAATTTCCACGCTGGCTAATTAAAGGCAGCCTTGAAATGCCTGTGGGAGATGCCACAGAAGTCATAGACCAACAAGTCATTAGCCAGCTTGGACTCTCCTGCCTCACTGATGGCTGGCTCCCCATCCTATTTGTGGCCAGGGTTTTGGAATGGTCTCTAGGAATGAGACCCAAAGTATCCGTCTTTGTTCTGCCTCTTCTGTTGTTTGCTTCTCCCTACCTTTCCCTCCCTAGGGATCGCAGAAAGGGAGTGTGTTCAAGCCCTAGTCTAGCCCTTTTATACAATGTAATGAGACCGAACCAGTAGTGAGCATTTAAATCCGTAAATGGCAGGTACTATAGAACTAGATTGTGAAAATAATGTTTACTCAGTCCTCTTCCCGTTTCAGAGCATCTAAAAATATATGCACCGGTATGATAAGATCAGGTACCAAAACAAGTATCTCATCCCCACCTGATTTGAAACACAAATGCCCGTTTAATATTACTCCGCTACAAATAAATAAATTTGTATCTGAAAATGCTGTCTAGCACGTATAATAAAATCTATTCAGCTGATGGTCCCGTCACATTTATAAGGGCTGAAACCTGCAGTAGGTTGAAAGAAAATTCAATTACAGTTTCAATAGAATACTTGTCCAGATCAAATTTTGTTTGAATCAGCTAACAAGGCACACTTAATCGCTGGAAAAGTGCAGCCTATTTTAGAGCAGTTTTCAAATATTAATTCTGAGGGTAAATCCATCTTTTTGTTTCAACAGTTTATGTATGCCATGTTTGGTTACAAATTTAACTTTCTGGATTCCAGCTAAAATGAAAAGCCTTTCTGCCTTGGTATTCTAGCCTTGCATATTTTATTCTTTAGTCAAATCTCATCCTAGAAAATGTTTTATTTTTGTCTTCCATATTTGTGGAGGGATGAGTGAAATAGCAGCTTTGGTCTACTCTAAAATTTTTTCTTAATCTGAAAAAAGTTTGCTGTGCCAGTTTTCCACCAGGGTCAAGATCTAGGAGAGGGGGTAGAGGATTCTAAAATTTTGAAACTAAATACCTCTTTTCTGCACAGAGTTTTCAGAATTCATTCTTTGTCGCACAGGTCTGAAAGGTTAAAAATAACTGTCCCTCCTGAGACTTCTTCTGGGCTGTGCTCTTCCCTGGGATTCTGTAAGCTTTTTCCACCCAAACTGGGTCAGCCTCCATACCTAATTTTAAAATCTCTGGGATCCAACACTTTATAAAAATCAATGAGAGCTTTCCCATTATATAATCCCAGCAGTCACATACGATGTGCTCTGGCCTGATTCAGCTGAAGCTCGATTTTATATATCGAAATGGTGATTATTAGTTTTAAAGAGCTGCAAGCTCCTTGTGGAAAATTATGGGGAAGATTCTTCATATGTGGAGTCTTCGTCTCTTTATGCAGACTCTTTCCTTTTCAAGCAGGAAGACTACAGTTAAAATGAGAATGTTTCCTCACTGAACTTAGGAAATTGTCATTTAAACTAAAGGCTGAGAAAGTACATTTTCTTATGTTTGCTCTGATTGTGTTTGTGATCTCTTTTACTCTCTGAAAATGCAATTACAAGAAATGGTAATGGAGATCACAAATATATCTACAAATACTGCTTTTCTAGATGTGTTGATACCAGAGTTGCTCATGCAGCTAGCCTGCGAGGTCTGGGAAGAACTCAAGCAATATTAAGTAATATAGGGGACCATAACTATCAGGTCAATGAATAAACCAAAATGATTTAGGTGTTTATGTAAAATACCTCATTGTTTTTCCAGTCTCTGCTTAGAGAGACTCTTCTTTGCTGTGATACCTACAAAATATATGACAACTGTTTGACTGCTCACATGCTAAACCAGTGTCCATCACACTTGCCTTTTTTTGTGTTCTGGCTTTTCTGGTGATATCCAGCTGTTTCTAGAGTTAGACTGTGGATTGGAATAAGAAATTTTTTGATCTGTGTTTATGCAGCACCTAGCACAGTGTCGTCTTGATGCATGGCAGGGACTAGAAGATGCTACTGCAAAGCAAATTAACAGTGTCTTTGGGATTTGGGAATGACGTGAAGAATTATTCAAGATGCAGCTCCAGAAAGTAAATGACTAAGTCAAATTGTTAACGATAGCTGTGACAGGCCGCTTGGTAGCCATGCATGGTTTGGAATATTATTGTAAACAATTTGACAAATACTTTAGATAATGAACAAAGTAATAAAAAATCAATGTCTGTTCCCAGATAATTTGTGAAAAGGAAAAAGGAGTCTATTTATCAAATATATTGTTTCTGCAAATAGTTCACCTCATGATTTCAGAGGGGAAATAGGTAGGAAGAGAAAATGAGCTCAAGAAAACAAACATTGGTTTGTATGTCAATATCCCTGTAAATGGCAATGACAGAAGGGAAATACAGCTAATATGATATGGGAACAAAATCATTTCTAAACTGAATATTTTGTTGCGACTCTCCCATACCTCGCCAGCTCCATAACAAAGACAGATCTGAGGGGTCACACGCTGCTGCCTAGCACATGCCGATGCTGGAGCTGGAGCTACAGGAGAGCCCTGGCTGTGCTGATCCAGTAGCGCTTCCCAGCTCTCCCACTCTTCCAGTTGCCATCCGGCACCATGTATTTCCTTTTGCTCTCCATTTGTCTGCGGCAAATGGGTGTTTGGGAAACAAACAGGCACGTTTCTGAATTCCAGGGTGAACGGCAGCCTGGCTCACAGCAGATTTCCTTATGACTTTTTAAGGACAACATTAATATCATTTATAGTCATCTTAATCATTCCCTTTGACAGAAACAACCGCAGAAGAGGGGAGCTTCTTCCAAGAGACTGACACTGCCTTGCTTGTGGCTTCCCCCTTAATTAGGAGGCCAGGGGCATGTGTCTGGAACCTACCTAGGATGGGGCTGGGCAGGTTCAGAAGCCCCCGGACATCTATCATTTCAACGCTCAGCTACCCCCGGCCCTATCCAAGGTGCAGAGATGTCTGTGTGACCTGCTGTCACATCCTTTCCTCGGTGGCACTGGGTTTCATGGCAGCTCCCCTCTCCACCTCCCAAGGTTTTCATTTCGGTCTGGTGAATCACTCTGCTGGTTGCGGCTGGGGTAGAGTTAATTTTCTTCGTAGTGGCTGGTATGGGCCTGTGGTTTGGGTTTGTGTTGGAAGTGACGTCGATAACACAGGGATGTTTTTGTTACTGCTGAGCGGTGGTTACACAGCGCCAGGGCCTGTGCTGCCTCTCACCCCACCCCAGCGAGCAGCCTGGGGGTCACCAGGAGCTGGGAGGGACCACAGCCGGGACAGCTGACCCCAACTGGCCAGAGGGATGTCCCAGACCATATAGCGCCATGCTCAGCGTATAAAGCTGAGGGAAGAAGAAGGAAGGGGGGGACATTCAGAGCGATGGCATTTGTCTTCCCAAGTGACTCTTACGCATGCTGGAGCCCTGCTTCCCTGGGGATGGCTGGCCGCCTGCCTGCGGGTGGGAAGTGGTGAATGAATTCCTTGCTTTGCTTTGCTTTGCTTGCACACACAGCTTTTGCTTTCCCTATTAGACTGTTTTTATCTCAACCCATGAGTTTTCTCACTTCTCTTCTGCTTCTCTCCCCCATCCCAGCGGGGGGGAACGAGCGAGCGGCTGCGTGGGGCTGGGCTGCCGGCTGGGGTTTGCAGGTTGGGGAGAACAGCTGCTCCAGGGAGGTACAATAGCTTACTTTGTTTCCAGTTGGAGGCACTGTGATATTTATGGGTTATTTATAGTCTGATCAGACACAGGAGAGGAAATAGGTAACACCATAGCTGAGATCAGGATGGAAAGCAAAGCCAGAGGAGTACAGAGGACCTGCCTGTGCTCAGACCCCCCTCTGCCTGCACAACCACCAGCTTATGACCTGGGAAAGCAAAGCAGTTGAGTGTCCGTGTGTGTATGTAGGTGGGTGGCAGGGTCTTGCCAGTGCCCATTTGCTCTCCCCTCGGTGCAGATGCTCCTCCTCAGTCCTGTGAGAGAAAGAAGAACCTGAAGTTTGAAGTTTGCATTTTGAGCTCCTGTCTCCTCCGCTGAGGAGGGCGGCTGGCCTTGCTCTCGGGGTGGTGGCAGCCGCTGAGCACAGCATGTCACCGGCAGCAGCGCTCTGCACCCGGAGAACCCCCCTGCACCATCCGCTCCTGGAGAGCAAAGCAGGGCACTGGTTTTCTGCTGATGGGATAGCACACAGGGAAGTGGAGCCCTCAAGCTGCTCGTGTGTCCCGGGGAGCTGGCAGGGTGAAAGGAGGTCCCAGCTGGGGCTGGCAGCTGCTTGCTGTGCTGGCCTCACACCCTGGCCATGCGGCTGTGGCTGCGGCAATGCCTGCCACATCCCTGGGTGGCTGAGAAGCAATCTCAGAGCCGGCCTCTTGAGATCGGTGGCCACCCCTTAGATCTCTGTGGTTTATTCCCCAAAACAGAATCTCATTAGATTCTAGTAGGGGAGACTCTCTGGAAAAAATGGTTTTCACTGCTGAATACTGGGACTGTAAAGAAGAATGAGGACGGCAGCTGGAGAATAGGTTGAGTATCACGAACCACTCCAAAGGTCTCTTCTTCCCATTAAAGCCCTAAGCCCAGGCAAAATATATCTGGGAGTTTTATCTTCCTCCTTTCCACAGTATTATCTTCCATTTGCAGTAGTTAACTTTTAGGGATGTGTTCTCATTTTGTGAGTATCCTACTATGCAGAGCGGCAGGTAAGCATGGTCTTCACCTAAGAGCCTGTTTGCATTGAGGGGAAAATAACATCTAGAGAAAGCAGACAGTACTGAGCTCTCCAGGTTCAGGTCTACATTTGCTCACACCCCAGCATATATTTTTTTCTAGGATCTTGGAGAGGAGTGTGTGAGTCCTTTGCATAGCTTAGTAATAAAAGCCCACAATATTCAACTCATTCTGGGGTGTCAGATGTTCATGTGCCATTCTGCCCCTGCAAAGTCAAGATACCCTGCAGAAGGGAGTTGAGTAAAAGTGCTTGGCAGCAGGCAGTAGGCACTGAATTTCCTATAATCAATGAAGCTTTATGCAATAAATGGCTTGTAGTAGTATTTAAATCTCAGATGTCTGTGGAACACATCAATTTGAAGAACTTTCTGTCCTCATTAGAGTGTGTTCATTCAAACTGAACACAGAGCACCGAGGACTCTAAAGTTCATTTCAAGCCTATGCAGAGTTACAGCCTCAAATTCACATCTAAAGCACCGAAGAAAAGGAAATCTGACTTTCAAAAGGTGACTGTAAGTTCCAGTTTTAAAGGTAGTAATGAAATGCCCATGGAGGGGAACTGTGTGTTGTAACCTCTTCTGTTGGTTTCAGACATACTCCTTGGCTTGAAGAAAAACAAAAGCAAGGAGTTGGGAAAGCCATTACAGGAGGGATTGATTTCAGTTCGTTGAGGTTACACAAGTCTCGCCCTGACTGCTCGTGTTCTCCGGGAGGCTAAGTGGTTATCTTAAATGTGAGGGAGTCTCTCCAGGTGCAGCAGCCCATCAGGCAACAGCAAGGATCTTAAAACACAAACAAACAAAACCAAAAGAAATCCAGTCCTAGTCTGCTCAGAAATAAGATTTTTCTGTTACCTACCTGACCTGATTTGCAGAAACAATATTTGCGATACTAGCATTTTTCCTTCAGAGAAGAATAAATTTCCTTCTACAGATTCTGGCTCACCATCTGCACTTCGCTTTCCCTTGCACAGTCTGAATTTACTTTTCCTGAGGACCGATGAGCACAAAGACCAAATGGCACAGTGCAGGAGAAATCTGGCAAGCCTCGTCCTCCTGGTGGGTGAAGAATTACGTCTCGCTGTACCTGATGGCAAACTCTATGTTTTGATAGATTTAGATGTTAAGTGACAGTTTAAAAGGCGGCACAGAGATTCAAGCATCTATAACCTATTGGAAATCAGTGAGTGCCTAAGTCTTTTATGCTAAATCTCAGGCTCCTAGCCAGAGAAGTCTTGCCTTTCCATACAAATTTCA
This sequence comes from Falco rusticolus, assembly GCF_015220075.1. Lineage (NCBI taxonomy): Eukaryota > Metazoa > Chordata > Aves > Falconiformes > Falconidae > Falco > Falco rusticolus. The sequence continues at coordinate 54,420,220 of NC_051189.1, forward strand.
TGCTTGTAATTCTTTGGGCATTTTTAAGATTATCTTTTAAGTGTTTGTTTTGCCAGCAGCTGATGTGGAAGCCCAGCCTAAAGCTGTTTAAATCTGCAGCAGTCCTTCAGCTGAGCTTCCCAGCTTCCCATAAAGTCCATAATGTCTGGTGCCTGGCTGATATGATGCTTTGATACAGTCCGTCATGCAGTTTGGATGACCTTCCCCTCTGTGTCTGAGTGCCTGGACTACCCCTCAGGCTGATTCCCTGGGTGTGAGCCACCCACAGCACCCAGGCTTCATGGGCTCCTGTGCAGCATATCCTGGCATTGGCTCTGCAAAGGGACTTTGCAGCCAGGCTGCTGTAGATCCCTTGGGACTGATATTAACTCCCTGCAGCATGGACTGGCCTTTCCCAGAGCACCACCTCTTCCACATCCTAGGATTTTGTCTTTCTACTTAGGGTACGCTGGGGCTTGAATGCACAGGTAAACTTGGCAAGGGGTATGAAACCCAAATATTTCTTACAGTGGCAGGGACAGAGCATACGCAGAACCAAACAGGACTCGCCTCTTTGCAGGAAGACTCTTGCCGTCTCGCTTGGACCTGCATTAAACTGGCCCCTCTCTTGCTAGAGGATGCCTCCCTGCCTCTAGGGTGGCAAACCCCAAGTGGTCAAAAATCACGAGCTAGATTCTCTCAGGAGAATCAGAGTGAAGAGGCTGCACCCCTAGTCATTAGACTATAAAAAGAAATATTCTAAAGAGCATTTTTTAAACAAATTCTGTGCCTTTATTTTTTCAAACTCTTCTCTCTTTCCTTTGCACTGTTTGTGCATCAACTTTATTTGAAAACTCAACATTTAACACATCCAGAAATTAATACCTTATCTTGCCTGGTCAAGCAGAGGTTCTGAAGGTGCTGAAGACAAGGGAAATCCATGTCATGCAGCAGTCTGGACTTTCTTCTCTACCATAGCTTCATCTCTGCTATACTTGCTCATGAATAAGGGTTCTAAAATGAAGACGGAGCTATATTCTTTATGCACACTGTAAAATTGTTTTTCAATACATATTTATGTGAACTGCAAACATCTATAAATGTAAAGTTGTCATTACAGTGTCAACCTTGCTAACTGCTGGAAAACCCCTAACAGTTCTTTTTATAACTCAGCACATTAATTATATTTAGAATCCTTAATTATCTCTTTTCCATAGTCAACTCTAATAAATTCCAAACATTTAAAAATAATTTTAAATAATGCTGCTTTCTTTGCATATTTTCAATCAACTGCACAAATACCTAAATTAGCTGGTGATTATACAACACTTGGTTTACTTTAAAACCTGGTAATTAATCGTCCAATGCAACACTTTCTGTTTCAGTCTCTGTTGTCCCTCCCCCTCACTGCCCTGGGACCTGCTCCCTGGTGCTGGGATGGGGTCCCAGCTTCCCTTGGCCCCACTCTGGCTGCCTGGGCATCCCTCCTTGTCCCCAAGCCCAGGTGGAGCTCCCAGCCCCAGCGAATGGCGGAGGCGGTGGTGCCGCTGCGGTGGTAGCACCACCTCCACCATCCTTCCACGCTCTTTATTCTGGGTGCCTCCACGAATTTCAAGGTCAGTAATCATCATTTTAGGAGCAACTGCAATGGGTAGTAGCTGCAACTCATTTGGTAGCAGTGGGCTCTGGGTCTAGTGAGTGACCTACTACAACCAGGCGTCTTCGTCCTGGGAACATTTCACTGTATTAAATCCCTGCACACTCCAAGCAGCTGTAGATAAAAGATAAACACAAACGAACTACAAATGGCAGTATAAATGGTAAGCATCAATATGTTTAAGACTCATTTGTACACATATACTAACCCTTTCACTTACACACATTGTCATCGATCATGTTAATTGACTGATCAAAAGGATGACTTTTTAATTAAGAATTTTCACTACAAATATTTTTCAAATTTTGTGATCTTCTGTTGTAAAATCGTCTTTGAACAATTGATTTACCGTAGTTTGCTTGAAAAGTAAATATTATAAAGGTCTGTCTTTGATTTTAGTTTTTTTGTTTGGTTTTTGTTTGTTTTTTTAATATACACCGCCCCTCCCTTTTTTTAAAATGTTGCCTTGACAGATCAATATATGTTTTTTAACAGTTCTTGTAATGCTCTGAAATTTTCAGTGAAATAAAATTCCATCTAGTAGAAAACTTTTGGGAAAAAGAATTATATTCCACTTACTTTTAAAAAATAAACAAATTTATATGTCTGACCTTTTTTGATACTTAATAATTTTCATTTGTATTTGAGCTGGGTTTTATTGTGGTTTTTCTGGTGGGAGGGAGACAGAGGATTGAGGGAGGCAGATAAAAAAAGGACTAGGAGTGTGCAGGGAAACTCTTCAAACAGAAGGGGAGAGAACATCAGAAATCAATTATAACAGTTGACGCTTTCATTGATAACTTAATTTCTCCTTTTGCTTTACCGTTGCACATAGCATAGTGTAGCTGCATGAAGTACTCACAAATAAAGACTCCCCGTATGGAAAACAGGTGATGCTACTGAGATGTCTTCAGAGAAACAGGATGATGGCATGAAGGCGGGGAAAAAATCAGTGTACTCTCTTTCTAAAAATCAGAATGTACAGCTCATTCTGGACAGTTTTACGTTTGTTAAAGAGAACTTCTCTTCTTGAAGAACCATTGGATTTTTTTCTAGGGGACTTTCTGAACTGAACTGCCCAGGACAGCTCCACCTTCCTACCTAGCTGTCCCGTCTGTGCTTGCTTAATGTACAGATTTAATAGCATAACCTCATGGGACAGAGATGAGGAGTCACAAGCTGAGTGTGAGCTCTGCTACATCGCATTGTGTGGCATCAGGCAGGTCACTTAGCCTCGCTGGGCAGATGGTTCCCTCATTGCCTGCTCACCTTTATAAAGCACTTTGACAACTTTGGATGAAAAAGCAGTGCTTTTGTTTGGAGACTGCTCTATGCTGGCTCTATGGCAAAAGAAAAAAAAAAAAAAAGAAAAAGGTGATAATAAAACAGGGACTGAGTTTGCCCTTGGGGTAGTCAAAAAGAAGATGAACATTTGAAGATAGTTGAAGAAATATTTTCTGGCAGATCATCTCATGTGAGAGAAGGAAAGTGGAAGCAAAGGGGAAATATGCCTAACAGGAACAGAAAAGAGATTTGTGTCTTGGGGCTTCCTTTTCTGTTCCAGGACTTCTGTGTTGCAGGTCTCCACACTCTTGCCATCCTTTAAATTGCTCGGTACTGGGGATTTCTTACTGTTATTGGAGTGAAGACTCTCCCAAGGATATCTCTGAGCAAACTCTCGCAAAAACTGACAGGCCAGAAAGCCCCTATGGCTCCTGTGAGCGGTGAGCCCGGTGCAACGCTGGAGAGAACCGAGAGCCAGAGAACGGAGGAAACTGAGCCACGCATGCAGGCAGACGAGAAGAAAATAAAGCCCCTCAGATACTGCTTCGCTGTCTGTCTCCTGTGGCACTGAAGAGGCAATAAACAGCTAGGGAAAATCATGACACGCTGGAAGATTCAGGATAGATCCTTTAATGGAAGAGGATTAGGAAAGCTGGTGGTCAGAAAGAAAAAGCCTGTCCTGACATCATGGTAACGTGAAGGTATTTTTCTGCTGAAAGGACTGAGAAAAAAAGTAAAGGACAATGTACCTACTCTGGTCTAGTCATGTAATCTCTGTCAGCAGAAAGGAAATGTACTATGTGCCAGGAACTCCTTAGGCTTCTTCATTACTGACTACAAGAAAAATAATATCACCATTTTACAGGTGGGTAAACTAATTGCCACGGGAACCAAGTCTCTTGCAGTCGTCGCACAAGATATCTAACTTGTACCTAGGCATGGTTCCCCTAGACATCAGGTCATTCACTGGTCAATTTGCAGGTCAGCTATTAAGAAAGTACTTTGATTATAAAGCCAGACTGTACAATTCATCCAGCTGAAGATGATTGCAAGGCACCCGTGCCATCCTTGTCTAACCAGCCTATGGCACCCTTACTCTGTCCAAGCAAGGAGTTCCCAAAGCCCGACACATAAAATCTTCATTTGTAGCCTGCAAAAGAGGCTTTTAGAATTCTGATAGTATCCCACAGGTATGTTGTTATGCAGCCCCAGCTCATGAGCAAAACTGTGGGTACATGATTTGTCTTTGCTTTCCACATTGTGTGGCTACTAATGTTTGCCTGAAGTGGGTGATGGTGTGAATATTACTTTCTGGATCTTTCATTGTTTTCCATGTGTTTTGAGCTCATTCTGCACTGTCTTAATAGCAAGATACAAGGCAATAGAGACTTAGACCAACTGACTACCTGTTCACATAAGTGCATCTCTGCATGTTGTTTTTTCTGCCTCTGATTCCTATAAAGTATTTTTCCCTGTGGGTTTACGTTTTAAGTTGTGTTATAAAGCTGATGCACATTTCCCCTATTCCAGGGTTATTTGCACTGGATTGCAGCTACAGAGAAAACTCAAAGGACAGATGTGCAACTAAACAACTCAGACGAGATACAGACCGCTACGAAATACATTATTAAGTAAAATGACATTTGATTTATAGCTGCGAGACCAACCCCTTTTGACATTCAAGGGAGCACAGTTATGGGCTGCCTTGAAAGCCTCCACACATCGATAGTTTTTCTGTTGCTAGGAGGAAGGGTTTTGAAGTGGGAGGAGAAGCAGAGACCCTCTAGTCAACAGAAGGATCCTCATGTAAGGGTCAAGAGGGAGCAGAACTCAGAGATAGAAAAAAAATCATCTGACCATACTGTGCTATTCTCTATTCACTTTAATACCTACACTTAATGATATGCTTTAAAGCTAAACCTCAGGAATGTCAGGAGTTTTTTTCTCATGGTGACATCCCATGTAGGAAGAATCTCCTGAGTTCTCCCTTTAAAACGGAAAGATGAAAAAAACTTGCCTTGGAGAAATTTCCTCTGGATTTGAGCTTGTTGGTGTGTTGTTTACTCAAATGATTTATGGACTGGAGATTAGTGAAGTCATAGCAACACAGAAATTGCCAAGTGAAAATAAAACCAGCCCTGTGTACTCTTATTGAACATAATCAAGGAAGCAGCTGACAAACAGGATTCACCCCCCCACCCCCCCATTATGCAGGGACTTTGTATGAGACAAAGCCCATTCTTGCCTTTCAGAACTGTTTGAGCAGTGTCTGGCATTCCAGTAACTGGTGTGATTGATTTGACTTCACCAAATAACGGGGTATTTTGTATCCTGCCATACCCTATATATAACCCACAAAGACTTATTTCCTTCTAGAGAAATGAACGTGTCCCCATTCCCAGCACTGCCATAGACCTGCTGTCAAGTAGTTCAGGGTGCGACTTGTCTTTCTGTAAAGCTAGTGATGAGCCACAGGTCTGAGCTGAGCTCACCCCCTGGAACCTCCAAAGACCACGGAGAGAGCTGTGCTCCCCTGCACAGGGGCAGAGGTATCTGCATCTTTTAGGGTAAGGTGAATGGCATCTGGATGACTGCAGAGGGAGCCTGTAGGACTGCCTTTTGGAGAGAGGTTCAGGTCCTCATCCTCCCTCTCTGAAGCCCCTTCTTACTTTTCTGACCATGATAGTGACAAGATTAATATGACTGAAGGTGTCGTTATGACAGCTTAGCACATCAAAATGGCAGTGCCACTTCCCACTGAGGAAAAACAGGGCAGAATAAAATTCACCTGGTTACTCTAAAAGTTTGTGGGTTCAACCAGTGTATAAAAGTTCTTTGCCAGGCCCTGCAGCAGAGGACTCTCTCTTCTTTCTTTTTTTTTTTTTTTTGCACAGCAGTGTACATAACAGCATGATGTTTGTGGTGTCTGGAAGTTGCTGCTGCAATGCAATTAATAGCTCACTCCAGAAAGACCAAGCCTGAAATCTGACCTCAGGAGTGGTGTGACAGGGAGGTGGCACCTTGATGGCTACTTTTGGCACATTCATGGGTGGCCTTGTGAGAGTGCAGCAAGGCTCTGGGATCACTTAGATTACAGTGGAATAATTTATTTGCTTGTATGCAAGCAGAGAGCTTCCCTTTATGTAAATCTCATTTAATCAAGGTAGATAAGTAGAAAGAAATGGCTAGTGTCTGTGAGCCTGGAAGAAAGGATTACTGCATCTGTGAAAGCTGCCAAACTCTAGCCTAGTGCAAGATCAGGGGAGACGTATGTCAAGACCAGTGAGAAGAACAATTTGTTGAAGTGGTAATTTAGAAGCAGAAAGATCACTTCAAGAAGTAAGTTTGAAAATGTACATCAATATCTTGCTGGTCTTTCTACATCTATATATCTATATCTAGCTGAGTAAAAGCATGTCACCAGAAAAGGGGAGAGGAAAGACAACACTTTTGAACAAGTTCAGGGTCTACAAAGACTTCTTGGAGTCAGGCAAATGTTGTGGTTCTTTGGGGGACGGTCACAGCTTCAAAGTCAAGGATCCAGTCGAGAACTTGTCTGGAGGCTATCAAAGACAAGGCAATAGCCCTTGTGGGGTTGTAAATCGTGGATAATCAAAAAGAAGGTCATCTAGCAGAGATGCTTCCTCTGTAGGAAGCAGAGGCGAGCGCCCAAACAGAGCTGTATGAATATAGACCACCTTACATGTTCTAAAATCAACATCAGAGAAAGCAATCAGAAGAGCTTTCCTCTGCTTTGTAAATCTCCATATGAGCTAGCAGGTCCTCTGATGTGAGGCTCTCGTGACAGTGGATTATCCAAGCCCTGATCCTTCGGTGTTGTCTGGGAGACAGTTGTCTTCTCCATGAGATACAACACTCCTGACCCCGCTGGGCTATTTGAGTTGGAAGCTGATGTGTATAAGCAGCATTAGTATCACTGTCCCAGACAGGTTACTGCAAGTTCATATCCTACCACGTAGCATTTCCCTGTCTCACGCTGTGGTTGTTTTGGTTTAACTGCCTCTCTATAGGTGGAGCTCTGCCAGGACGGCTCAGAGAAATGACATTACCTTTACCCAGTTCTTATTGTAACAAGAAGGAATAACATCTTTTTTACTCAGCACTGACGCAGTGGAATACTGCCAAACCCCTGGAAATCCTCCAAATCGGCACATTTCTCCTGCCCATTAAAAACTAATACAGTACTACCAAAACAGAAAGCACTGTTGACAAAAACATATTTTTCCCACAATTTAAGATCCCAATTTACATGTAAAATAAACATTGAATACAGATTTAATTCGCTTTTTCCATCTTCTGATGGTGTATAATAGGAATAACACCTCTTTTAAAGTAAACTAGAGAAAGGCAGACTTGCATGCACTGAATAAAGATCTCAGCTCACAATTTTGGCTTCCTGGGCACACAGCGCTAGTTTAGTTCCTAATTTCCTCTCGAGTGACTTAATGGTACTGTATTGCTTAATTATAGCAGTTGCAAACTCCATGCTCTAAGAAATATCACTGGGACCCAAACATCTGCAAGATTTTGAAGGAGGAAGATACCACATAAAATACCCATTTTTGTATTATTTTGTGTTTATTAGTCCGTCACACATAGCATAGCTACTAAGCAGATGGAACAAGGCAGCATTTAAATAAGAACCAATGGTAATGAAATATAAGACATTAAGTTACACAGACTCTCTCTCCTTCAAAGACTCAGGCTACAGTAGGAGGCACTTGCACGTAATATGAGTTTTTTTAAAAGCAAAATATAGGTGGACCAGAGTTCCTAAAGGTGGCATATATATACCGACTCATCCCAGCCCATCCCTCCCCTAGCTGGTGAGCATTGTCCTCGGCTGCTTATTTACTGCTGTTGTGCCATGTCTTCTTTTATACGTCCCAAGCAGAATTCCCCTCAATACAAAACTGGTTTTGATGAGAGCAGGGCAGAGACTGCTATAAAGGAAATAGCGTTTGCCAGAGTCTGTATGATACTTGAATCCTTAACGCCTGATGAGTAGGAAGAAAGTTCAAAATGCTTTAATGTAGTTGCTGTTGCTATAGAAACTCTTTCCTGGGCATCTGTACACCCCGCGTATTTGTCTCACTCGGTCCCTGGCTACCCGAAAGAGAGCCCCTGGGGCTGTGAACGGAGGACGTGGGGGAACACGTCAGAGGTACTGTGAGACCATATTGTTCCATATTATCTTCTGTGGAAAAGGTGTTTAAAAACACAATTGGGGAGCATCGGTTTATTGCTAATAGAAGAGAAGAAAAGAAGCATAAAGATCCAGACATTTAAATTCATCCTAACGGAGCTCCGGTGAACAAGGGAGCTCCAAAGGAATTTGTCTTTTGTTGTCTGAAGAGCTTGGTCGGTGTGACCCACCTGCCCAGATGTTTTCTAAAGGCATCTAATTTTTGAAACTTCATTATGAAAAACATTAAGTACTGATCTTCAGAGCTTCCCCTGTACTTTCTGGAAACGATCCAATGGACAACGGTTAAAGAAGTCTCCTTGGGCTTGATCTCACTTTTGGAACACCAGCATGAGAAATTCCTGGAAGAACAATAGAAAGGATGTTGGCAATGGAGAGAAAACCTAGCCCAAGGCATTCCCAGAACTTTTTCTCTCCTGCCCATGTGTTTTTTCGAGTTATTAAAATGCTTAAACCAAGCAGGTAGTGCTTCCCTTCTCCATCATCTTCCCCAAGCACGGTGCTTAAGTGGGCCTATTTTGAAAGGTGGCTTTGTTTCTCCGAGCAGTGGGTACGCAATTGCAGTGAGGTCAATGAGAGGTCAGGCAATGCCAGTCAGCTGGGAGGTCAAACAATTTCTTTTCTTTTCCCCGGAAAGAAAATACTTACCACTCAGCAATCATATTTCTTGTGGGAAGGGAGTGGAATCTGACTGGAGAATGAGGATAAGAATTCATGCACGCAGCTCCTATTAATTGTTAGCTTGGGTTGCGGGTACTAAAATTTGCCTAGACTTTTTTAAAAGTGCATCTGCAGTCAATAGAGAAGCAGCACGGTTCTCCCCCTTCAAAATGCAAAAATGAAATAAATAAATACGCAAATCCCCATAAATAGATGGTGACATCTAACCCCAGCTGGTATTCTGCTTTGCCAAAACTGTCAGCTAGATGTAAAGAGCCTGTTGCTGCTGGTACCTCTGCTCTTGGTCGTCTTGCCTCCACTCTTCTCTCCAAAGACTTCCTCTAGAACAGCAAGCTGTTAGCATAAGACATATTGAATAACTGTCTTCTGAAAAAACAGTTTCAATTCCCTTTCTCTTCTTAATAAAACCCACTATAGTGAGCAAGTTACACACTGCCCTTCGCTTTTTTTATTGAAGACACCTAAATGTTCTCAGCATTCTTCAAGACTGTGCTCCTCCTGGAAGGAATTTAAGATTAAACTGCCTCCACAAGAAGATATTCTTATTTATATACCAATTATTAATGAACTCCTTAACAGAATATCCCTAGCTCCATATTGCATGTCTCCTTCAGACATCTTGGCTGTTTTTCCTGGAGGCTTTGAAAAGACAAGGGGTAAACTTTGTTTTATAGACCTCCAGTTGGATAATGAGAACTGCAAGAAGAGCTAGGAGAGATTTTTTTGGTTGAATCCGCTTTATTCACTGAACAATGCTATTTCTGTTCCATAATGAAGCTGAGATTTGATGAATGAATCGAGCCAAACAAGACTGGAAGAAAAAAGACAAGTATCACAGAGTGTTTCCAAAGGGAGGCAGACTGGCTTTCCTTCATCTCCCTTCTGCTCTTCCAGGGAAGAAGAGCAAACCCTGCAGTTTCAGAAATAGCAACTTTTATGAGCAGGTGAACAGGGGAGGCAAACAAGTAGCTCCACGGGCAGCCCAGCAAGGAGAGCCTGCCTTCCCACCACTTCCCAGCTAACTCTGGCTGTGGGGGGGTCCCAGCCCCCTGGGCCAGGGCTGAGGCTGGACCAAGGTGCCGGGGGCAGGAGGCCGGGGACTGGCAGCAGAGCTAGCACAGGTGGCCGCCTCTCCTCCCCTCTGCCGAGGCACTAATCAGGGTTTTTCTTCTCTCTCCAGCTGTTCCCTTTTATGAAACTTGTAGGAACTTAATATCTTTGAGACTTCTATCGCTCTTTTCAAATTTGTCTGAAAGTCGCTAACTGGTTGGAGAATTATTAGGGGAGGACTGACTGACAGACGGCCTGATTGCAGAAGCTTCATTTCCTCCTGAAACCGGGCTGAAAGCAGCTGGCTGGTGGGAAAGCTTGTGCTACCTTCTTTGATACAGACTCTTTTTCGTATGTCATTTGGATCCCTGCCCTATTTAATATACACCTTTTGAGCACGGACATTTATTACACAGCTAGATTAGCTGTACATAAATCTGCCACCTATTCGGCTTGTCATCCAGCTTCTGGGAAAACATTATCACTGATAAAAAGTGTATTTTTTTAAAGACGCGTAAATCAAATTTCTACCAGCGTTTAGCAGAATTCTTTCATGAATCCTTAAAGTGAGCATGGCATCCTCTGTTTCTTACACTGGGTGTTTCTGCTGTAGGGTTGTTCCAAATTATTGTTGTTGTTGTTGTTGTTTATTATTATTATTATTATTAAATAATAATTATTATAATTATTAATACTCTTAAAATGAGGGGAAGGGTGTGTTATTTCCCTCTAGGATTTTTGCAGAAGTGGTCTGACTAGTTTTTATGTGCCCTTTCCTAAAAACACTGCAAGTGGCATCCTAGAATATGCCCTGGAATATAGGAAAAAAAGGGGTTGGTAAAGTATAGGCATAATGAAGTAACAAAAATGAATTTCTAGTTTTTCACATTTTTCTTCCATTCCACTTGATTCGTAAGGACACGAATAAGTATCTCCCTAATTTTTGCTGGAGATCACCTTGGCTGACTGAAGGAGAACACTTCAGAACAATCAGATCTATCAGCCTTTAATTTAGATGCCGAATAACAGAGCTCTTTTCTCCTAATCAATTTTGGGTATGGTAAAGAGACATTATGAAAAAAGAACAAATAGCTTAGAATCTTCTGACCAGAAGTACGTTACTCTTATTTTTTTAGATTTAGTTTCTGTCATGCTTTTGACAATAATACTGGCTCTGCAGTCAGTTACAAACACTCCTGAAAAGTCAAGACAGGCAAGGTTTAATCTTTAGAACAAAGAGCAAGAACCATTTGCCTAGCCCACCGTAATAACGGTTTACGGGAATAAAAGATTTTGCATCATAAAAAAAAAGCAAAACGAAAACCAACCCTCATGTTGTTCCCTTCTGTTTTCAGGTCAGTTTTTTCACTCTGCCTATTGCTGCCTCCCACTATAAATACATAATAAGTGCTCAGTAAACACAGTGTATTTTTGCCTCTCCCATTCAGTCTCTCGCAGCTGACTTTGCTTGGCTTCCAGGTTTTATTAAGGCTTTTGGCTTCATGGCTGTAGGGAGAAATCTCAGCGCAGACATCGAGCTTAGCAAGGGAGGGCTGTGAATAGAGTCAGCCAGAAATACTGACAGTAAGTCAGAGGTGGGCAGCAAGGGACAGAAGAAGCAATTGACTACTGGCGAAGTTGAGGATTAGAAACGTATCATTGGGAAGAAAACCCAGCAGAATATGAGATTCTCTGAAATGCTCCCTGATTTAAAATCAGAGTCTCAATAAAAACCAAAATAAAAAAGTTCTGACTTGCTCTGTTTTATATAAAATTCCCTCTTTACCTTTCAGACGCAGATCAGGTACGGGGTGTTTCCTTTCCTTCTGTTCTTTAAAAGCCAAATTAAATCCATGGTTGTTTTATAGAGAAAATTGTAAGCTAGGGGGGGTTATAAAGAGACCTATAGAATGAAAGGTTTAGTCTTTTGACAGGGAGCTAACAGGAGTGCTGCACAGACTCAGTTATTGCAGCCTTTCTCCTGCAATAATTTTTACTGACCTCAGCTCCAATTTTATGCTCATTACTCAAGCAAACGGCTCATTGTTTTCACTGGCAGCTTTGCCCGAGTATGAAATTCAAGAGGAAGCTTTGAAACTGCAAAGACACTGTAGAAATTTGTAACTGTTGGACTGATTTAAAGTAAAAGCCAGAGTAGCAATACTGCAAGGTGTCTGCAAGCCTGAGACAGCAAAGACCTCCACAGCCAGACACCCTCTTGCCTGGCCAAATGTTCCAGGGTCTGACCTGGATGTCCCACCTAAAATGCTAGAGGATGCCCGTGATATTAAGAGCTACGTGCTAAATGAATTTACAGCATGAGTACAGGCTACACACAGGTGAAATCTGCAGTAAATGAGAGCCGTTGTGTTTTCGAATGTAAAACAATGTGTTGGGGCATAAGTGATTTGCATCTGCAAAGAAGTGCCTGGCACAGACAATGTGGTAAAGGGCTGTTCAACAGCTCCACTCGAGTTCAACAACACAACAGAGAGGGAAGAGCCAGGGCCAGGGTGTGCTCCGGGGTGTAACCCCTGGTTGAACAACCTTCCCGGGACTTACCAATGTTGCAAATTTTTAAGGAGCAGCTGTTAGGAGAGCTACCTCTCGCTTCCTTAGCAGACACGCATGTCGACTCTTCTGAAGAAAAAAAAGAACCTCGAGGGGAAGAGCCAGAGCTGCAGGGAGGCCAGAAGAGCCCGCCAAGCATCCTCCAGACAGCACAGGCTGTAGGGAAAGGGCCATGTCAGGGCCCAAGAGCTCAAGCGACGGACGGGAAACTGGAAGAACACTTAGAGGACACTGAAGTAGGAAGGGAAGCTGCAACAGCACAATAGGCACTGCACCACTATTTTGGTGGCTGAATCAAGAATTTTATCACTGATCAGTCTTATGCATGCAACTATGAAGCGTGTCCCTGCTGTTTGGTTGTACAGGGACCTCAGTGTATCCACACACTGAACCAGGGGTCATGGAGAACACAGACATGCCTGGCATGGGGACAGGAGCTGGTCCTGTGGCATGGCTGGGTTAATTGTGGGGTGCGACTTGGTGCCCCATGGCTGCCCCAAAGGCAAGAGCAACAGAAGTAAGAACAGGGCTGGAGCTTGCAGTCGCACACCTTCTCAAGTGTTGCCACAGCTGTTAGGGGGCAGGTTCAGGCTCCTTTTTGCTTGCTTTCATGTCCATGCATTAGGCATCATAAATTCCCTGTCCTGTCTGGGGCTCCTGCACCCAGAGTTTCAGGGTGGTGCAGGGAAAGACTGGCAGGGAGATGGGGTGACAGAAAACCCAATGCTTTTGAAACTTGCCCAGTTTTACCAGGGAAATTTGACAAAAAGTGTTGAGTTCTGCAGGAATATGTCAAGGCTGTAGAAGTGACATTTTCCAATGGGGGCAGACCACTTCCACATTTCTGAATACTTTTACCGAAGAGCAAGGAGTATGACCTCCCTCAGGTATCCTGACCCATCTCTTCAATTGCAACAGCTTCTCCCTTTACCTCCAGCAGTTTTCCATGCAATGCCAGTAACAGCAGCATGTCACATACAGACGCTGATTTAAGGAACTATATTATAAAAACCTTTAGATGATGGACATCCTTTTCTCTGCACTGCAGATGGTATACTTCTGTACAATTCAAGTGTTCGTTCACCTGCGGCGTGTTGTGTGAGGGACCTGCTATGGCACTGGGTCTTCCTGCTATCCGGTGGCACCTGACTTCTTTAGCTCTGCATGTCCTTTGGGGTAGTGCAAAGAAGGGTGTGAGTAGGCTGAGGGAGCCAGCTCTGGGAGCTCTGCCAAGCCAACTAAAACCAACCATCAGGGTGGGATTGGGAATGGGGCATGGGGCAATGCACCTCCTCCATGGCCTGGGCATGAGGAGTTAACACACTCATGTGTGCAGGTGAGGACAGCAGATGTATACAGACACACCAGTTGCAGGTAGGTACTCCACTTCTGCAGCTGTTGTGGATACACTAGTTTTCTCATATTTTCAAATGTTTTTAAGAAAAAAAAAAGAAAGAAGAAAGGAGTTCTAAAAAAAAGGCCACAAATACGGTTTCCTGTGCTGAATGAACTCATACCTGCTTTTACGCCTTTCTTTGTCTGCTGAGCTTACTATCACACCAAACAAACTTCTAAGCACTGCCAACTGCAGTAGCAGGTTAAGTGATTTGGGCTATATAACCTCAAAAAAAGCTATCAATTATCAGACCACATTGCCCTAAGTAGAACAGTGATTTCCTGTTTCATCCTAGGGCAATTGTTCTGTGTTACTGGTGACTGCTGCTATTTATTCCATAATAATATTTTTATGAGCTGCTGGACAACTGAGAAGGATGTAGAAACCTGCAAAGTGTGTAAGTTTTTAAGATAGCCAACAACACAGTCTTTTACCAAACTCCTACTTAAAAGTTTGTGATGTTTGTTTGTTCTTTCTGTCCTTCCTAGACATCAATTTTCTCCCACAAGCTCTTGATTTTATTTTCTGTAAGCTTTGATGTACTTTTGCAAGCTCCTACCACTGCATCTTAGACCTTAGCTTCTTAACTAAAGCCATTTATTGATATACTACATCTCTCAGTGAAGTAGTACATCAATAAATTAAAGATTAGTTCAGTGTGTCAGCTCTCCCAGAGCATTCTGGGAAACATTTGCCACTTTGGATGACTGTGGAGGCCACACAACATCCTCGCACGGGAAAGATAATAACTCTGAAAGATTTAAGCCTTTTCTCCACGACAATTCCTCCTGCTAAATATTTTTTGAAAGTCACCTTTTAAACTAATTCATGGATTCTGCTTACTACTAAAGAAATGGGTGGCGGTAAGTTTGTATACTATAAAGAAAGGTGCCTCAGCCAATTTTCAGCTGTCTCTTACTGAATTTTGTTTTTCCTGCTCTCTGATCTGTTTTTATGCAGGCAACTCATAATGATAAACAGTTTTGTCCTTTATTGAGATGCCTTAAGTTCCCTGTGTGACTCAGGCTCCTATTGCACTTGTGAGAAATGTGGCTGCAAACTTGCATGGCACCTAATTGTTTGCAATGACAGAGGTGCATTGCTGCTGCTGAGGATGCCATCACACTCCTCTTAACCATTCAGGTGAGCTACTTAAATGTTCTTTATTGCTATTTTTACATTGCGCTCTGCATTCCTCGGTGTTTATTTCAGTATTTTGTACTATTTACTTGCTAGATTTTATGCCTTGACCTTGCAGTTGGTTTCCAGGATTTTACTTTGCACTTTCAAAATGGGAGCCAAAAATTAGAGTTCAAAGCCAATATCTGCATTCCTTATCAGATGCTTTATGTGCAAACGTTCTGATGGCAGAGCAGATCCCATTAATTTGATTTCAGAAATGCAGGGTAGTCTGCACTACTGCAGATGAAATCTTCCATTTTGGTGCACCGTTGAAGATTTGGCTTCAGTCCTCCCATTAGGAAAATGCTTCAGTCCTTCCATCATGAAAATGGCAACTCGTTCTTCAAAAACACATCCACTTCTTTGTGCATCCCTGGATGAAGATGGACATGGCATGGCAAACTGGAAGTGTTTTAGGCACACAAAAAACCCTGGTTAGAAGGAGGATGGTGCCAATCAGCTTCCTCCAGTATTTTGAATCAGTTGCTTGGGGAACGTTATTTTTCCTCTGTTTTCTGCTTGTTGGTGAGACAATCCAGATTTCTGCTGCGGTTGCACTAGGATGGTATTGAAAACAACGATGAGGGACCAGGGCTTAGCTGTGTTAGGTGTTATAACAGAGTGTGTGTGATTTGGGAGGTGGTCTTTGCAAGTTGTTCACTTCTACTATTTGCTATTGGTGCTGAGCAAGGGAGTGAGCAGTCACTGACGTCTCTTGAGACCGGGTACGGGGAAACACTTGGAAGAGTAATGAATGACGCATAACAGATAGGCCTTGTAATGAATATTTTGTTGTGCACAGACATGTTAACATATGAATGTGGCCATTTGTATGAAGAGCAGTGTTCTCCAAACCTTCACAGGGAACAAAATCCAGTTTCCACAAAAGTTTGTGAATAATGAATATGAACAGTGACATAAAGAGGGCATTTAGATGGGTATGGTGATGGGTATAGGATAACGGTACATACATAGCCAGATGGCTTTACGCACCCAATCACAATTGAAGTGAATGAATGATTTCTGATAAACCCTTCCTGAGCGCTTAACCCAGGCTATACAAGATATAACCTGTAAGGTCATTTAGAAAAAACTCTTGTAGCTATTTAAATGTTTTGTGGCAAAATCCTTAGCAGAAATATATCACCTTGGCTTGGAGCCTTTGGGAGATGTATGTTGTGGAGAAACTTTGCACCGCAAGGGGTTCTTATTACCTGTATTGCCTCATAAATGCAACCTGATGGTGGCCAGAGTGCCTGGGAGGACAGACGCCCTACATGCCCCAGCTTAACTAACGCACATTTTTTTTGAGTCAGTCATAGTGACTGAGGTTGCTGAATTAAGCTCATCTGCTGAGGAGAGCTGGAGTCTTGAGTAGTAGCAATGAAGAAGAAATGATTGTATTAGTTGCCTACCTGACATTCAGCAATGGGCAGGTTTCCTGCCATTGCTAATGGACAAAATAGCATAAAATTACTTAAAAAGGATGAGGCTTCTGCAAATTATGTTTCTGTGTTCATCAGTGCATGCAGAAAAGAAATACCTGATGCCATCCTACCTGCTTTAGGAGGTAGAGTTACTTGTGCACTAAACTGTGGTGGTAAGATGAGACAAATTCATCTCAGCTCCAGTGGGGAGCTTGCCTCATAAAATTACCTCTATTTGTAGATAATATTCACCTGGCTGAAAATTCTCTGAGCTGAATTTCTCAGCTAGAAATAAGTATACCCACACTGAGAGTGTACTAGATACTTCAGGCTAAGTTTCCAAAGAGCTGTTCTTGGTGTGCCCCGAGCGTCATCCCAAGCAATGAGTGAAAACCCCTATATGTGACCCCAGCATAATGTGCTGTACCTTTCCTGCATTGGCAAGAAAGGAATCCGGGAATTGTTAATATCTGCCTCTTGGAGAATTAAACACATTAGCCCTGGTGTTTAACTGCAATGTTTCCCAAGAAATCCTACAAAAACAGTACTTAGACCTGTGTTTCAGCAAAGCTGGGGTGCAGGAAAAATGAGTAGTAATAGTCACTTGCAGTGCTGATCTTCTGCCACTGTACAACTGTTTGCTGTAGACATTTGTGGATGTTTTCACACCCCTAGTTACAGAATTAAGATGTGGGCACTTATAGGTGAGGCTTTGGACGTTTATCCAAATGGATACTTCTGCTATCTAGTTAAGTATGTAGTAGTTACGAGTTATTAGGAACCTTCCCATATACAGACCATTGATGAGCTTTTGTTAAAGCAAAGAGTAAACTGTAAAGTGTCAAGTAACCATCTCTGACTGACACTTGGGAAACTGAGCTGCTGCTGCTTAGTATCCCATTTACAATTGAAATATGGCCTCTTTTTCTAATTTTTGTTGACGTACATCCTAGTAGACAACCTGGATTTTTAAATAGACCTTGCTTTGACTTCCAATTACCATACAATTAACAATTCTAAAAATGCTGCCTTTTAATTTCACTGCTTGTATTCATTTTTCTGTGCACTCTTAATTTGCTATCCTGGCATGTCTCTTGTAGGCTCCGGTTTAGTACATCAGACACCTGTATTTCTGTTTAAGACACAGAAGTAGCTAATCTATATATCTGTATTGGATCTGTTCTTGCTTCTGAGCAAAGGAAAGTGCTACATACTTCCACAAGCTATGCTTCCCCTTAATCTGCTGCATTTATTTGGAAATAGCATGCTGCAATATAATCACAGGGATTTTGAGGCAGAAAGCCCCAGTCACAGGAGTCTGAGCCAAAGGGCCCATGGTCCCCAGTTGGGACATACCTGCAGAGCTGTGCCTGTGTGTGTGAAACTGCTCAGGTATTTCAGTATGTGGGGTGCAGCTCCTGACTGTCCCCTTCAGCATCTCTGGGAACAAAAGGCTTAAAAATGCTCATAAATCTGGTTGCTTCTTCCTCCAAGGAGTGCAACAAGAAGGAAAGTGGTCCATTGCATTGGAAGCCAATACATTTTTCAGGACTTAACTGCATAAGATGCTGGCCCCTCATGTTTGTTCCTCTTGTAATAACACAAGAGTTTGGAAATGGCTAGGGTCCCAGGAAAGATGTGGGGTTGCGGTGCTAAGTCTGAAGGAGCAGTGCCTCACGGAGAGCCGTGCTACCCCCGATGCCTGCCCGGCAGCACCCTGTCTCTGCAAGGGAGATAGCTCCGTTCAGGGCTCACGTGGGGCAAACAACCAGCAGTGTGTTTGGGGGACAGATGTCTGGTAGAAAAAAACAATGGGGCAGGACCCTGGAAAGCTTTACAGTGGTGCTTCCTCATTTTAAGAAAAAGAATTATGTAAAGTCATTGCCAGCTATCACCCAGCTTTGCACTAAATGACCCGAGGGGTCCCTTCAGCCCCGTATTTCCGTGAGCTGCAGGAACAGTCAAAACCCACTGTGGAGAGTGTTCCACTTATCATTCATTTGGGTTTGTTTATTGCTGTATTTTCCCAGGTTGATACTATGTTACTTTTTTCCTAACGCTGTTCCTGCTTCATACAAATACTCAGAGCTTTCAAGAAGAGAAGTATTACCTATTAGTGTGCTCAAGAAAGGTATTTAGTAATCCTAGGTGCTTAAACTGGTAATTTAACTGGTATTTAATGGGTGGATGCTTAGACTGGTAATGTTTGTTGATTTTACAAGACTTCCCCAATAAACCTATCCTTCTTGCTGCTGCTAATCCCTAGCAGAAAGGATATGGGAAGATTACAAAAGCTGCCAATAATTTTCAGGACCAAAATTCAGTCTCTTGGCACCTCCCTGATCTCTTCATTGCTTTGTTCCAGCAAAAGGCCCTTGGTAGCCAGAAGGACACTGGTTCCTGAAAGGAATTTAAAAAAGAGCGTAAAGTTGGTGTCTGCTTAGAAGTAATACAAAACAGGAGCATCTGCCAGAGACAAGAGCATGTTGCTGGCTTAGTAAAACAGCAGGGGAACCTGCTGTTGACCAGATTTGTCCATATCAGTGCAGGTGTCTCTGCAGTTAATAAGAATTACTATTTACACTTGTTTTCAGAGATTTGGAGACATGGGGATAATATAGATAGCCCGTAAGTCATAAAGAGCAAGTAGATATGACACATGTTCCCATTAATGTATAGTGTTACTCCTTGGAGTTTCTGATATTGAGACATTACGAAGTATGGTATGAAATACAGATGGCTCTGAATCTTGACTATATTTGTTTAATTAAAGCAGAATACATTCAGAGACAGTTTTTATCCTGAGTTCAAGATGAGAAAAAGGATGACTGAAGTTATATGTAAATTGAGTGTGTTCAGAATCACCAGGACATGGCAGCTGGGCGTAAGTGGGATTTGCTGTATATCTTCAGAAAAAACAAAGTGAATGTTTAAGCATAAGCAATCATCTTCCTTTGACAAAGTGTGTTCTGATCAGTCAATAGATGCATTACGGCCATTTTTTAGTCAGTGAAAATGAGTGTCTCTCCATGCATGTTGGCACCACAGAGGCAGATCCAAGCCTCCCAGATGGGCCTGCCCAGCTGCTCTGGCCCTGAAAAGAGATACCAGAGCGAGGGGTTGGAATGGAGGAAGGGGAAAACCCCCAGCAGTGGGGCTTACTGGTCTTACTACTAGTTGGAACCCAAAGAAGTCAGGCAACAGCCACAGGGTCTAGGAGGGGCTATTTTGCCCTTTTTTCCTTTTGCTTCTGGACAGCAGTAGCTTCACCCTGTATGTCCTCATCAACCTGTCTTTGCTGGCCTCTAACACAGTAGTAAGGTGGCAGTAAGGAGTAGCCATGTAGTAAGGTTTCAGGGCTGTTTCAATGCCTCCAGTGCCATTCTTAGAGTCAAGACTGGCTTCAGAGTCAATACCCAGAGTCAGTCCTGCAAAAAACTCATGGTAGCTGAGCCAAGAGGAAAGGCTGGCTGCATGGGCTGACTGTTGCAAAGCAAGAGCATCTGAATCATGTCAGTATTCGTAATTAAAATAGAAGAGATTCTACTGTGTGCTGACTCCTGGCTGAGTAACACCACAGATCACAAAGGTCAAATGTGCATCCTCCCTCACTCCAGACATGGTCTTCCTCATCCAGCTCTGAACCACAAATTTTGAATCTGTTCTACTAGTCTTCATAGCTTGGGTTAGTCCATCTCAGGTGCAGTGAGATAACCACGGTGTCTCCAAAAGATAACCTGCAAAGGTCTTACAGGTAAGAGAAGCAGGTTGCCTTGAAGAGGGGAAGAAAAGGGATGCTGCTGCGGCTGGCTGACGCACAGCGGGGAAGTGGTTCTCTTTCCATGCAGTCATGGCCAGCCAGTGTGGAGGTGGAAATTAAGTAGAGGCTCTGCACATGTCTGCCTCCCATTGTACTGGGGGAAAAAATAAAAATAAAAAAAAAAAAAAAAAGAAAAAGACATTATCAGACGTGGCCAGTTTCTGTGAAGAAATAAGCCTCACTGAGTATTTTCTTTTTGGCCCCATTCTCAAGTGTAAAATAGGACCACTTTGGCTAAATAACACCCTTTGTGGCAGGCTGACTAAATTATTGTTCTTCAGCATAAAATCTTATTTTCCTTTACACTATCAGGTGGGAGCAAAATAAAACCTTCCTTCTGGGAAGCTGTGTAATCTGTAATTCTTCCATGGTTTCTTACTCTGTGGCTGAAATCCCATCCTATCACCAAACAGTCACAGAGGAAAACTACTGGCTAGGCTGCTCAGCTGGCTTTTGCCCTCGCAGTACGGAGGCTGTACTAACATGTGTGGTAAAAGTGGCAAGAAACTGCCTTTGGTTCTGGACTCTCAGTAACTGCAGGCTCTGTCACCTAATGAGGGGCCTCGATTACCCGGTGACCCCCTCTGGGCTAGCTGAAAGGATTGGGAAAGGGGGAAATGGTAAAAAAGGACAGTCCATCCTTAATGGTTTCTTCTCCAAGATCGAGGTGGCAGGAGGGAAGGGGAATGATGAAAAGCAGGATCAGGAAAGGTGAGTCCTGCAAGAATGGGCCAAACCAGAAATGGGTCTGGGTGGGATTATGAACATGAAGATTTTTACACTTAACGTTCCTTCTGATTTGGGAAAGGGCTTTCAAAAAATAAATATGTAGAGCATGTGAGTACATGTCTGTGTGGAAGAAGGAGACGGGTCAAGAGAGAAGCCTGAAGTACTTGGTTCCTTTTGGATATTTACTGCTTCAAAACGCTGGAAAGGGATGACATCTTTCGTACTTGATTTTTGCTGAAGTACAAAGCAAATCCTCTCTGCATTAAACAGTGAAGAGCATTCTTGAGAGTAAGGACCCTTAAAGACTCTTGTGTTTTGTTTTGGTTTTTTCCTTCTGGGCAATGAATGACTAGTCCCTTGACACCACTAACTGTTTATGTAGAAAAGCTAATTTCACTTCTGCCAATAAAGTTCTCTTGCCAGTCTGAGTTTCTCATTAAAATTAATATTCTTATTGTATGTCCCTGTCTTTTCCCTTGCTGAGAGAGAAGCTAATAATCTTTCATTCAGGGCCAAAGTCCCACCTCTTCCCTATCCCAAAGCAGAGGAGGGGGGAAAAGGTAATTGCATATGGAAAGGCACATTGGCAGGAACACAGTCCTTTGGAGATGTGGTTCATTTCATGGTAAGAAGTATTTCAGTGGCTGTATCTTTCAGTCGGGCTGTAGGAGACCTTAGTTCACTTCTCTACTGGAAAAAGCTTCAAGCTTACATCTCATGAGGTAATACCATAACTAACAGGCCAGGGACTGCGGGGGATTGTTCCCAATTTCTCTCCAGTGAAGCAGCTCTATTTTGTAAGACAGAATTAAGTAGCCAGGGAGAGCAAGTACGGAGGCATAGCGGGGGGATTAGGGCACTCGGGATGTTTCAGTTCCTGCTCTACTTAATATGAAAACTTCATGGAGTCATTAGATGAGAGGAGGCGTTATTTCCCCTGCTTGCTCTGCCTGGTGTGACGCTGGAGCTGTTAAGGGAGTACCTATGGAGCATTCATCGGAGGTGGGGAGGATAAGCTGTTTCGAGGAGCCTGACAGCACTTGTTGTGAAATAGGTGGGACCGTTTCAGCATCCCAGCTGTGTGATGCTCACCTGCACACGGGGATACGTCGTGCAGAAAGGGGAAAGCTGGGAACCAGATAGCTTTGGGCTTAGCATGCCTGAAGGAGAAATTAGGTGGGAAACCCTCTGTGGATCTAGCCTAGGAGGACTGTGTGGCCAAGCAACCGTTCATACCTGAGGCTTAAGCAAGTGCGTGGGTAGTCCTGAAATCCTCCTCCAGCCACAGTGGGAGATTATTCTGCCCTCACCCACCCAAACAGCATCACCACCATGTTGTCCTCATGCCTGAGGGGAAACTCCCTTTTCCTAAGCCAGCTAAAAAAACCCTGGGGTTTTCTCTCTCCACTGGTTAAACTAAAAGACCTGCTCAGGGACAACAGGATTGGATAGAAGCCCAGCTAGAACATATCATCCCATCAGGTGGGACTAATAAAATACGAGACCTTCATCTCTCCTCTTTTACATCTTCCTGCTGCCTTTTGGGGTCAATTTTTGAGGAGGAGGGAAAGAAAGGGTGGCTTGGTGTGTTTACTGGTATCTTGGAAGTATGCTTGGAAGGAAGACCCAGCCTTTAAAAAAATGTCTAGGAAAGCAATTCCTTCCAACACCAAGAACATCACTAATGCTAAATGTTCCTTTAATTCTAATTATGAGACAGTTCCCAGTCTTGCAAATTAAAGATTTATTGCCTGAGAGTACTCAGATCACAACCTAACACAGGTTTAGCTGCTTTGTTCCATCCTGTTTGGAGTTATTCCAGAGGCTAAGCCTCTGTATTAGAAACATCACCAATGCAAAGATTGAATGATCGATCAAAGAAATGCAGATTATGAATTCTACTATGCAGTCTTCCATAAAGGAGATCTGGAGAAGCAGCTATTTTTTCTGTTTATTTTTGGCAGACAGCTTTATGTCAAATATTCTGTGAGACTGTTTTGTAACAACCTGTGTCCTTTATTTAAGGAGGTAAATTTTGCTAGAGTAAATATTTTTCAAGTGAACAAGGAAATGACATAACTGAGACAAGACACAGAAATGAAATGTTCTCCACAATTTGTCAGGATAGATCAAAGATAGCAAAGGGAAAAGGTATTTCTAACTTCAGAAACTCCAGAATAAATAGACTGTTACTGATGCGAACTCCCTCAAGAAAACAAATAGGATGCACTTTTGCTCTGTTTTGAAATTAATTCTAAGTCCAAGGAATGGAATACATAATGTGTGTAATAATTTCAATGTGAATCCCAGGGATATTAAACATTAAATCTGGGCTGAGATCTTGCATTATAAAAATTATTGAGAGCATGTCATTAACATACATCATTCAGCTACTTACTGTATTTGAAGAGGCTAGGTTTATACAAATACATCAGAGTAATACTTTGCATTCCAGGGTGTGACCAAATAATCAAATTACAAAGAATGAAGTGGTTAGGGCTTGAGATAGCTTGGTAAACACTAAACTCAAAGGATCCTCTGTTGTGGATCAAATCTTGCTCTCTGTAGACTGCCTGCAAAATAAAGGAATAAATAGGTATGACATCAGGGATGTCTTTTTCAGATTGTGTAGATAACATCCAAAACTTTAACACAAACAGCAAACTGAACAATCAGCAGGAAAGAAAACAAGCCACATCAGGTGCTGCTCCACTTGTTCAATTTGCCTCTCAGTCACTCAGTTTGAAGTGTGTCTGATTATTGACCATAATGTTTTCCTCATCACAAACCTCTCTCTTATCAGTAAAGAATATTCACCCTGTCATCCTAGTTCACTTTTTATGTTTCTGGGTTTTTTTCCCACTCTAACCTATGTTGTTCTAGATTCTGCAACTAGGAAAAAAAGTGTGTTTAAATCTGGATTAACCTCCTGAGAGCTAAACTTTTAATTAACTCACAGAAGAAGTTTTTCAGGAACGTGGCAGAAGATTCTCTTGAGCCTGTACCTTTGTATTTAAGTTCTCGGCTAGAAAACACAGACCTGTTACCACTGATCCTTTTTACTGTATTGCACCTCATCATGAAGATGGGCAGCTTTGTGACTCCTTTTGATGTGAACAGGTAGCCAACATTGTACATTATTCCAGCTAGGAGGGAAAATCGGCGATGGAGATGGTGTATTTGATGAAATTATATTTATTTACAGAAATGTACAAATCTTGCTTTCTAGATGTGAAAGCCTGTGTCATCTTTTCTCTATTGTAGGTGAAAATGTATGGTTATCTACCTCTTAACTGTTACCTTTAAAGCTGATAGCTAAACATACTGATCTGGAGAACCTGATGTACATTCTTCCCCTCAACTCAGTTCACTGAAATGATGCCACCTTATTTTAGTCAAAGCCAAGATAGTTTTCCCACATTTTGTCAGAACCAAACTAAAGAAAGCCTAAGCCTTCCCACATTTATAAATGCTCCCTATTAAGCTAATTTCACATCACCAAGTATTCCTAGTGTTTACAAAAATACTGTGATTTATTTTCTTCCAGCTGCCAAGTGGAAGGTTATATCTAATGAACCCCTGAGTTTCATGTATCCCATATTTGCTCTGTAAGATCCCTGTATTCTCTTTCTGGGTCTCTACTGTCCCCCAGATGAAGCCACTCTTACCTTCTTCCAGTATACAGGAATTCTCAACCCTGGCAGGCTACAAAGAAGCAAACACTAGAATAGCATGGCCCTTTTTTCTGATGCTACAAACCATGAACCAACACCTTCCTATGGCCACATGGATAATCAGGAGATGGGGACCTTCTAGGGATGTCCTACAGGAGATAACAGCTGGCGCTAAGCGAAGTACCAGCAGAAGCTGACAGTGCCAACTTCAGCAGTCCTCAAAGGTTCAGTTTTTGCCAGGTGACTGCTGAGGGTTGATTGACATGCCGTTGGCTTGAAAGCAACATTGGGGATGCTGAGGAGCAGGTATAGTTCAGGAATTGAAGAAATGGTGACCAGCCAGCAAAGATGTTTCTAAACCAGGAGGTATTAAGCGATCCTTCTAGTGAATGGTAGAGATTTTTTTGATACAGATTTCTGTTCTAATCAAACTTATGGAGTGGTTCTGGTGTTATTTGCAATTCCATAACTGAACAAGGAATACACTCGCATAAAACTTCTGCTTCTGGGAGAACATGAGGTATAGGTCACTTCTACACTGTCTCAATTTTCTTGTGTCTTACAGCTAATACAAATTTTGCAAGCAAACCTTCTTCATTTATTGATAGCATCTTCTGCTCAGCAGCAAACAACAGGGACTTGGTCCTGGAGCAGACTTGAAAGAACTTGGTAAGCAGAGTTTCATTAAGATTTTTGGGTCACAAAACAGATTTTCACCACTACCATCTTTCTTCTGTAGAAAAGATATCAGAGTAGGTTGCTATTGTGATGGTTTCTATGCCTAGAAATAGGACAGCTTATTTGCTGCAACCAGTTAGAAAAGAATTTCTTTCATTTGTTTCAACTAGCTCACGTCTTCAAAAAGAACCTCCAATGACCATATTCACAATATACCTTTCCTATTGTTACTAGGTATGATAAACTCTTAACTCACTTATTAGTTCATCTATTACCTCAGTAATCATACTTGTTCAAATTAAAGAGGTCCTGATTTCAAAATCTGTTTTTCCAGTTTTTGGATGTGTTCACATTCCCCAGATGTTCTCTCCATTTGAAATCAATTAGGAAGTTCCATTTTGGATCTCCCAAATCCCTAGTCTTTTTGGCTTGTCTAGTCTAATAAATGTAAGGTTCGAGACGATGTCTACAATTTCTTCACATTTCATTGATTCTATTACATGTTCAATGGCCAAAATTCCCATTATTGTTGTTAGCTGTCCAGCTTGAAATAAAAATGGTATGCTGGTCCTTCTACACATCCCTGAGTTTTGCTTCTTCAGTTGGATGTCCTTCTATTCCCTGAGCTGAAAGAGAAGTTACTAGGAAGTAACAATGGTCTTCCCAGGGCAGACTTACGTTCATAATAATCCTTATTTTCACAGGGCCAGTTTTCAAATGAGATTCACATTATTCTCAGTTTCATTTTACTGGGCCAATTGTTTAATTTTTATTATTTTTCAGTAACATCGCGAGGCAGATTTGTGTCCTTTTTCCTTGATACAAAACTGCACTTAAGAGAATTTGTAGTGACTGTCTTTCATCCTTGTCACCAGAAACAGCTTCCTCCTTTGGTCCACAGCTGCAAGGGGAGAATCACAATTTCCACGGTAAACTCCAGAGACCCCTGGGAGTGTCTTTGGCTGCCATTCACTGACCATAATGTGAAAGCCTAAGTCCAGTTGAGCACCTCTGAATTGAACCCTTGCCAGTTTATCCTGAAAGCCCTCAGTGACACACGCATATGCCAGAAACACAAACTTCTGCAGATTCTCTTGCCATTCGAGTAGGATTTTCTCTTTCCTTTTCCTTTTTCTACTGGCTTCAAGTCTCACCTGGATCAACTCAGATCTGTGGATGGTTCTAAGCAAGAGGCAAAGGTTTGCATGAAGCTTCTTTTTGGGAAACCAGAGCCATGGCACAACCCAGGCATGGCTATTCTGGCTTGCTGCTAGAACTCCTCCTTCCCCTCCATCTTCACCAGCTTTCATTCAGCCCACAATGTTATATTTAGCAAAGTAAATCTCAATTTTTTCCTGAAAAGATATTAGGTATTTCCATTATTTGACCTATGAAAGTCCAGCCTCTCCCAGAGGACTCTGATTTTGCCAACCAAATAGAGGAACTGCAATATATGTTTTTGCCTAAGCTCTCCGATTGGCCCAAATGAACGTCCAGATGGCTGGCTACCATGACAGATCTGTGACCAGACATTTCTTCCTGGAGCTGAAATTTAGCCAGTGAGTCCTGTTCCTCTTCATCCCTGCTAGTGGGTTCCCAGCTGGTGTCTCCCTGCCCTGAAGCGTCTATGGCAGTATCATGCCATTTACCTTTTTGGACTTACCAATTCAGACTGGAAGTTTTGCAGCTGGCCTTCCCAGTCTGTTAGGACATTTTGTAGTCATTACTCCAACAGAGAGTTCACCTCTGCTTGCAAATCACTTCAGCCATTTCTGGGAAACCTCCAGATACTGTTGTAATTCCTTTTGTAAAGTTTCCAACTCATGTTTTAGCGCCTCCTGGTCTTGCTTTAATTCCTTTTGGCTAGTTTTGTTTTCTGAGAGCAGATTTGTTATTGGTTCAAAAAGAATACCAGCTCATAATTTCTCTGTTTGAATGGGGTCCCAGTGTTGACACCAGGCTTTTATCTTGTGACTTGGTCAGGTTATTCCAATTAGAAGGAGAAATTGATGGGGGAGATACTTCTGATAAAATTCTGTTGATTTATAATAATGTATGAAGTTCTGCTTTCTTAGGGGAAGCGTTAATCATGCACAGATTTCTTGCCCACAGCTCCTTCTGTTAGAAACCTGTCCAAAAAATCCCCCTATTATCCCTCCCTTGGAGCCTGTGGGAAGGGCGCAGATCCACACACCGAAGGCAGAAACACCTTAAGGAGATGCTTGTTCCAGTCACAGGGAGAGGTAGGCATGCCAAGCCAAAGAGTTACAGGCAGGACAAAAGTGTAATGCTCTGAAAACAGCGGCCACCAGAAAAAGGTCTAAATAGGATAGAGTGCCAGGGTTAGAGGCAAAGCACGTTCTGCTTTTCATGACTGTTTCAAGATCTGCTACAAATATTAGCCTATTTTGAGCCCCCACATAGAATAGCAGCCAGGGGAGAGGCTTTCTCCCTAAGACAGAGCCACAGCAATGCTGAGGACTGTGCATTAGATCTGTTCAGACTGCTGCATCTTCTTTCTCCTTGTACTCTCTCTCTTCTGCATAGCTCTCCCTCAAATCCTCTCCATCTGCACAGTTAACACTACTAAGCCTTTATACGTCTTATCTTTAGTTGGAGACATGCACTAACCTCCTCTTACAGATATCTTAAGTGAAGGACAACAATTAATTTTAAGCGTAGTACTTATCACCACATAGATACACTGTTTCATCAGCTAGCCAGCAAAATATCTGATGACTGTTGAAAGAATCAAGGAGTCAAGATTGTTGGCCAAAAGAGCTTATGAGTTAACAGATCAAACCAAACTACAATCAATGTTGAGAAGAAAGAGGGCTTGGGAACACAAGTGGTGAGAAGATCAGGATAGCACTCCCATGGGTTTTAAGGCAAGACATGGAGGAAGGAGAAGGGAAAAGCTAGCTCAAATGGCATGAAAGAAGACAGAGAGCAGAGTGGAAGAAAGGGTCTCAGGGAGCACCGTGAGCAGCGGAGTCAGAGAAATATGGGATCAATGAGGGCAATGGGATGAAAGGAGTATAAAGATGAGATTGTGGATGTTCCCTTAAGGAATAAGGAAAACAGCTGAAGTTGATACAACATTTTCTTCTGATTCCTAAAGACAGTTGAGGATTGCAGCCTGTCCTGTATAAGGACAGCTGCAGATGAAGAGCACTGCTAATTAGAAGTGTTGCTAAATTCCTTACCTTTAGGAGAGGAAAACCAAAAGGGCAGTATGGGTAGGGTATGCTAAGGACTTTAGAGGACTGTGGTGAGAAGCAAACTCTTAGAGCAGAAGTCCCCTACAGGACATGATTGTGGGCTTAGCTATTGACATAATTCCAGTTTGAATGCATCTGCTGGCCTCAACTATGGCAGTTTGCTACAAGGAGAGACAACACCTTAATTTAATAAATCCTCCATGATGTAGAGATTTTTTTTTTTGTTTTGCTCAAAACATGTCTTGAGTTCCAACTAAGAAAAAGATTAAAAGACTGTGAAATGGTCCAGGGTAGAGATCAGGTGGTCTATGTGATTAAATACAAGTGAAAAAAAAGTAACAGCTGGAGCAGTATTTGGACTTCTTACAAAAAGTAGGAAAGAGGAAGAAAAGAGGAGAGGTCACTGGGATTAATGAAATTCAAGGCCAGAAGAAACAGTAGTAATTCTGTCTGGTGATCTCCCTCTTGACCAAAGCCATAGGATTGCACACAGTCATCCCTAAACAGCACTTTTCTGAGGCTGCACCGAGTACCTGGAAAGATGATTTTTTGTCTTACCCTTCTGATGTTTGGCCTTTAGATATTCACAGCACCACCAAGAGTCACCTGCAGCCCTGACAATCCCAGTGAGACATCAGGCATGTGACCCTTACACCCAACCTAAACTTTCCCCTGATCCCATACTTCCTTCACTGCGCCATCAGCTGCACTGTCCTCTCCGCTTCCCACCAGTCCCACAGCCAGATTTTTCTCCCTTCCCTCATCATACTGTGGCTCTTTATAAGTACCAGCATTCCCTTGCAATCTCCCACAAACCCCCCTTTTCCTTGCCTGTCCCAATTTCTGAATCCCTCCCCAAGGGCAGAATTTGTAGTACATGCGCTGCAGCTCAGCCAGCAATTCTGGTGCCTGTGACTTGTGTTTCTTCAAGATGTATCTGCTTTGCCATCAGTAGACCGTTACTGTGTTTTTTTCTGGTCCAGCAGGCTCAGCCACTAGCTAAGCACACCAGGCTCAGCCACTGGATCTATCCACAGCTAAGCATCTGGATACAACTCTTACCACATCCTTGCGGCGTTCCTTGTATCACTATGAGATTAACATAGCGTTTTAGTTTTCTTTTGTCTGCTAAACTTTTTGCAGTTTCAAGGGAGGCTGGGTTGCTGTTCAAGAGGCTGTGAAAACCATCTTCCATTCCTGTTGCAGGAGCCATATCACTCCCAACTGTGAATTACTTCATGAGCTTTCTGTCATCTTCCATAACTGATAGGAAGGAAGGCACTGTCCATACCTGAGAATGTTGCAGTTTTGATCAGACACAAATAGGTCTTGGGGAAGCATCAGTAAAAGGTGCTGGGGGAGATGTGAGTATATGAAAAGGATATACATCAGGAGTAGGATGCAAAACAATTTTTTTGGTAATGTAAGTTGATGCGGTAGAAATGGCACATGTATGTTCAAAAGTAAAGAGATAGATATATGGTATTGAAAAGAAGGATGATACGATCTTTACACAGCATTAGAAAAGAAAGTAAGTAAATGGCCTGAAAGGTTTAGTGATTTTGGCAGCAAGGTGGTGGCAGGATTGGCTGCCTGTTTGGAAATGAATTATCAGTAAGAAAGAAAACAGAGGTATGCCCCATAAAAGTGCATAAAAGGATGGAAAGGAAAAAAAGGAAGAAAAGAAAAAAGAGTGATAGATGTGTATGCAGAGGGGATTTAGCAAATTTCTTTTGTTAGAAAGTTTATTAGCAGGGTATCAGAGAATTATGTGGACATAAAGTTACACAAGAATATTTACAGTATAAATGCGATTTTCAGCTATGGGTTTCATTATCTAGTGGGTAATAGCTCAAGGAATGTAAGCTGGATTTTAATTCTGTCTAGCATGTAAAAGTAAATGACAATTTGCAGTGTTTGGTGCGATGGAAAGTATGCTGTTCATATGCCTGTATAAATTTAAGTTTTATTGGCAGCCATAGCATAAACAAGGTGCCCTACCTGGTTATCTCTTCATACAGGATTCTTGTGTTCAGCCTGAGTGCTGCAAAAAATATAAAGTCATTATAGCTTCTGGATATTTTTTCTGTACTGTGGGGTTTTCATCAAGATTCAGAACCATTTTCAGTGAGTGCATGGCCTAAGACCCTCTCTGTCACTTACAGAATGCTGCAAATTGACTCTATCACTTTACCCGCTGCTGTAAATTGGCTCTGAGCACACATAATGTGTCAGGTTTGCCTACTCACTTTCAGTTTTCACCCGCCTCTACTGGGCATATCTAGGAGTAATGGGATGAAATTGAGCAAAGGAAAATTTAGACTGAATATCAGGAAAATTTTCCTAACAGTGAGATCTATTAGAATGTGGAATAGTCCCCCTGGAAAAGTGATGGAAACCCCGTTGCTAGAATCATTAAAAATAGACTGGAAAAAAACACAGTAAAAATACAGTAGAAAATAATCTGCATTGTCAGGGGATGGACAAGATGATTCCCTAGGTTCTCTCAGGCTCTAATTTCTAGGATTTTAGGAGCTGAGCTCCATCAGTATTAAATTCCCTGAATGCCCAAGATCATCTAATTGAAACAATAGAAAGTTTGCTCATAGGCATGCCAGGGAGAGTGCTCAGTAATGATCAGGCTGCATTACTGCTGAGAGTGTATCACTTGATCTGCACTGTACAAAGAAACAAATAAGGAGACAGTTTTTTGTCACAATTTACCCTTTGCTGAAGCTATTCTTGTAAGTCAAATACGCTGGCTTGATTCAGCATTGCTGATGTTACAGAAAGAGATCTTTAAAGCAGGTAATAATGGAGTCCAGATCACAGTTTGTAGCGGTGGAGTTTTGTATCAAAAGCTACCTGCACGTGTTCAGAATAAAAATTTCCTCCTGCAACGCACGTACTTTCTATTAGAACTCTGTGCTCCTTCCATAGCAAACAGATGCTGTGCGTTGCCATTTCATTTGTCTATGGAAGTCTTGCCTGTATATTGAGGGATAACAGATTACCTCCACAGGGAAACAACACTGATTCTGAGATTTTTGTCTCTAAAATGAATTTGCTATTAAGATTTTCCCATTCTTGTTGGTCTCAGTATTTTGCAGTCAATGTCAAAATCTCAACAAATGAAAAAATTACAAACAAATTGCAAAAGTAATTCTAGGTACTGCAGCCATACCTGAAATCAGTGCCACTTTCTTACATTCAGCAATATTAGTCACTTCCCTACTTGCTTTGAGTAGGACACCAAAGAGCAAAGAAAGAGAAACTAGCCACACAGAAGAATGGGGTAGCCGACAGCTGACCGAAAAAGCCACAAATTTAGAAAATCCTTTTACTTTTTTCCCACATAAATTGCTATGATGATTTTCCTGTCACCTCTTGCAATACCTTCACATCCCTGATGACATGCCCATTGGAGCGGGTGCTTTTCTGGGGCCAAACATGAAGACCAAGAAGGTCAGTGAGGTGGAGCACCACTCACACTCTTTCCAGCACAAGATCCTCCTCTGTCCTCATGCATGTCCTGGAAAAGCCTGTTGGAAAAGTCCTCTGCTTTATCACACAGCAGGGACCCTGCTGGCAAGTTACTTACCGTGATAGCTGAGATTTGTAACTTTTATTTCCAGGGTTGGAAATAAAATGTGAATAACGCGTTGGGAAAACAAAATAAAGCAACTGCCCTTGTTCATGGCAACTGATTCCCAGAGTTCCCTTCTCAGCCTTTAAAAGCAGCAGAGCTTTATGGCTCAGACCTTCATCCCTGCTCTGGTGCTTTGTCTCTGCAAAGCAGGGTGGAGAGGAAAGGGCTGCAGTCATCCAGAGGATCTTCAAGGGTTGTTTGTGGCCAGGACACCTCTGCTCGTCTGCACCCTTTGGCTTGGCAGCACTCAGGAAGAGATGCACCTGTGGTGCCCTGAGGGAGAAGCCATCTGGCAGGTCACCACCCCCCTGCACAGCTATGAGGCATTGTGGACTCAGCACTGTGGAGACATGGAGCCCAGCAGGCATTGTGCGGCCTCTGGCCAGCCCAGACCCCTGGGCTGCACAGCTCAGGCTCTCCTCAGCTCCTGCAGACCTCACCCAGCCACCCCCCTGGTCCTCAGCCAGCTCCGCTCCCCCAGTTAGGCAGCCATTTCTCCATGTTGCCTTCCAAAGTCCTCAGGTTATACTCCTCAGCAGCAAAGCCCAAAGATCCCTCTCCGCCTTTGGAGGCTGCTCTTCACATGTGCCATGTGCACATGTACACACTCATGCCACGTGTGAACTGATTAAATAGTAGTGGCGACAGTATGTCCTCCTCCTTTCGTCCTGAGGACTGTGAGGGTCTGGGGAGAGCCTGGAGGTACCAGGAGATAACAGGACTGCCTCGTAACTTCTGACCATCTATCCCTAGCTGATTCAGGTCATTAGAGTTATTTCGCAACATTCTCTTAATAACCTGCAGACGCTTTCCTCCAACGCTGAAATCATACACAAAAGGCCAAGGTTTAGGGAGATGAAGACAACACTGATAATGAGTCCCTGATTGATTAACAGTAAATACATTTTTATTCAGAGAAAAGGGCATTTGTTACCACAAACATTTCACCTTCAGCACAAATAGGAGCTGCGCTTACATTTACTAAGGGATTATAGCAGCACTATAACTAATTACTTCCCAGCAGCTATTGGCCTCAGGTTAGATGTAAGCTACTTCTGGCAATATGTGCTGTGGGTTCATGTAAAGGGAGGCCTCTATTTTCATTGTCTTGGTAGAAAACAGCGCAATGGTGAGACCTGAGTGAATATACTATGCATAATGCAATACAAAATAGCATCTTATTACAAGGAGAAGACTCAAAGAGATCAAACAACATTAGTCCATCCCACCATTTTATGTTATGAGGGAGATATTAATTATTCTGTTTGTATTTCGTAGATGGCCTCGAGTTGTACAATTATTACATAGGAAGGTGCACATTACTTGCTGAAGACAGATTCCAGATTTAGACTCCATGATTAACCACCTTCAGCTGCATGAAATCAGTTCTATATTCCTGATGTGACCCATGTAAATTCTAGCCCGCTTTTGATCAGTGGAATGTTATTTGTCCCTGTGCTATTTACCAGACCTTTGGTGTGAAATTAGTATTTTTTCTGGAATCCCAAGACACAAATATCTTTCCTATTCCTATGCAAATCTCTGAACTGTCTGTTTTTACATCCTGTGATACAAAATTTTTGCTAAGTCACTGGCAAGTGATGAGATTACTTTAAAATATCTATTAAGATTCAAAGAAGGAGGCTGCTCCAGGTCCAGGCAATGAACTGCCCTGAAATTATTGAGTTATGAATAACTTTGAGCAGTTACAAATTACTGTTATTAACTGAATCTTGTAATTACAGCAAGAAGCTAGGTCTTGTAGCAAAATTTCTGGTGTAGATAGCTTTTAGTGCATGTCTTAGGGAGTGAAAACCCATGGCATGCAGCAAAATGGCTGTTGCGATCCTATGAAAATATGTGATGTTTCCTAAACTGGATCTGCTCTAGATCATGACAAAATAAAATATTCAACTTGGATGAGGGATGAGTCCTTACTCTGATTCAAACAGTGCAGGAATGATGTCTTCTAACCCAAGTGAATGCTCTCACTGGATGGTCTATTTTTCACCATGACATGAGGAAGATCCTCCTTGAAGGCCTCTCACCAGCAAGTTTGTTTTGACGATTGGCCTGTAACATCAAGAAATTGCTGGCTGACTCTAGATTTTCCCCTTTGAGGAAAACCCTGCAGTGACTGGCCTCAGGGACTGTATCAGGGCACCTCAGCATAAGCACCCAGTAGGCCTGTGTTGTCACCAAGCAGAAATACACCACAAACTAGCCTCTTCTTTCACCTATGCAGCTAGTGCTGGCATCACTGAGTCCCCTTCCACGCCCTGTGTTTTGATGTCTCTTAAGTGTAGAAAGCACTTAAGGAAAATAAGAGTACTTTAATTGCAAAAACAAACAGCTATTCAAGCTGTTTGGTTTATTACTCTTATTTCTGGAGGTCAGCACACAAAGTCTTGCAAGGTACCTTCCATGGCTGGGCATAGCAGCTGGGCATGAAATTGGTGTTAATTTTTGCACTTCCTAGCTGGAGTAATGTCTCCAGACCCTGTTTGCTAGCAGCCATGCCCCACCATTAACTGTACCTTAAGAAGGAGGCCTTCTGGAGTATATTGTAACCAGAGATATTCCTATACTTACGTCGTTTTTCACACAGTCGGTGAGAGGCAAATAGCCCTACATCCAGACCAAGCAGAATGAAACAGTGACTTAGATTTCGTATAATCTATTTTTGAACTTTCTGTTGGAAGAATAACACTGACTTTGTTTAAGAGTAACAGATTGATGTATGTCTTGTTCTGAAAGCAATGTTATAAAAATGGTGCCTTCTTACTCAGCAGATCTGCTGCTGTTGTTGTGTATTGCAAATTATTGCTGCCTGTGTTCAGAACTAAAAAGTTTATCATTTTTAGCCCTGCAAATTCAAACCTCTTCAGGACAAGTGAACTAGTTCCTCTTCATTGTATTATTAATGATACAAAATACAAAGCTGTGCTCCTTATCAGCTACCAGGCCAGTCAGTTCACACACTGATTGTTAACAAGTGCTCCTGGATCTCTCCCTTTTTCACCTTTAGCGTTGGCAGGGGTGGAATTTCTCCTTGTATAAGAGACCAATAATGTTTGCACAGCAATAATTCTTGCATATCTTTGCTGGCAGAGATTTCATGACCTGTGAGTGATGCATTGGAAGGAAAGAACCTTTCTTTGGCTTCAGAGCATGGCTGAGTTTGCAGTGGAAAGGAAAAAGACAGGTAAATAGCAGAAATCTGTGAAAAACAAACTTCCACTAATGCAGATGGGAACTTAAACAGAAAAGAAATAAGCAAAGAGTTCAGGATTTGATCCTGAGAAAGTCTATGCACATGAAGCACCTCTTAACTTTACTGAATGGACTATCAGATACAGATTTCTTAGTGGAGGTCATCTTTTACAAGAGGGCGAACATGCAAGGCAAACTTTCAGCCCTGTGTGTTTTTATTGTAAGATCAACTTGTTTGCTTAGGTATGGATTAGCTTTCCAAAGCAAGAAAGACAGGAAAATGTTAAAACACCACCCATTACTGCTGGAGCTAGTAGGCAGATTCAGAGCCTCCTCCCTTTCTCCCTTATACAGTCCCTCAAAAAGGATTCAGCACTTGTGAGCAAAGTGATGCAGAAACTAGTATCTTTCCCATATCAACCTGGAGAAGGTGCACCGCTGAAACTGGAGACAGCAAACAGTGCATGTCTGTATATTAGTTGCTTGTTGATGTCTTCATATACAGAGGCTTTCTTTTATTGAAAGCATAAAGTTTCCATCTGTTTTGGTTAGAAGTATTATAAATGCTTTTATGATCTCCATTAATGACAACTGTTCCAACGCCACTAACCAATATGGTCCTTTTACTGTTATATCCCTTTGGGAGGTTGTCCAGTCTGTTGTCTGTGGTGATCAGCGTGAGTAAGGAAGTATTCCTCAATGCGTGACGGCTGGCTACTAGAGACTTTGACAGCATTTCAAGGCAGATACTGAATTCTAAAGTTGTAAGAAAGGGTTAATGCACTGGAGTTGCCAGCTCTTGGGGGAATCTGGGTAAAATCCTTTATGGACTCCTAAGTTTTGAAAAGGAAAATCAGAAACCTGCTGCAGTTATACCTCCCTTGCCCAGGACTGGCAGGGTTGAATCAAGGTTTCCTCGCTTGCCCAGACTTGTACAAAGGTCAGTTAAAAAAGACAAAATATTTTGCAGTGATCTTGTCCTCCAAACTTCACTATTTGTCCCCCTGGTGCTTCTGTCCAATACGGAGAGACAGACGAGGAATTTGGAGGAGCGAAGCTCTTAGCAGGACTGACTGGCGCTGCTACATTTTTCACTGCTTACTCAGGCACTGCGACCTCTCAAGATACACTCACCGCAGTCTGAAGTGTGCCTTAAAGAGCCCACGGGCCTCTGCAGGACCCACTCATGGTATCCGGATGCGATCCCCAAAGCTGCAAATCCACCTTCCATTTCCATTACACATCCTATTAGTTTGCTGTGCTTCCCCTTTAGGATACATCAGTGCAGCTTTTTATTTTAGCATTATTAATTTTTGACATGAAGTCACTCTAAACATGGTAAATACAGAAAGTAATTGGTATGTTAAACAGGGGAAGCATAATGAGTCTCATGTACAAACGCGACTCGCTCCTGCTGCAGAGCTGGACTGAAACAGAATACACAATCACGCTGCCAATTTCAGCAGGAACTTCTTTACTAAGTCCCCGTGGTTCACAGGCAGTGCCTCGACCTCTCCTGTACTTATGATACATCCAGCCACAGTTTAATGGCTGAAATGACTTTGAAGCTTTCCCAGTGGAACCAATTTTCACCCTCTGTGAATACAAGCTGCAGCCTTTCAGCAAAGAGTTTAGTTTGGTTGTAAGTTAACATGTGAGGCCAGCCTGAGAATAAATTTCGACTGTTGCCCTGATGGTAGGGCTTTCACATTTCAGCTCATGGTGACGATGTAGGGCTTTTTGGGAGAGACGCGCTGTCCAGACTAATACCGGCTGACGGGATATGTTGTCAGTGAGGAGAGATGTTCCTTGCAGCTGGTGAGGCTGCTGCTGGCTTGTCAGCACTGATGACAAATCTTCACTAGGAGGAGCAGATAGAGAAGTCATAGCTGATCTCAGCCTGGGCTTGCGGTGATAACAGGCTGATTGTGAAATACAGGGGGTGAGTTTTAAGGGTACAGATGAGAAACTCTCCTCTAAATTTGGCTGGAAGTCAGTGGGAGAGGGAGTTATATTAGAAAGGGTGAGAAGAAGAAGAGTCAGGAAAAAAAATACCAACAGCTTTTATATAAGCTTCAAAATGATACCAAGCCCAGCTTGTCTCTTCCTCTTAAATTTAGCCTTTTTAAAAACTCCAGATTTCCAGTTTTGCCTTGGGAATAATACGTACTAAATACAGTTATTCCAGCTTTTGTGTTATAGTTTCAAATCCAATCAATTTTGTCCAGAGTCAAGGCTGAAAGATCAGATCAAAATTATTACACAGTCCAAAATTAACGAAACGCATATATGCTGCTCAAGATGCCACTTCTCTGCCATTTCTGTGCCTTTTCTTTTAGTGGCAATTCACAGATAAAAGACAGACACACTTGGAAGCAGGATGGAACCATAATATTTGACCAAAAATGGAGTTGACATACATCAGCAAGATACCCACAGACAGCATAATCAGGAACCTGACCTGTCTG
The DNA here is from genome assembly GCF_015220075.1 of Falco rusticolus. Lineage (NCBI taxonomy): Eukaryota > Metazoa > Chordata > Aves > Falconiformes > Falconidae > Falco > Falco rusticolus. The sequence goes on from NC_051189.1 coordinate 54,458,126, forward strand.
CTGCTCTACCAATGGTACGGCATAAATAATTAATTTTACCTGCCAATGTAACATATAACACCAGGTAGTTCTTTGCTTTTTGTTTTCTACGACAAGCCTTGATCTTTTTCTGTTAGCTGTCGTAGAAGAAGAAACTGGAAGAAAGCAAGCAGACCCTTGTTACTTGTGAAATAACCTACCTGCTTTCTCAGGTTATTCTTGAAGAGGGGTTGTTGACAGGATATAAAATATCTCACCAGTGCCTGGCAGAAAAGAATCAGCAGAAAAAAGCAGTACCCGGCTACCTTAATCTGAGTTTGTACATGCACCAAAAGAACGTATAGATAGAATTTTTGCTTGGGACATTTAAAATCAGGCACTATAATGTCCCATAAAATAGGTACTGGGAAACAAGCAGGAGCTGACAGTAGAATAGATTTAATGGCACAACAGTTTCTTTCTCTTTGATTTTATGATCTGGGTTTCAGGAGAACCCCGGAAACAGTTTGGTGATAATTGTTTTTTCCTTTTCTTTTTCTTTTTAACACCTTTGTGATTTAATTTAAGAATGACATTTCATTCTGGGCAAGAGGCCCATGGTATAAGGGTGACAGCTGAGACCTGAAACACACATTCTGCAATTCAGCAAGTACATAAATAAAAAGGACAAGTTAACACTAGTATCTTCTCTGAGGAAACATCTGAGGTAAGTTTCAAATGCTCAAATGAATTCAGCTGAGGTACCTATGCACAGTTTCAGGCGAGCAGCCAGCAAATGTGTGTCCCTTCTTCTTTGTTTCCCCTGGTAGAAGTTATAGTATTATTACTATTTCAATTTAACATACATTTTCTAAGGGATGGAAGCCTTGCCCCGTGTAACTCACATAGCTCTGGTAAAGAGACCATAAAGCTCACAAAACAATAAACAAACAAACAAACAAAAAAAAAAAACAAAACCAAAAAAAGTTAGAAAACACAGCACAGCGATTTCAAGAGCAACTCTCAGAACCTACATGAATAGCATGCCTTAATGATGCAGAAGCTGGACAACAGCATATGATCTCATAAGGGATACGGTTTCAGCCTGGGCCTGATAAACTCAAGTCCAAAAACTTGCACCTGCACTTGCCAAGTGCAAACACCTGGCTTGGCTTTATGGAAAGTCAAAAGCCTTCACGCTCTCTTTCAACAGTCTTTTGTAAGTGCAAGTATTGGAATCTTTACCTGCAAATCACATTCCCGGACTGCTTTTACTGATACCCTAATAACTGCAATCCTTCTGGCTACGCAGTCTTCAGTACTTCATTAAGGATTAAATGCATTCCCTTTAGAAAAATCACAGAGAAGACAATTTTGATTGCAGGCAAAGAAGGAACAAATCCTGAGTCTGAAACTGTGCTCCTCATAGATTTGTCACACCTTCTCCTCCCATCAAGGAAGTGTTACATTTACATACCAGATTACTGAGCACTAGTTAGCTGGCATTGCAGAAAACATGGAAGAAAACAAGTGTTGTTTTCAAGCAGAAAACTTAATCTAGGACCTGATCTGGGCTCAGACATCACTGTACCTCTTAGACCCTTCCCTGAACTGATTGTTGACAACTGCCCAAACACCCAAAATCTAAGGAGACAGCTTGAACTGTTTCTGAATTTTATAGTTAAATGGAGACTCTTCAGATTGGGAAATATGGTTCATGGGTTTAGAAAGATAAAGAATCAAGACCTGAAGCTCAGGATTAGGGCTTGTGTTTAGACTCACCATGAATCCGTAATGCACAACCAAGATGAACAACGGTACCAGCAATGGTGGCTCCCCTTTGTTATCCACAACTACTCAGTCTGCAGGGCAACAGGCAAAGATATCAGCAGAAAACACCCATTGATAGAGGCATACAAACATGTCAGGTGGAACCTCTGAACTCTTCTGAAGTGGCTTAGCTCCTTTTTAGATGCCATTAAAACTAAAGCAAAGACTTCAGAGCTGGCTGTGCAGTACCCTCCACAAACAGCTTCAATCACCCAGCTCATGGCAATGGTCTGCCACAGGAGCTCTAATCAAGTGCACATGTGTGTTTTCACAAGATGACAGTTCCCGAGTGAAAGGACACTTCAGCTCTGATAAAACTTTCCTTCTATTGTCTGAGTTTTGTTTGTTTTCTGGCAAACCCAAGAGCTGTCTCTGCTTTCTGTGCAGGCATACATTTCCCATGCTTGTGCAGGGAGGCCAACCAAAGTCTTTGGAGGCTTCTCAGCAGTATTGCCTGAAGCAAACACCACAGCTCAATAGCAATTTAATATCATAATCAGGGAGCAAACTGTGCAGTTTTGGCACATTGCGATAATTATTAACTACATGTATTAGTGTTGTGATTCTAGTAACTAATATTTACAAAAAGGTTCCCTGTGTGGGGAAGACCTCGCCTAGACACAAGCAATTGAGCTATTCCTGAGTGATTGTCAGTGGGCCTTTAAGCCTATGCTCATGTTTGCTGTTTAAAGATAAAACATCAATACTTAGAAATTGTACTTCAAAAGACCTATTTCATGAATAATAAATTCTCAGAGTGTAAAACCATACCAAGCGCCAGAACGTTTTGTGAATTTATGGGGAAGTTTTCCTGTGGAAAAAAAATCCTGGAAGATAAGATTAAAAAAGCACATCTCAAACTCCCTAACATAATATAAAGGAGATAGAATTTAAATGTTAAACCGTTCTTGCTCTTAGGATTTTTGGTTCATGCTATGACATGTCTCCTTCTCCTGCTTTCCCATTGCTATTAGAATTAATGACCTTATGAACCCCAGTTCAGAATTCACAGGCAAGGACAGATATAAGCAATGGCAAAATGTTCTCTAAAATTGAAACCTGTAATTGCCAAATTAAATTTCTCCATGTAATTATTACATCTAGGCTGACTCCAGGCTGAAGCAGTGCTCTATTTGCCTTTGTGTCTTATGCAGCTCTTGATCTAGTAGTTCTTCACCTGGTAAAGCATGGCGGTAAGGAGTGAAGGTAGTTGGGTGAGCTTATTAGTATCAAACACAGATGACCTATACAGTATGCTTGACTAACTTTGAACCTCATTGCATTCCTATTCAGAGTACATAACCATATTTCTTTCAGTAATCGTGTACTTTTCCAAATAGGCGGGGACACAAAGAAATACATTCTTGGCTTGGGGTCTCTTCTAGTCTGTGAGCTGTACCGCATCACTGACATGCGTATATGCACAAAAGGAAAAAAAGCACATTTATTTTCTAATTGTATTGTAATTGGGAGAAACATTTTCTCATGCAACTTAACCACTGTGTAGTTTCTTCTCTTCAAACTCACCCATATTTCACACAATTTTTCTGGCAGCATGCAAAGTGCCTGTTAAATTATGTATGCTTTTGGCTAGTATACCAGACTTGTAGTCTAAAAGACTAGACTTCCCTACAAAGAAGTCATGATTTGACATTGTTTATTTTGCTGCGTAATCGCATTAGATAAGGTAATGTCATAAAGATGACATGAAACAACTGTATGTAAACAATACATTGCCATTCCTTTACCAATGTTTAAACAAATCAACAAGTAAAATACACCCTATGTTTCAGGTAGTTCCCATGTCACAGCAGGCAGGCATTAACACATATTTCTGAGAATTCAGACCAGTACTCAGTGTTATATCAATGTGGAAGACAAAGATGGTTCTTTCCATGTATTTGCAGTGTACTTATCAGCCAGGAGATGACCAATGGATGCTGGTAGGGAGTGAAATTGACCAGTGAGGCAGTGTTGGATAACATGGTCAGTAGTGATCACAAAGCACTACAACATACCAAAAAAGAAATTACAGAGGCAGGACAGGCAGAACGAGACAGAGAAGCCAAAGGAAAATAAGATTTCAAGAAAAAGGTAGGGGAGCAGTGTCTGAAGTTGTTCACAGGTTAATGAGGGTAGAGCTGGCTATGAAGAGATCAATGAAGACTTCACCTGGCTGCAAGGCACAGTTTCTTGCAAGGCAACCGCAAGGTTGAAGTTTCTGGGGAGAAAAGGAGGGAGAACACTGGAGAATGATGCGTCTGCTGTGTGTAGTGACAGGGTAGTGGCTGTAGTGGCAACTGGGGTTAGGTATACAAATTTATGAAGTACATAATATTAGTATTAGTGCATATATAGTAGTAAAGATCTTGGTAATGTTTGCTGTGTAGATTTTGTCCATGTCAAAGGTCAATACAATCTAACAAATTTCTACTAAGAAGCAGTATAATAATATGATTCATATTTATTTTTACATTTTACAGAATATAAAAATGAAAATATATGTTTGATGATGGTCAGCTAGCGTATGCAGTTTATATATGTAAACACAACTCATCCAGGTCTGAATTATAAACACAATATTCACATGTATTGCTTCCCAATTTACAATTTTACGTGTTTTGTTCCAAGTAAATATTTTAAGATTCAGCCACTCTAAATTCCATTATTGTCACATGTTACTGCTAGGTTATGTAAGCATAATATTAGTTTTTATAAATTCCTTTAACTAAAGTAATTATGTCAAAGATATGATACATTAAGCATATTAACATTTTAAGTAAATATTTGTGCATGTTTTCAGAATTAGTAGAAACAGGAATTTGGCTACCGTTAGGGTTCTTCACTGGTTCTGAGTGCTGTAATAAAGAAGGGGAAAGGTAAGTGTATGCCTGTCTTTAAGTACGTGCTTAGCCTTTCTAACCTGCTGTGAAAGCAGCAGCTTAAGGGGACTAAGTACGTACCTAAAGGCAAGCATGTGCTTGACTGCCTTGCTGATTTGAGGCTAGAGATAGTAGGATGATGAGGTTTCTGAAAAGGCTGCTGGCACCCTCACCACATCAGCTCAGGGATAATGAATAACTTTTTCACAAGCAACTTAATGATTGAAGGGACCAAGGATTCAGTTATGCAACAAATTGGCTTTGGCAGCAAAACCAGTTAAAACCCTTTTTTCTCTTAAGCAGAGACTTAATTCTAGTGAACCAGTTCAAAGCACGGCAGTGGTACCGTCATGACTGCAGAGATGATGAATTTTGGCCTAAGAACAAGTGCTCTCCAGGGCACAAGAAGTTATTAAGTCAGGTTCATGGTCAAAGCCTGTCTCCCTTTAAAATGTATTTTGGGGTTAGATAGATAAAAAAGCTCAGGAACCTAATACCGGCCTGACTCTACCTGCAGGTGCCTGTCTGGACTTGTGAACCTAAAATTCCTGGATAACTCTGGAGGTACTAAAGACATTGATACTAAAATGCACTTTTTAGTGGATTTCTAATGTTCAGCTTCTCTGTATGACCAGAAACACTTTTATCATCCTTGGCAGTGTTTGGCTTGTCTCAGTCTAATCTCTTTTGAGATCCACAAATCATGGGTTTTCTCAATCTCTAAGCAGAATGCTGCTGAAGGTACCTGCATTGAAGATCAGAGGGAAGGGGAGGAAAGGGGGAATTAACTTTACTGTCCTTTCAGATAATAGCTCAGTGATTAAAAACCTCACACAATATACAGCAGAAATTGGATAAAGTACTGAATAGTTAGTATAAGCTGTTGCCTTTACTTCCTTTGTACATATTGTAGTTTGATGTTCTATGGTATAAAGCAAATGGTCTAAATTCCACATTATACCATACTGGGCTGCACAATGAGGTAAACCATAAATGAATAATTAAAAAAAATCATAACTGAGGAATTTCAGATCATTAGAATATTTAAATGTTGTGAGTTTCTTGAAATCATGAACATTCCTCAGCAAGCCCCCAGATCTCCCTGTTTTTCCATAAATGTTGAGGAGAAAGTCTGAATATTCTTGCCTCTCAAAAGGAATTACTCACCCCAGGTGAATAGATGACTAGGACTTTGCAAAACTGGGATACACTTTGTTGTTATGAAACTATGTATGTGTAAAAGACAGTCTGCCTATTAATATTTATAGATAAGAACAGTTAAGCAAACACTAAAGCTCCACAACTTTTTATGATAAAATATTAAGCTTGCCAAATATCCGTGTACCCACAGAAGCGGGTTGTATTTTCGGCTGAGGGGAAGGGTCAGAGGTGGTGTCTCTGCATAAACAGCTCTCAGACCAGTTCTCCCCCACCTCTTCCACTGCTGCTGCCTCAGGCCCTGGGTTGTTTTGCCTGCTAAGGCCAGCTGCTTCCTCGCTGGCTGGATCCTCTGCCATGACCTGGGCTGCCTCAGGGATGGCGGGGGACCTCTTCCACTGGGGCTAGCCGGGTTCTCCCGGCTGCGTGCATGCATGTGGTTTATCTGCCTGACGGGCCTGGGCAGCAAGGCAGAGCTGCTCTTCTCTTTTCACTTTCTTTTCTTTCCCTTGCTTCCCCAGCAACAGTGACCTGTATCACCTTGCCTGAGTGCATCAGCTTTGTTACCACCGGGACCCAGTGCAGGCAGTTGTAATCAGGTGTTCTGCCCAGCTCCTGATGTTTTTGAGTTTATCGCTGCTTACCCTCCAACTACCAACTGCACAGCATCCGAAGGCGAGGCGCTGTGCCTCCTCACATCTAGGCTTTCATGGGGTTACGCCTGAATAATGCTGTACAGATTTGAGCTGTAACAGCAGCATTATAGATCCCTGGTTTTAGTTGCGGCTATGTCTAACCCTTCAAAAAGAACGCAAGGGAAGAGAAGGGGGCATATACAATGCACAGAAGCTGTGAAATTGCCCACTAATACTCCAGACTTTCTGGTCAAGGAAGCTGCTGGTCTAGGTCAGTGCCTTGTGTTTCCAGTGGGGCTGTTGTGGGGCTGCCCCTGTCTAGTGGTCTGCAAAGAATCTCTTGTACTTCCCCTTGAGCTCACCTTTCCCAGGGAACAGATTTTGCAAATGGTGGTGTTAGCTGAGGATTTTTAGTTGCACCTCCTCAGTGAGAGAGAAGGGAGTTTACTTAGCATGAGAAGGGTCTGGGAAACATTTCATAGGTCACAATGAACACCAAGATCATCGCTCAGTGATACCAGGATCACAGAAGACTGTGGGAAACAGAAAATTTCAGCAATTCTAGGAAGCATCCTGGAGTGGACTGGAAAGGACTCACCAGGGCGGCCCTGTGTCTCCCATGACGTAAGTTGTGGGAGTCCTGTCTGCCAGATGTAACCTGGATCTCCAGTTTGTACATACACAACCAACACTCAGAAGAGATGTTAATCACTTGCTACTTGCTCTGAAAAATGTTAATACCAGAAATTGTTAAAATCAGAAATGTTCACAAAGTAAGAGCTTTATTGAATTATAATTATGGAATATGTTTTTGGAAAGAAAGTCAAACCATTCTGTTTAACTAAGGTGCCAGGAAATTAAGGCTACTGAAGATTAATGAAAACCAAAGTAAAAATGGATTTTTTACAAAAATATCAGACTAAAATTTTCAGCTTTATCCATATTCAATCGTTCTTGGGTTAGTGGTTCATGCAAAATTTTTGAGATCTAAGTATATTACCAGAAAATATCTTAAAATCTCCAATCTTGACACAATAGAAAGCTTGTTTCCTGAATAGTCCTGAATGTGACACAGGAACATCACAAGGCACTTTCTATCATCCTTTCATCCAGTTTTAAAGTTTTTTTTCACAACGTGTTGATGCTAGAGGTTTTTCAAAGGAAATATTGCCATAATTAACTTGAGGAAAACTTAGTATCCTTCCCAGTCTCTCAGAGCAACAACAAAGTAATTTTGAAAAGGGGGGACTTTCAGACTGTATTTTGCACTTACAATATCTAGATTTCCTTACACAAAACTTCTTGCAGTGGATCCAGTGAGGTGCAGATTGATGAAACATTCCCTGGCATGTATAGAAATTCCCTTCAAACTAAGAAGCTGGGGCTGGGGCAGTGGGGTTTGCCTCTGATGATTTCTGATTCTGAACTGAGCCCGATACAAGGCCAGATCTGGCAGGTCATATTTTGGCTGCCTCTTTGTGTCTCCTGGTAGAAAGTTTTCCTTCCTTTGGCATGTCGGAGGACCTGCAAGGCCACCTCACCATTCACAGGAGCACAGTGCATTTTTCTCTTCGAGATGCTGTAGGTGGTACAGCTAGAAAAATTGCCCGACATCTCCCAGTATGAAACCCTTTTTCAGTTGCCCAGAACTCAGCCAAACTTTAATATTAAAAAAGAACACATTTTTTTCCCTCTTATATCAAGACAGAAAGTCAAGATTTCACATGCTTTCACAAACCACATATTGAAAAAAGCCCAGCCTGTGAACTCAGGACATTTCACAGCAATGCTCCAGACGTATGTCAACAGATTCTGACACTAATTCAGGAAAGGCAGTAGTTAATTTTGATTTCTCAGTGCTCTCTTCAGTTCTGTTGTCATAATTAGAAAGTCAACATTTACCCACATCTATCATGAGGCCTAGGAAAACTATTAGTTGCAAACAGCCAATTTGTTGAATTTAACTCTCTTTCCCGATAGTGGTTGATCAACGATCACATTTTAATTCCTATTAATTTTATTCACTGTATAAATTCTACTGTGATTTGTTCGTGTGAATATATTTCAGCCTATGGATTGCTTACAGACTGGATGATGCATCAGAGTTTTTGTGAGTTGTAATTCACTATTCAGTTTGTACGTGAAGGATCATTTGAGTCCCAGTCTATTGTTTCTGGTCTCTAAGTGAATAGTCTCCAAAAGTATAAAGTGATTTCAATATGACTTCTGCAGACAGTTTGGAGGCTTTCTTGAAACAAAATTCACAGGTGTATTTGTTTCACTGTCTTTTAAAACATAAATTTATGAACAAATGTTTCTCTATATATGTGTATGCAAAACCCCCTGATGAACTCCTATTGAAAACAACAGAAATATTCTAACTGAAATAAAAAAGAATCCCATAAAGTTCACTGTGGGTAAAATGGGAGAAATTATTGTCCAACTAAATGGTGGATGGTTTTTGTTAGTTTTTGTCTTTGTTGGTTTCCTAAAAATGATCCCCTGAAAGACTGTCCTTCTCGCCTCTCCCCCACTATTCACCCACCTGTAGGCATCTCTCTGGTCTCAGAGGCATCTCAATAATTTTTTTTACATTATTCCCAAACGGCAGCTTGGAGGAAGGCTGAGATTTTTTTACAAAGTCACAATACTGCAATGCTATTTGAGAAATGCGCAAAGAACCCCAAAAGAACCTGCCTATCTCTTCCTGAGCCGTTCAAAAGACTGCTGAGCAGAGGGAAGCACAGCACTAAACCCAGTGCACTAGACACTGGTGCTTGAATGCGGAGGGGACGTGACTGAAGAGGCCATCACCAACCACAGCCTACGCTGAAACAGCCCGGCCAGGCTGGCCTGCACAGGCATCGGTGGCTTTTAATGGCAAATTCTGTGCATTTCTTTTAGATGGTGGTGTGGGCCAGCTGTCGGTATTGAGCATGTTAATCCTGAGCTGCAGCATGCCGTGGCCATGTGCTGGGAAGCTTGGAAACATTATCAGAGATGTTATTTTGGAGAGATGTTAATTGCAAAAGTGTGTACAGCTATATACGTGCAGCTGTAGGAGCCAGGGCTGGGCCTCGGGCCTGTAAGCTGGCGGGATCACTAGAAGCAGCACCTGCCGGTCCCGCGGGCCACAAACACTTGGTGCCATTAACAAAGCCCCTACAGACGGTGCCTCCATCGCGCCCCTCGCACGGGGGCCGGGCCGCGCCGGGGCAGGGCCGGCGGGGCCGGGGCAGGGCCGGGCCGGGGCCGGGGCCGGGGCCGGGGCCTGCGGGGCGGCCTCACGCCAAGAGCCGGGAGCCGTTGCCATGGCGACCACAGCAGAGCCGAACCGCTGTGCGGGAGCGCGGCCCTGCGAGCGATCGAATCGATTAAATGAGCTTTTTATATTATTATTTTTATGGGTTTTTCTCAGGGCGGAGGCGCAGTGGGGCGGGCGTCCCGCTGCACGCCACGCACGGGGAACAAGCTGAGCGGAGCTGGTCAGGGGGCTGGCAGCCAGGGGCCTCCGCCGTCCCCGGTGTGGGCCACCTGGCCTGGGTGGCTGCTGGCCAGGGTGAGGCCGACCGCCCGCACCACACACCGCAAATAAACTAGGTCCTCCCGCTGCCGAGCCCCGTAGGTGTGCCGTCCTGATGGCCAGCCACCAGGAGCACTTGGGGGCAAAGTTATTTTGGTTTTATTGTGATGTTTAGGGACAGCGCTCGCCAGTAGGGCAATACGCAAGCCCCACTCGCTGTGTCTCCCAAAGTCACTGTCAGTCTGTGGACACCTCAGGTTGTCCCACAGGGGTTCCTTGGATGGTGGCTAAGGAACTTCGAGCTGGAGGAACAGCTCCTGTAATGTTCATTACCCTCAGCTTGACCACAGCGTGAGGATGCTGTGACCCCTTGTAGCAACAGGACACTCCTTGCTCCCAAGCCTGATGACCTGCACTGGTGCGTGCATGCCTGTGCGGTCCTCTTGCCTTCCCCATCTCGGGAAAGTGGCACAATACGGTGCAGCAGTCTGCCGGCGGATCTGTTACTAAAGGAATTCATGCATCTTGCATCTTGAAGATGCATTATTAATGCCTGGACAAATCACATCAGGTGGAGCTCAGCAAGTCCCTGGCACTGCGAAAAGGAACAAAGGCTGGTTCTACAAGAGAGAGAAGGATGAGACAAATTATAACAGCTGGGAGTTACTTGTCAGTAAGATGGCATAAAAACAGAAATGCTAAAATTGTTTGCACATAAGGCAAGTTCATATTTTTATTGGGAAGGAAATTACACATTGCACTGCAAAGAAGATACTTTATTTGTATCCTAATAAACATCACATTGTTGGGCATCTTTGAATTTCACAGCAAACTGGGCCAGCTTGCTGGCATCCAAATTACTTCCAAGCACAGTTTTATGTAGTGTCTGGAAAGGACTGTAAAGTCTGGATTTGCTAGCAGAGGGCCTGCTTCTCTTCTCCTTGAAGTCAATGGCAAAACTCCCATTCACTTCAGCAGTAACAGGATCAGGCCAGAGTTTGCAGCAATCTTCCAAAGGGAAGCAGGCAATGCTGCCTGCAACAGCACGTGGGAAGGCACAGACCCCAGCCTCCCGGGCAGAGAGCAATAGTTCTTCATCTCTCTAACTCTTGATAAGAAGATCTAATTTGTGCAGCATCGGCTTTGATGCTAGCTAATATTCTTGTCCCCATGGTGCAAGTACTTAGCCAAAATCTGGGCCTTGCTGTCTTCATTGCATTAAGAAGGGAAGAGGATGCTAGGAACCCAGGATTTAATTTGGAATGGCCCTGTCTATTTATAGAGGCTGCACGCAAAGTGCTGTTACGGCAAGGCAGGAGCAAGCAAGGTAGTTTCTTGTTTGGAAGTGTAAGTCTCTTTTGAGTGCGCTCAGCCAGGAAGAACTATATTTTGCACCATTGCTTATTACTCTAGCAGGTGGCTTTCCCAGTGCCTTCTCTGTCTCATTGTTTTTCACTCACCCACACATCCACCTACAAGCATACAAATCCCCAGCTGTTTTACTCACAGCCTTCACCCAGGAGAACTGGGTCTGCTCTCTGCCTCTGCCCTTTCTGCTTTTGCCTTGTCGAGCTGCGTCATGCTCTGGGCAGTGACTTCAACTGTTTCTGTTGCCACTAAATTAAAGGGCACTTAATTGTTGTTCCAGTTAGTCTTAAAAAATATTGATTAAAAAAACTTCTGACTTTCACCCACTCTGTGTTTTGTCATTGCCGTTTCAGCAAATCAGTGCATCACTTTTGACTTGTAGACTGCCTGACTGGAAGGCAGTATTTTCTTTCCTAAGAGCCTCTAAGGGCACACTGGTAATTTGTGTTTAGCTGACAAAAAAATCCAAAACACTTCCAGACATCTTCTGCCAACTTGCTATTTTTCCCACCTCAGTATATGACTTTTATATCAAAACTATTTATCTAAAAAAAAAAAAAAAGAAAAAGTGATCAAAGTGCTTAAAAAGAACCTGAAGTAATTCTTATATCACTAAACCAGTGTGAAATGCATTTCTACTGAGTCACTGAAAACAGATTTAGCCTTTGGTATGAAGTGCAGAGGGGAGAGTATTTGTTAGGGATCCACATGAGATGGTAGGAGATTATTGAGGTATCTCTAGCCATCACTACAGTGATAATCACTTCCTTGGAGCAAAAGATAAAGACCTCCAAGAAACAAGACCCAGTGAGGAAAGTGAAAAAAGAGAAAGGACAAAACAGGCAGTTTTCACTATAGCACAACATAAAAAAATGTGTCTCTCTAATTCTGTAACGTATTGGCAAGCTGGTAGTCGTAACCTTGTTTTGCCAGAACCAGACGGATGAGTGAAGACCATGACAGAGGAGCATTGGTATAAGGATTATGTACAGGCAGGCACACACTGAGGACACTGTGGGGTTATAGATTACCCATACCCAGCCAGGAGATGGATCTATGGTTACTGAAAACATCTGCTCAGTGCTCACAGACAACCAAAAATGTACATAAAAGGAAAGAACAGGAGAATAACACTTTGAATATTTAAGATATTGTCATATAAGGGTGAAGCATCACTGTGTTCAGGATTACTCAATGACTACTGAGAAAAGTTATTGGGAAACAGAAGAGATCACGATCAGCACATCAAAAAGGACTGAAAACACAGGGAGGCTTCTTGCCAAAAGAACCTGCAAAGATGAGGCTGTTTAGAGGTGGCAACTCTTAAGTAAGGAGTCTTTAGCCAGATTTTTTTGGAATTGAAGAATGTCAGGGAGGTTAAAAGCATCTAGAGAAGCCTTCACTTGAAGACCGTGCACGCAGACACCTGGCATTTGCTCCGATACTTGAGGCCCAGGCAGAGTTAAGGATCTCTCAGCAATACCTCTTGTTTCCTTCAGTAAAACTTGTTTGATTAGACCCAAAGTGCATCTTCTGCTCGTTGCCTAAATTCTGAAAAGAGGATTTTATTTTATTAAATCACAGACTAATGATTTCTAGCACATTAAAAAGGGCATTTTTCCAAATCTCTTTCTGTGTAATCTGTCTGTTAAATAAGAATCTTCCTGGCATCCTAAAGGAAATGACATTCTATTTAAACATGTTACCTGCTGATCTACTAGAGAAGCAGGCCAGCAGGTTTTTTGTTTGGTTTGTGTATGCATGTGTGTGTGGTTGTTTCATGGCTCCTGGGTAATGTTATCCGTATTTTTGTGTTTGGAGAATCACTTTTCCCTGTGCACTCACCAACCAACATGAAACCACCTAATTATATTTTCATAATCATGATTAAAAACCATCTAAATTATCCTGCTTGATGTACTCAAAGAGTTTGTTGATTGCTTTTTGATGTGTATTAGAGCTTTTTGCAGAGCCACATCAAATGGTTTGCTCCACAATGAAATAAAAAAAAATCTTGTAATATACATATGCACATCTTTAAAAAAAACATATATAATTTATATTCTGCTAATTAAGCTACATCAAAACCAAGTCTATCACTATGAAATAATTGTGTAAAAGCTACTCACCTATTACAAGAACATTAATTTCCACTTTACTTTTCTTTTCAAAATATCGATTTTATCTTATACAAGGCAATTCAGCATTTCAAAGCTTCAGAGTCTCAAAGTGTTTTTCCACATCCACGGAGACCTTAAATCTTGAATAGAAAATCAAGTTTTAGAATAGAAAACGCAAGTAAATAATATTTTCATGTAGAATATGCTCCTTCTGCATAATGGATCACAAACATTTTAATTTTTTCCTCTCTGTTATTCTCACATCTTAAGTATGCCACACCAAATCTTGACAAATGTTCTGTCCACTGCAGCAAAGGGGTTGATAAGAGGAAGGGAGAAGGGAGTTTGCAGAATTTACCCCTGATCCTGGGTTTGAGACTGATCCATGGCCCATTTTACCAGGAGACTATCACAATGTATCAAAAGATGTAGGTTTGGTGCTGGTCTGATTAACCTTGAAGACTGTGTCGGGACAACATCATTCAGAGGGTCAGAATTTAGTGGAGGCCAGGATTCCTCAAAGCCATGACGGACTTCATTAGGTCAGCCCACGAGCACATTGGAATTAAGGTTTTCTTCATGGTTGTCCAGCACCAATCACAAAGTCATCACCCATTAAAAAATAAAAATAAAATACTCTAGGTAAACAATTAAATAATTCAAGCTCTGCCTACTTGATATCAAATCTGTTGTCATATCAAATATTCATGTGAAATAAATCTGTAGGTGTGTCTGTATGAATGGACTGCAAGTGCAAATGTTGATGCTTTGCTACAACTTGATGGCCAGCGCTTATGAGGCAAGAGCACAGAGGTTGATCACACATGCAAAAGTGTCCTCCTCCACTGTCGCCTTCCTTAGCTGTGTGTACGTGTGTGTGTGCGTGCGCGTGTGTAGGCTGTCACTCTTTTCCTGGAAACCAGTACCAAACACACTGCCACTTAACCTGTGGTGTTGGTGACAGCTGTGGGGTATTCAAGTACAGCTAGCTCTGTTCATCCGTGTGTTTCCAGTTTGACTTTCAGTAAATGTTTAATGATCCTTTTCAATTACTGGACCAAACAGTATTTGACAAGAATGCACCTTGTCTAATACTAGCACTTAGACAGGAGTGCATTTTTTTAGATAGCACTTAGCATCCACAATGTTGTCATGATATTTGTGAATGTACTCTCAGGTTGATCTTAATGACCCCATTACAAAGGTCTTCTCATGCCTTGCTGTGTTACCATCTCTTTCCTTGACTTCACTGATAAAGAACTGTCAGAGTTCACCTGAGAACACTCTCGCACTCAGTGCCCTGGGTTCAAGGCCTAAGAAGACATTGACTTTACTGACATGGCTGTAACTACTATTGGAGAAGTAGGTTCCCTGCATGAGACCGTGTGAGACTGATCCTTTGGCTTGTCTGGCTGTGTCTGATCTCACCTATGGTCCATGTGTGTCATGCACCCCTCTTCTGTGTGTCTCATGCATCCCTCAGCATCCATGCAGGGGCATGATTTAAAGTACAGTGTGGTTTCACTCTGGCTGCTGTTCCTGGCCTGATGACCATGGGAGCCAGGGCATGCAGCAGGAAAGGCTGTGTCCTACAGGGAAGGCATGGGCCCAGTTGTCAGGACACAGTCCATGCAGAAGACACACAGGTATATAAAATATGTCAGCTGAAGGAATATTGCTGTTCAAATGACTTGGCCAAATACTTGGCAAGTAGGCAACTAAATAAGCCGTTGTGGGATATGGCTAGAGAGCTGTGACTGCCCCTTTATCTGGCATGTAAAGGTACTTTCTGTAGTTCTGAAGACAGTGAATCCCCCCTCCAGTGTTATGCTTACATCCTCTCACTCTTAACTACCATCCCTTCAGCCCATCAGGGTATGAAAACAGATCACCTGCTCGACCCCTTCCTCTGCAGTAATGAACAGACAATGGGATACAGCAGCCCCTTGATGGGCTCTGAAGATGCTCTCGGAGCATGCCCAGCATAGCCTGGCTAGACTAAGTTCCTTGTAAAACTCTCTGAAGGCTTCGCTTTCTTTTAAAAAAACTTCCGGAAAAGCAAGCACCACCATTTCTATCTTGCATCAGCCTGGGGGTTAGGAAGTAGGAAACCCACATTCAGTTCCTATCCTTGTTGGAAAGAATTCAAACACTCTTCTAGTCATTAGGCTATAGGTTTTTCTGGGAATGCTTTTCCGTTCCTCATGAAGCTGCACCACTGTGCAGAAAAATGGTTTGAATTCACTGAGAGAAGGAGAAAGGGCAAGTGAAAGCATGACTCCCCAGGCTAATGATTAGGCAGCTTTTTTAGAAGTAGGAGGAGGTAGGCTCCAGTCATTCCTCCTGTTTTGTGCTTTAGCTCATGCCTGTTTCATATCATGTCCTCATTCTTTCAGTTAAACTGGTGCATTTTGGTATTTTGAACAAGAAATTATAATCTGGTACCTACCTACTGTGCATGCTCACAGTCTTCTGCCTATGCAGTGATTTTATTTCATGTATGCCAATGAAGGAAGCTGAGGTTTCTCATGTATTTCCATTTATATGGAATGGGAACTATGAGGCTGATCCAGGCACAGTGAAAACTTCTCTTTTTTGTGAAGCTGTCCCCCCCCCCCCCCCCCCGTCTTTTTCACAGTGTCATCTTTTATTAAGATCACATTAGCACTTCTGGAACAGCCATATTTTATCAGGATCTCTCAAAAGGGGATGAGTCAGACCATCTGATTTTATTTTGTTAAGTTCGTTTTTGATTTGCCGAGTTTAGTTCAGATATGAACACATCCTGTCCGATTTATCTTTAATGTAATACAGACGCTGGCACAGGCGCTGGTCTTGGTTACACTAGTGTAAATTTGGGGACATGCCAATGGAGTGCTGCCAAGGCCATATTAAAATTTCACTTTCTGCATGGTTAGAATTGCTAGCTTCTCAGGAAGCAGGCTGCCGTGGTGGGACGAGCCAATGCACCACTTCTCAATAGCTCTGCCATTCTCTGTTGGTTGGAGAATATCCCAAGTAACACAATACAGCCGAAGTCAGACAGGGCCAAAAGGCTGCTTTGCACAGCCCAAGGCAGACTGAATGCTAGTTCGCATAAGCCTTGACTGACGGGGATAAGCTGGTGGGATTTAATCAGTAAAGAGGGAAAAACGAAATAAACTTTGTATGGATGGCAAGAACCATGACTAGTCAATGTATTTATCACCTGGCTATTTACCAGATCATACAGTAAAAGAAAGAAGAAATGAACGGCATCCAACCTGTCCAAACCATATTTGCTCAGAATTAGCACACACTGCAAAGCCTGTATTGGGAAAAGGCAACTGGATGCTGTCATGGCTTTTCCAAGAAAACAGGAGTTCTGTGTAACTCCTCCCAGTTTATATGTGTGCCCCAATATTCTGCAGTAAATGTTAAAAATGTAAATGACTTAGTGATTTATCCAGCCACCTAAGTACTTTGATATATCAGTATTCTGATTAATTTTCAGATTTTGGCCCAGGCAACGTAACTTCAGAAAACCCAGCAGACAGTAGCTTAGCTTTCCTTGAGACTCAGAATGGATAATTTGCACTCTATACCCAGTGAAAACCTCTCTCTTTTTTTTTTTTTTTTCTGTACTTTGTAGGTCTGAAGGCTGCTAAGCATCTTTCACTTAACTGAAGCCAGAGCACATGATACAAAATCCTTTTAATATGTACTTCATGGTAACTCAGTGATAAACACAGGGTCAAATTGACCCTGCTTCTCTGGAATGAATCATGACGACCCTGGGTTGGCGGGAATGACAGCCTGCTGTGAACATTGATACCTCTGTAATTATTGATTTATGGAACTCTCTTGTCTTTGACCAGTTATTTTCCTACCCTTTGCATGTTTATTTGGTTTAATATTGCCTGTGCTGTAACTTGTGAGCTCTGTGGGTTAGCAATTCATTTTGTATAATTTTGCAGTGGCTTCTTGTACTCAATTAAGGGTCCTTAGAAACCTCTGCAAAGAAAAACATTAAGGTGTGGATCTGCAGTCTTTGTGGAGCTAAAATGCCTTTTGTCATCCATGCCATTGAATATACGCAGTGCTTTTGCCATCTTATCCTGATTATTTGAATCAAGGTTTGATTTGTCAAATATTTTACATTTGTTTAATCATTTCAACAAATAAAACTCACCATTAAAATATACAGCACACTTTACTGCCAAGAGTAATAGTCTGGAATGAAGCCAACGCTATGGATGAACGGGGTGTGCCAGGCCTCCAGGCTTTATGTGGACCTTTTGGGACTGCCTTCCTGGAGGCCCCAAGTGTAGCTCCTTGCAAGGCAAGCCCCACAGCTCTGGAGCACGGAGACCGGACTTCTGACTTCCCTGTCTTCCCACTGTCTTCCCACACAGAAGACCCAATCTGGTCTACTCTTTACCCCTGCCTTAGTAAAAGCTGCAAGTTTTTGTGATGGCACAAGACAAAGCTTTTTAAAAGACTGTAAAGTGACTTAAAGCCCCTGGCTGTAAGCAGACATCTGCCTGGAGCTCTCAGTGGACTTGGGACTTTGAAGGGTGGGTGAGCACTGGTGGGGGGTTAGGGAAGAGGTCATGCTTTACTTTTCCCAGTAGGGACCATGGTGGGTACACAAGGTCCCTGGACTACGATGCTTAACGGGCATGGGCTCATGCAGCAAAGCAAAACTTAGCCCAGGTATGCCATAGGGTAAGTTTGTCAGCAGAAGGCTCTGTGCTGGCATGGCTGAACTGCTCATGAACTTGAACAACCTCATGGCTTAAGTATCTTGGCACTGTCCTTTCTGTGCTTTAGGACTGTATTGTCCTTGGAAAAATTACCCCTTTTGCCTCCAGGGTTTTTTCCAGGTGTGGGTTATCAGGAGGTCCACAGGAACTTTAGTCCTCTTTTTCCTGCTGCGTTGACCCCTGCCTGGCATGGTGTTTGGCCCTGTGTCACTTGACTGAGCTGTGTCTGTGCAGAGATGGGGATGGTTCCATCCATGTGATGTTCGCAGAGAGAGAGGGCCTGTGCCTGCCCTGTAGCTCCCTTCTGTCCTTAACAGACCCTGCAAAACCTCAGCTTCTGTAACCAAAGTAGATGGTAATATCTTTTCCTCCAGCTGTCTCTGACTGCAGGAGTCAGATGAGATTTGGGGCTGGATGCCAAAGGCCTGGGGGCTGTGATGTGTTTCCACTCGCTGCCACTCACTGACTTCACACCCACTGTTGGGACCCCCAGGCAGATTGAGAACCGCAGGCAGAGCCCACAGATGGGTCCCCCAAATTTTATCATTGCTCAGGTATGCACACTCTGGCAGAAAACTTCTTTCTCCAGGAGTTGAAGAAATTTCAGCTTTTTTGCACCAGAGGCGCTCTCTTTTAATGGTGATGGATCAGTGAGCATGTGGCCAGGGGCTGGTGACCCTGTGGTGGTGCTGGATACTTGACTGTGCACCTCTGATCCCTGCTGTTGAGGTGACAGAGTAACTTTGACCCTGGGGAGGTGGTCCCTTGCATCTCCTAAGCCATTCTTGGTGAATTGCATGACTGGGACACCATTTACAAGTTGCTCATACAGGAACCTGGCTCTTACAGCCAGACAGGTGCAGCACAGCCTCTCTGATGAGGGCATTTCCTAGGTAAGATATTCAGGAAGATTTCTAAAGGCAGCTGATAGCTCTAAAATAGAAACAAGGTAATATTTCCTTTCTCATCCTCTGTGGTCTGTGGGGAGGGAATAGAGACAGCCACCACTCATTTAGCAAAAGCAATTCAATTTTTAAGAAACGGGAAGAGGCACTAAAAAGCACTCTATGACTTAAGGTCATTTAAGCAGATAGCACTGAAGCAAAACCTATGATTAAGAGCAGCAATTATTTTTATGTACGTTATTACATATTATTCAAATTCATTGCAACTGGAAAATAATGCATCTATCTCATTTTCTGTTCATTTTCTTTTAAATAAGCCCCACAAATGTTATAAAGAGTTTGAAACGTAATTGCTAGCATGACTACTCTATCAGCAGCCAAATAAGCATTTTTTTATTAGACTTAATTTCACAAATGGAATGTGGCTTGTAAGTCTGAATTCAATCCTTCTCTGCTCAGCACTAAGCCATATATTGGAGAGGTACAGCATTTAAATACTGCCAAGATACCATTGCAACCAGAAGGGCAAGAAAAAGTTCAGTTCTGCAAAGTGAAGGCTTAGATTCTGGAGAGTAGAGCCAAATCTGTGCAGAAAATCCTAAAACTGCAAATACTGTGGATTTAGAATGATCCTAATAATGCATTTTATTATTTAGATGTAATAAAAATTCAAATGATGTGAAAAATAGTAAAACCTCTAGTTTAGTGAGAGAGATTGAAGTGTTTTAGACTATGCTACATGAATGCCAATATAGGCAATAGAGTTTTGATAGCTATTCATCCAACATTTGCAGAAAGACATTAACAATATATCACCCTTCACTGCCAGCTGCAAACACATAATATCATTCACAAATTATGTATTTAGGTTTTGGGAACGTGAGACGTTTTTTGTAATTCTAATACCAAGACCGTGTGTCCAGAGATATTGAACAAAGAGTCTCTGGCCCAATCCTGATCTCTTTGATACTTCTATTGACATCAAAAGTGAGAGCCATATGCAAAGGGTTTAACACTGCCATCTGCAGATTGCTGTCAAATTTGCTGGGGTTTCTCCCTGTTACATGACTGGTTTTGCTTAGTAAATCATGACAGTTAAGCTGTTGCTCTTTCCATTCACTGCTGGTTACCTGAAAGTCTGCTGGACATCCTCTGATGGAGTTTTTCTGGGAATGCCACTCCAAGCTGTAAACACCAAGTCAGTTTTGTCAAAATATTCTTTTTTTGTCATCATGCCTCATTATTGACCTTTTTATCCATGAGGGGACTCTGAGCAGCCAGTCTGAGTCAAATAAGCACAAGGATATTGAAGATGACATGCACGTTCTGTGTTCTAGGACTGCTTACGAGCAGTGAAATTCAGAGCTGATACCTTCCTCTCAATAAAATCGCCAGAAGGGAAGTACTTTCACTGTCAGAATGGCTATGTGAATGGATGAATTAGGATTAATAGACATTTTTAATGAGCTTTCTAAATTGATTATGATAGAGAAGGTAGTGTAGCATGCTTCCGTCCCTGCAATGCCACCCCAGCACTGGAAAGATGGAAAAGAGTAAAGACTGGACGCAAATGGCTTTATGTAAATAGGTAGTTTGTACAAGAGAGATAACAAACTAGAAGGATCTGAAAATCACTGCATCAAAGAGCTAATCCCAAAAGTGACATCTATGGGACGCTTTAATATGGATGAGGTATGTCTACACCAAAACCCAGAACCTGCTGCAGAGATTTGTGAGCTATCGAAAACCTGAATAAGCAAGCCCACATGGCACAGTGCAAAGTTGTGGAGAGTTACCAGCCTGGGCTTCAGTCTGGGATATTGCATTGATACTGCACCAACCCTGAGGCATGTAAAGATCTGCCTTGTACACAGTCAGCTTTGGAGTCCGAGCACGTCGTTTCACCATACTTCTAGTGCTATTGTGGGCAATATCTGCCGGAGAGATACAGACCCAGGCGATTTAGATTCTATTGCAAGCTCTGGCGACTGTCTACAGTGTGACATTTAACACAAATTGTTTCAGTTCTTTGTTTTCATATCTAAAATTAGGATAAAAGAATAATCATATCCCTTTGTAAAATGTATCTGAATTAAAAAAAAACCCCTACATTAACTGATATTTGAATCATTCTTTGATTATTAATTTATTCTTGATAAAGATTCTGAGTAAGGATTTTAATTAATACAGGGAATAAGTAAATAATCCAATTGTGAGTATTGAAATAAATCAGTTTTAGCAAGTTTCATAGTCTATGAATTCTTAGGGGCTGTCTGCCTCGGAGACAGTAGGGTAACTTCCCAGGAGAATTTATTTTTGAGGGGGGGAGAAGACCCCATAAATGAGCTATTAATATTTTCTTCATTACAGCAAGGTCACACGCAGCTGCATTTTCAGAACCCAGGTGTTCTGCATTTTAGACAGTAGGTGCTCACAGAAATCTTTGCATGCTGTTCTGGCTAGGAGTTTTCAACAGTTATCTTAAATGCTGATCTCTTCTAAAAATATGACCATATAATTACATGCTCAGATACTAAGAATTGTGACGATGGTGACTGGAGGCATGTGTACTGGTTCCCTGCTGGACACTTGGAAATTAGCAATCCTTGCCTTTACTTCTCAACGGGATTGCTACAAACATTGGCCTGTCGTTACAGATGGCTTCCTTATTCTCTGCCTAGCAGCGACAGAAAAATGATGCACCCAATTACTAGTGCCACTTAAAAAAAAAGCGCACAGTTCATTAGTTTGAATGGGCGTGCAGTTCTGACCTATTGTGTCATTTACATATTATAATGAGTCATTAGCATATGCTAATCACAAGCCTGAGCCTAGCCCTGGCACTTCTGAAAGATGCTGGATGATGCTCTGTAGATGCTGGTTAGCGCTGGCTGTGGTCTGCATGCCAGCTCCTGCTTCAAGCAGCGGCCTGGGCTGGTTGGTTCCAAACTGGGTACCAGTAGAAGACTCTGTTTTTCCCTGCTGGAAGGACTGCTGAATTGGGTTTGAACGTAGAGGCTTTTTGAGGCAAAAACCCAAAAACTGTTGCAGGAAGGCAAAGAAGATTTCTGGGGACCAGTCATAACTGGCAACCCTCTGCAACCTGCAAGAGAAGCTGGTCAAAAATGGATAGAGACCTGCAGACTTTTCCTGAACATGACAGCAATGTATAGGACATTTAGCAAGAAGATACTATAAGAAAAAAGGCAAAGTGCCGAACCCCTGAAATGATAGTTGAAGATCTATGTTGCAGACCTTGGAACTGCCGTAAAACCAAAACATGTTGAAGATTAATTTCTCCCATGTTCCAAGCTTCTAAAATTGTTTTGAACTTGACTTACTTGCTCTGGGTTCTTCTCCACAGTTTCACCCACATTTGCTGCAGAAGAGATATAGCTCCTCCCTGGCTTACCTTACACCTGCCACCACAGAACGGAGAGCAGGGGACCCTGGCTGCCCCTCACATCCTGAGGGAGGGCAGGGGGAAGATTTGTTTGCCTCCAGCTGAGCCTGCTGGAGTCCCTTGGCTGCCGCCTTCTAGGATGGAGTCACTTACAGCCCCTTGATTTTCTTTTTTTTTCCTTGAGATTTCAGACTGTCCCAATTGGTTCTAGTTAGTGGTGTTCCTGAGGTATTTTACCTATTGGGTTTGGCCAAAGCCCCTTAACTTTCCTCCCTGGGGTACATCCACCACACCATATATCATCTTTCCTATTAGGAAATATGGTTTAACAAGCATGAGAGCTAAGCATGGGAGCTGGAGTTCAAAGGAGATGACTACACCTCAGCAGAAACTTTGCCGATATTTCTCTTTCTCTTTGCACTGACCATGAGCTGCCAGGGGAGTGGAGCAAGGTAGTGTCACCTGCTGTTCTCATGCTTTTTGGGGAACCGTTCCTTTCTTTTGCAAGCTGAAAGTACTTGGTGCAATATCATATTTATACTGTTTGATGCTTATAGTTTCTCCTGTTATTACACCTATCTGGGTAAGAAGTGTGGAGAGAGAAGCGTGGAAGTTACCCGGTTGCATGCACAAATCCAAAGCAATACACACCCAGTCCTTCCAGCCACGTTCGCCTCTCCTGTGTAATGGGTGGGAGTCAACTGGAAGTGGTGCCTGCTGTGTACCCAGTGCTGCAGCCCCTGGGTATCACCTTCCCAGCTCCTAGTAGCCCTGGCCACCTTCCCTCTTGCCTGGAGAGGGGAGCCACACTCAGTACTGACAACCCTCAGTACTCAGAAATCACATGTTGAGTTCTTACTAATTGTGAGATTGACATTAAAATCACAATATTAAAAAAAGTACATTCTTCGTACCTTCTGGTTCTGGAGCCACCAGCGGTCAGAGTCTCTAGAGCATTTCCTGCAAGCATTAGACATTGCTGGAGAGGAGGAAAGTGGGGAGGAAGGGAACACTCTCACATGAGTCTTCTGGCTTCAGGGGTTGGGGCTGCAAGAAAATGGACAACAAATGTTGTGGAATTGACTATAAAAATTGGCAGTGCTGTACATTTGTTTTGTCCATGGGCAAAATGAAACTGGCAAGTAAGGGTGGACCTAACTGAAGCTTTCATTTCTTTCTGTTGAGTGTGTTTTTCCTAATTCCTTCTCACCCCAGTCTCCAGCCTGTTACATGTAATCACCCAGAAAAATATACTTCCTCTGTGTTTTCCACATTTGCTCATCCTGAGATTTCACTGCCCACTGCCAAAGATGATGGCTATTACATGACTCTTCATACAGGTTTCACTACAGCTGAAGTCTCCTGTTTTTCAAACAAACTTCTATCAAGTAGAAGTGATTAGCCAAATTAATGTGAAGTTAATGTCCCAAAGCAGCACAATTTGTTCTCAGAACTTCACGCGACATTTAGCTAACAGCTTAAAGAAAGGGTTCCATTTGATAAAGCGATCAGAAAGAGTCACAGCAATGAGCTTGGATATGCAGGGCTTGTTATAGTTTTTTCACTACCATAAATTAAAGAATAAGTATCAAATAATGTATTTAGCCAGGCAAGCATATGCAAAAAAAGCAAAAAAAAGAAAACCACCAAAAAAGCAATTGGGAAAGTTTCTTGCTGCTTCCATGGTGCATCTTGGAACGGTAGCTCTGAGGGCCACCAGCAGAAAACACTGCTGGGGAAGGAGGGAGAGGTTAGTCTTGGGAAGGCCAAAATGCCAGACTTGAGGTGGAGATCCAGGTTCTTCAGCCCTTGACATGTTAACAACTAACTACCAACAGGCCTTTAGCTCACTGCTCATCCTTGTGCAGTAGCCTTTTGCTTATGGAAACCTATGCCCAAATCAGGTTTGGAGTAATAAAAGTCTGTTGCAGGACAATGGATGTCAGCTGTTACTGAAAAGGCTCTCAGAAGAGCCTACCCTAAAGGATGCTGCGTGCTTGTTAGTGATCTTTCCCACAGAATAAATCCGGAGAGAGGCAGGACCAGAGTGGTAGTCCTTTTGCAGGTGTGATGCCTGAGCTGCCTGGGGAAAAGCAGACAACACCTGCTCAGGCACTACCTGACTGGAGCTGAACCACTGCAATTAGTCCCTCATTTTAATGAGCACCAGAGTCAGTCACATCTTTTTTAAATCACCCCCTTGTGATTTTATCCTTTGAAGTGCTGTTAATCCTCCACTACCAGTGAAATCAGTGAGGAAGTGGCTCACAGTACCACTCAGGTGTGCTGGGCACCTTGCAAGATCGGGCCACGTCTGTGTGGCTTCTTATTTGTAGTTTTCAGGGTCTGCCCTAGCTGCAAATGGGACCCTCTCAGAGGGACCATCCCCCATCTGCCAGTGTGGTAGGTGGCTCCTATAACATGGCTGACTGACTGTTTCACCTAGGATGGCCCAAAATGACAGTGTGGCCATTCCAGACAGGTGGTTTTAGATTGACTCATAGAAATCTCCTCTCAATTTAAGCATGAACCTTCTTGGCAAGGACAACTCAATGTTCTTTAAACCCAGGCTTCACACTTGTCCAGTGTTCCTAGGACTCACCACATAACTGTGAATTGCTCTGCCCATTCACCTCAGCTAATGCAGATAAAGTATAAAGAGGCTTTCAGTATAGTAAACGTTCAGAGGATGAAAGTCTGTCTGTTGAGCTGAGCAATGCTGCTTGCACTTCAGTATTAAAGAAATCCTGCAAATTAGCATTCCATCAGCTACAAATCCAGCAACTTTGTGGGAAGCTTTTAAGAACATATTCCGTGGTCAGATGATTGCATATTGGGCTAGAAGCAAAAGTGATTAAATGTAGAAATTAGAAGCCTATGAAATAAGCTGGGATCCCTAGAAAATCAGTGCGCAGCTTATTGTAAATTTGATTATGAATTTTTTAGGCACTAAGTAGACAAAATTACTGTTAATCACATGTAAATTGAGATACTGGAACTAATCCACTGAAATTAGTGGGATTTTTGCCATTGATTTCCACAAGAGCAGGATCGGGCCTGCTCTGAGCAGGGAAGGAGAGGTGGAAAATTAATGTCTTGAAGAAGGAGGACTTAGGCCAGGTCTCACTATCAAAATGATGGATGGCTCAGTAAGAACCAACCCTCAACTCTCTTTCTCTCCCCCCAAAAAGCATCATTAGCTGAAAATCTGTGCCAAGCTCAAGTGCCACTTCTGTTAAAAAAAAAGTTTTATTTTGTTAGCATGATGTATTAATATCAAAGGTCAAGACTGGAAACTTATTCAGTGAATCTGTGCTGATAAAATGTTTGGTAACTGGCACAAGGAGTAGAAATCCAGTCTGTAATGGGGTGTCAGCAGAAGGGTTGCATTTGCTGGAAGTGCTGCTGTGGGGTGCTCTGGTCTCTTCTGCCTGCCATGGTCAGATGGCATGGGTAACCTGCAGAGATGCTGCAGCCTGAAGCCGAGTAAGCATCCTTACTGTGGATATGTGTTTCTTAAGAGCAGCTGATATTTTCAGGTAATATAGGGACAAAACCTCAGAATTAAAAGTAAAACTCAGCTGCATCTCACAGTGAAACAACTACAAGCTAAAGAAAGATTTTTTTGCTGTCCAGAGTTCAGCCTCAGTATGTATTTACCTACTGTAACATTTGGGAATAAGTAGGCCGTTTATAAATCAATTATTGATGGTGCTGTAACCCCCTCCATGGCGGGGCAGGATGCACAAATGGCCTTTGCACTTTTAAGGTACAACCATCCAATATTGATCACTATTTCCTGTGCTGTTTAACCTCGTGGACAAATCGTTATCAGCTCACATTTATGGAGGCAGAGATTCCCTAATTCTCCTTTCCCCCTTTCCTGGACTCAGCACAGCAACCAAGGGCAGAATGAGGAGAGAAGTTAATAATCACTTTAAGCTGCCTCTGCACCATATTCCTAGGCTACTGAAGATCCTTGGCAAAAATTCATCTTGAGACTGGCTCTGTACCGCTGTAGCTGAGTTCTCATTCCTGAGGACTCGTTCGAACGACAGCCATCGGCCATGGCTTACCAGCCACGCTGCTCCGTCTGTTTTTTCCTGTTGTGTATGCCAAAGCCTGATGGAAGTATCTTTACCCAGCCTGAGAAATCCCTTACATAAGGTAAATTCTCCAGAGGCCCTTTATGCATGATTTACAGCATCATTATGCTACCACATAGCCATAAACCCCATAAAGTCCCAAGCACTGAAAGCAAGACTCACACATGCTCACACTTTCCTCTGATTGCTCCTGTACCTCCAGAATCCATGCAGCCCAAACTGCCTCTCCTCATCTCCCCACCCCAACGCAATGCCCTGGCAGGTCACAGTCAGTTGCCAAATGGTTGCAAGTTGCAGATGATGCCCCTGAGGGAGAAGAGGGCTGGAGAGCCCCCGGCAGATGCAGGCATACCTGCGCGGTGGCCAGGTGACAGAGGTTGCATCCAAGTGCCATGGCTTTTCCCAGATCATCTGATGCTAGAAAGTTTTCTCCTGTCAGCAGATAAGCCACTGCACAGTCTCAGCTGTCAAAAAAGAAGAAGCCTGAGAGGCTAGGCAAATGTGAATTAAACACGACTGCTCGGGTACTGTGTTATGACAAGCATATTTCCATCCATTATTTTCAGCTATCCAACAAGAAATCATTTCGGTATCACTGGCTATATCTATATACTCACTCATTTGAATATAATGACTTCGGTTTCATCTGAAGACTTAAAATTCCTCTGGGCAAATCGGACATTTTTTTAAATCTTTGCGAACTGAAAAATTTAGTAGCCATGGTTGATTTCCCATTTTGATGGGTACATTGCTCTCTTAGCTATCTCTCAGGCAGAGTATATCACCTGAAGTGTGAAGTTCTATAAGCACAAATTGTGCCTGATACTGAGATGCCTTCTTTTTTTCCCCTAATTAGTAAAGTTAATTTGATTTAAATGGCAGTTCTGCTGAGGTACTTGTATTTATTCTGCTTTGAATTCATGAATGTTCTGAAAATGTTTTTGAAATATTAAATGAAGCTGTAAGTTTCTTGTGGTCAAACAAAAAAAACCCCAAAACCCCAACAACACCCCCCCACCCCCCCACCCCCCACCCCCCCAAATTATACTTGAACACGCTATTCCTAAACATTCCTAGAAGGCTTGCTTTGCTTTATTCACAGGCTTTGATTTTTTAGGACTGGTGAGTTCTCTTACGTGGCAGAAAATGGCAAGTCTCAGCTATGAAGACCCATGAAAAACACAAACCTTTTTATGAGAAACATGTTATCCTAAGACAGTCTTTTTCAGTCTGGTGTGTTTGCAGACTCTTGTGGGTCCCAGCACTCCTACTATGGGGACCACAAAAAGTAAGCAAAACCAGCATGCCCACTGCCAGTAGGTTTTCATTTGCTGTGCAGAGATCCACATCTCCAGCGATAAATCCTTAAGGGTCCACAAATTGAAAAATGTTGAAAACCACTGCCCTAGGAATTGTGCTTGTACCTTGGAGCTATCTTTGCTAATTGGGCAGAGCTGACAAGCAGGTCCAATATGGTGAAGAGAGATCCCCAGATTATTAACAACATGATGGCATCTGGAAGTTTTGTAGAGCAATAGAGGCATAGCTCTAATCAAGGACTTTTTCAGCCTTTTGTATAGCCCATCTGTTAAAGATTTAGCATATTATATATAGTGCCCTCAGCAACTGACTTTGATGTATGTTCAACTGTGAAACATCTTTTGTAACTAACATAAAGCAATTATTGTTTATTATCTGGTAGGTCCTTGGAATGGAATCTCTGAAAAAGTCACCAAAATAAATGATCTATGTTTTCAATATCTATGAAATATTGTCATTCAGATGGAATTATTCTGCTATCCAAAGATCGCTAAGTCATGGAGATTTTTTTCTGGATTTCACTAGGATTCTAATCATGTCCAAACTCTGCATAAGACAAAGGAGAAGTGTTAAACTTGGGGTACTCAGATTTTAGATGGAAAATAGGAAACAATATAGTGCAAACATAGCTACATTTCTATCTGATATGAAGCGATTTATCGTAAGTATTAGAACACAGTTTATTGCAAAGTATTGAAGCAGTTTTGGGTAATTCCGCCCCCCCCCCCCCCCCCCGCCCCCCCCCAGGTACAGCACAAGTAAATGATAAAGGATGTATCCTGGCTGAATTCCAGTTCGGGAAATTATATTTATCTGACCCTAAATTCACCCTAAAGTGCCAAAAGAGAAGAAAAAAAAGTCTCCAGTCCTAAATCATTCTCCATTGCTATAATTGTTAATCAGCAGGTACACCTGATGGCTTCCTTTAGTTTTGGGAAAAACACATAATTGTTTGCAGGGCTTTTTATTGACTTATTGTGCTTTTATTCTCTAGAATGAAAATCATTAAATAAATATAAAATAAATGCTTTGGGAAGCCTTTATTTGTTTCTAAGCTAGTCTACACCTTCAGCAACTGATGTTAATGTAATCTTCTCTTCAAATTTGTTTTCCATGTTTGACTTAGCAAAGAGTTCCTTCCTTTGTTCTTCCTCAAACAGAACTTTCATTTAATTCATTGAGGGCTCGTCTGGGTTAAGAGTCTGTGCAAACTGGTCAGGATTTCAGCGTTTGGCCCTTATGGCTGTTGTGGCTTGTTAGCATTGGCTTTTCAAGGACAGCTGCCAGAGCAGCTGCCAAGATGCCACCATGCAAAGGTTAGGGGACTACCTCCAGGTACCTGTCAATGGTCTGCAGAACCTGGCAGGGTGTTTTGCTGTTCCAGGGGCTGCTTAAGCACATAATGTGCTGAGCTCCGTGAACTGGGAATGCCTGTTTGAGGTCAAGTTTCAGGAAGTGGCTTTTTTTCCTTAACCTTTTGACAGGAAAGCTGAATTGCTGCAATCTCTCACTGTTGCTCCCTGCAATATCCATTACTGCTGCTGTCATGATGCTGGGAGCAGGTGATGAGGGAGTGTGAGGAGGACATGCCACATGGTGTCAAGCCCCCATCCACATCACCAGACTGTACGCACATGCTGTGAGGACGTGGAGGTGCTGGGGAGGAGCACACAGCCCCAGCACCATACCAGGTGCTTGCTGGGATGCTTCTTTTGGCGTTCCCAGGGATTTTGTCTTCTTAATGCCAGTGGTTGTCAGATGGAAATGAAACTAAAATGCTGTTCAGATTCCTACAGAATTAGGGCTAGCAAGTCTCAGGACTAGAATGCCCT
Organism: Falco rusticolus; assembly: GCF_015220075.1. Classification (NCBI taxonomy): domain Eukaryota; kingdom Metazoa; phylum Chordata; class Aves; order Falconiformes; family Falconidae; genus Falco; species Falco rusticolus. Next base: position 54,487,911 of record NC_051189.1, read on the forward strand.
TCCAAGACTGCTTTAGATCCAGCTTTAATTTCCCTGAAGTGAAGTCAAAGTCACATTAACAGATCTCCCTGTTTCTTCCTTAGCTATCCAACAGCTTTCTTGAAACTGATAAATAAGAATAAATGCAGCAATCACTGCTTAATTTTTGTGGTTTTATTGTTTTCAGTTTGAGCAGGGCAGCATTGCACTGGAAGAGGTCACCAAGACTGTAATTTTTAAGGTGGACTATGCCGAGTACTTACTTTCATTTAGAGATAATAGACTCTAAAATTGCCCAGTTTTGATTTAAAGATATAAATAACTAATAAAAGTCTCCAATGACTTTAAACATTTTGCATTTTTAATTAAATTGTGAAGGGGGCTATGAATGGATGGGAAGGAGAGAATATGTTCCTATTAGTATTTATTATACACATCACAGACTTGACTTAAATACTTGAGGAAGAGTGGAGACCCTTTGCACTAGGGAGGGAACAATGCCGCACTGAGTGACAGACTCAGCCCTGAAAAATCTATGGTCTCAAGAAAAAAAACAAAGCTTGCAAAGAGATAAAGCTATTTGCCTGGGAAAACACTGTTAGTTCTCAGCAAGGATGCTGCTTCCAGGTCCATGACCCTGTCCACTGCACAGCAGTGGCTGCACAGGACATAAAGGACAGGAATTATAAGATATCAAGTTCCCACAATACTAAATAAAGAAATATTTTTACTTGTGTTCATAACAGGTTCATTGTGCAAAAGAAGAGTGGTTTTTCCTAGACATCCACCTTAGTAATATGTGAGAGGTCACTTAGTCCTGCCAGCAGGTGCTGTACATTCCAGAAAAATGTGAAGAAGAGATTGGCAAACTCTTCTAAGAGGATTGTGTAGTTATATTTTCATTTTCAGTGGAAAATGGCAGTTGCCTACCTGAGTGTTCAGAAGCTGTCAAAAAGACCTCTCAAGAGACATGCAATTGATCTTAAAATCATGAAATATATAAATAATACGATAATAATTGTACTAAAGGTCTGATGCTTGTATGTATTTAATATAAAACTTATAAAATGTGTGGTATGCACATCAATGCTTCTCTGTAAGTTAAACTTTCTTTTTAATGAAAACTGAGAACTTACTGGAATCACTTGGCCCTGGCATGGATGGCTTTCAGAAAATACCACATCTTGGAAGACTCATTATGAAAAGCAAGAGCCAATAATTGAGATACAGTCTCTTAAAGAGCATTCCAGCCTTTACTGGATATCTTCAATCCCTGTAAGACAAGTTTTCTCACCTCAAAACAATCTTTTCCATTATGTAATTACTCATAATTAAAAAATTACTTCTCATTTCTCTATATATATTTTTTTAAATAGTATCACCTTCCAGCAACAGTACCTTCTTATGCATTTTTATGGCATTAGTTACCTCCCTGTTATAGTTTTTGAAGGCAGCACATGACTACATTTTTGTCTTCCCTGAAGAAAGCCTGCGCATCTCCCATGTACATGAGACCAACGTTTAAAACATCTATAAAAGACGTACTCAGTTTCTTCCTTATCATACTTCTTTGCTTTCCAAAGAGGGAAAACAAAAGCTTTTGCTAAATAGGGAAAATAAACCAACCTAGATTTGTTTTAAAATGTCCTGGAGTGGGTGACAAAGTTAGATTGTTTACCAGCCAATAAATATTTCAGAAATGAATTCAAAAATTTACAAAAAAGAACAAACCAAAAATGTATGTATAAGTCTTGATTGGCTTTTCCCGGCCTTGAGAGTTCATAAATGAATATTAACCACAAAGTTCAAGAAAATTGCAATAGAGATGTGCTCAGACTGCCGATGATTTCCGAGGAAAACTTACAAAAATCAGTATCACAGATTTTGATGAGGGGAAAACTTTTGCAAAGAGATAGTATTGGCTTTTAAACATCCTCTCCATGGGCAGGGGCAAAACAAGAACAGAAATTGCTTAGGACATGCCTTAAAGCTCAGCAAGTTTTTGAAGGGATACGTTGATGTATCTGCTCATTTGAAACAAAGCAAAAAATCACTGAGTGATTGATTTTTACCCCAGCATAAAACATTTTATACTTTTGTTTTGCATTGCTCTAGATGATGTCTGGTGGTTAAGTACTAAGCAAACAAAGACAAATTAAGTCATTCACTCTCAGACTTCAAAAGTGAAGTGATACAGTGTTAGTGACAACTGCTAGTTTTACACAAAGAGCTTTTGCTTGCTTTTATAGAAGGATCACAAAAAGAGATCATCTTATCCAGTTCACTAATTAAATTAGCAAGATGAGTGAGTATACATTAATAATACACAATTCAGATGCTTTTCACCTCCATCATGAACAGATTTTATGTGATTTTAAGTACTAATTAGTGTATTCTCAGTAAGAAATACAACTTCTAGGACATAATGTCAAATTCAGGGCTCTGATTTTCCACCCAGGTTTCTCCAGTTCTTGCTTCTGTCAATCACAATTCCCATGGATGCTATTAGTTAAATAATATGGTGTACAACAGCCCATATTAAAGTGGTAGATTGCTGGAATTGTCTCCAATGTGTAAATGTGTGTCAATATTTGAATCCTCTTTCTGTTGCTGGATAGATCATAATACTGTATAAGAACACCCTGACTGGCTCAAACTGATTGTTTGTCTAGTCCAGTAGCCTATGGCTGACAAAGCCAAATAGAAGCTGCTTAGGGAAACAGTATAAGAAAGTGGGAAAGAATCAAATGATCTTTGCTCTGGGACATAATCTTCAACTCTGGTCTGGTGGTCTAGTGTTACTTGGTTGCTTATTGTCCAGATGGCTTCCTACAAAGTCAGAAGAAAGAGTACTGTATGAGCTAAGGTTGCATCTACACTAGTATTTTGGCTGAACGTAATAACCAGATTTTTAGAGAATTTCCAGTTGTCTCCTTTACTATGTACTGGCTTGGTTCACAGTGTGGCTTTGGTGCATGTGAGTAAGATTTCTTTGAGAGCAAACAAAATAAGAAACTCTCCTCCTGGTTTGTCTTTGATGCACTCGGATACAAATAACTGACTGGCTCTGAAATACAGGCATGATAGGGAAATTCAGCCCAGAGGACCAGGCTGAATCTAACCTGAAATTAAATCCTGTAATTGCGTATAGTGTAAATGCAGAGATTCAATACCGATCTCTCAAGCTATGTCTGAGAGGGCAAAGCTGCAACTCTTTCTTGAACTACTGAGCTGCAAACCAGCCTCTTTCCACTGTCTTTGTGGAAAGAGACTTTAGCGTAAGGAACTCCATAAAACCCATGACTGATGGGAATTCATGAACTCATGTAGCAGCAGTTAATAATAAACATTATTACCTACATATCTATTTCTCAGACATAATTTTAGAAGCTGCTGTCTTCTTGTTCACTGAGAACAGAATTTAGGTAAGAAGTCTAAAGCAACAAAATACAAAGGGAGAATGCTCTTTTTTTTTTTTCTTTCATTTTGCTTTACACAGTTTACCAATTAGTTTCTTTGACATTGAATTTATTGGAGTTCTGGATATTTTCAGTGATATTAATGAGTCACTTGACAAAATTAGATCAAATATTATTTATACAGCAGAGCAGTGTGTTGCAGGTACTGGCTAGTATCTAATAACCTGCTTCAGAGAGGAGGAAAAAACCAGCAAAATGGGACTGCTTAGTTACAGGGTGGCTGTAGAGGCCCCTTTCCATGCTGCGTAGTCGCATCCTGGACCTCCACATCAGAATTCCCCCGTGTGGTATCTGGCATGTGTGGGAGGGTGTATGTACAGCAGCACTGGCACGTAACCTTCTAGAAACTAGCTGATAATGCAGGATGTATTGTAAGATACTGTTGCTCTAAGCAGCAATAACTAGCTGCCTGGCTTAGGGAATTGTAGGGCACCAATCACTGTAGAATCTAAGTGCCAATAATGCTTAACATTTATTTTACACTTTACAGAGTTAAAGTGCTGTAGGAACATTAGCTAATTAATTATTGCATCTCCCTTGTGAGGTGGGTCGGTTGGTAAGTATTAGTCCCATGTTACAGATAGGAAAACTGAGATGCAGTGTTTTCCCCTTTTATTTTTCTACTGCATTCTGTAAAGCTCCCGACACTCTCTAGAGGAGTTTGCTGCAAGTTACTTGCCCAAAGCTGCTAGTCAAATTGGGGGTCTAGGCAGTATTGTAAAATTGGAATTCTCGTTCCCTGTCTTTTGCTCATTCCTCCACGCCCTACGTGGCCTGTTTCTGTATGGTAAGGAGATTTATGTTGCAGCATTCACATGAAAAAAGCAAACAGATCAGACCTAAAGCAGCAAACCTGGTGCTCAGACAGACCTGCTCTGTCCAGAACTCCAAGCAACTTATCTGGGTGCTCTACTACAGGTTTCCCATACAGCACCAAAAATAGGGTAGATGCGCAATGGCTTTTGAATAGGCATCTAGGGGCAACGAGAGAACCTTGCAAGTGGGAGCTGTGCTTCTTGCTTAATCTGCTGCTCAGGAAGCCCAGAGCTGTGACTGGCCTGGGATACTTGCACACTGAACAATATTTCTGAAAGTTTTCCACAGTGTTATACCATTCAGCATTCAAATCACTCGAAGTGGTCCTGAATTCCAAACACTGACTTTGTTGCTAGAATCCAGGTTCTAGCAGAAATGGAATTTCTATTGGATTCGTGCTTTTGGGGGAAACAACTCTCAGGGTCTTGCTAGTGCTTGGAGATGTGTCCCTTTGATTCCTGTGTGGGTTGCATCAATAAGCCAAGAACATTGACAGGTGTTTTAAAAAATTACATCATTGACAGAAGTAAAAAAACAAATTGGAGTTTACAAAACCATCAGACCTCTTTGGTAGCAATTTTATGGTTTTCAGAAGCCATTGACTGCTCCTTCCAGTCTGCTAGTGCATTTGGTTTAGTCTTCCTTTGAGTTCTGAACCTTGTTTATGAAGTAAAAGCCTTCAATCTGAACTCTGCAAGAGGGAGTGGAGTGTTTTCAATGTTATTGCAGTTACAACTCGGAACAAAAAGGCAAAGCTGATGCACTGAGCACCCACTAAATTATCACATTTTCTGATAATGAAAAGGTTCTGAAATGTGGGAGCTGTAAGGTGGCTATAGGTGGGGTACACCCAGCACTGCTGTCGGATGAGAACATTGCAAATGTCAAGTGACTAAGACAGAGCATATGTTAGTATTTTAATGAAAATGGTCCAAAATATTAGGTGATGAAAGACATGCTTAAGGATTGAGATATTTGGAACTACTTGAATCTGTGAATGATACTTCCATGAATATTTTCTTGCTTGTAGGGCTCTGATCTTTTCTGTGTTGGGTGTTGTTGAAGAGAAAATAATCTGGCCATAGACAGTAAATGGAGAATCCCTCTACTTTGACTTGAACAGGTTATGTTTGAAATTGGGAAAGGGTCAATCCCAAGAATTTAGTGATTATAAATCAGATTCCCAAATCATTTGATGAATACTGTTTTATTATTTTCTAGTCATCTTTTGGTAAGCCCAGGTAGTATTTTCAGCTTTGCCTTTACAGTTGCTTGCACTGAAAGCGTGCTTTAGCTGTTTTTTCATTCTTAGCTGTAACAGCTGATGCTTTAAGAAACCCCCAGGATTGCCAAAACCCGGCAATTTCAAAACGCAATTCATAAAGCTAATTGCAATTCTTCATGTAAGTAGAACTAATTATGTGTATGTACTTGACCTTTAAAGACCAGTTCTGTTTTCTCTGTGAGACTTTTGTATTTTTAATTTCTTCCCCTCTCTGTTTATTGTTCTTAATCAAATTGTGCCCTCAAGTGATTAAGAACTCAAATTAATGTTTCATACTTTTCTTTAAGTATGTGATGGGAAGAAGAGAGTTAATGCAAACATTTTCATGGCAATATTTTAAAAATTTAAATTGTTTGGTTGATTTAAATACTTCTTCAAAGTGCTGACAATACAAATATTGCTGAATTATGCTATTAGACAAGATCCAATGATGAGAGTTTTCCTATAAAATTATTATAGATAGATAATGTAATAGCAAGGCATCTTCTTTAATTAAGCAAGGTGTAAATCAAAAACACGTAATGAAGAGTGCTTTTAAAGTGATTTCAAAAATCACTTTAAGTAAGATAATACCTGATCAGCAGCATAAGCAAGATTATAAAAAAAATCATATTTAACTTTTTGTTTTGGCAGCAGCCTTTGAAAAACCGTCTCTGGTAGCCTTCCCTGGCAGTCACTGAATATTGGCAGCCTTGGCAAACTGGCAGGAAAGAGGATGCAGACATTATCTAATTTAAACGTCTGAATCATTATGTGTTGGCTCCGCCAATCTTTACGTCCTACCCTTGGGTTTTCCTGCACCGTCCATCACTGCCGTGCTGGGGATTGGGCTGGTGCCTGCAGCTAATGAATACTGCACTTCGTCCTCCAATTTCATTTCACCTATCAAGATGGAAATGTGAAATACTGTATGTTGGACCTCAACCTGCCTCTTACCATTATTGTAACCATGGAGCAGTGTCAAAGAGGGGGAAGCTTGGATGGATGGATTTGGGCTGCTCTCTCTCCTGACCTGGTGTCTCTACTGGAAAGCTGACACCACTTGCTGTGGGCAAGTTGTAATATGGTTTGTTTAACAGGGTAAATCATGCTTTTATCACTGGAGATAAGATGTGGTGGAGACACGTTGTCATGGTTACTTAGCCATTTCCCTAGAGTCACAACACCAGTGTCCCGGAGGGGACATAATTCTGTTTTATGCATATGCATGAGGCTAGCAGGTGCTTTGGCACTTTAATTATATATTTTTTAAATGGCTAACTGTAAAATTGTGACAGAAAAACAGAGTAAAAAAAGATAAGACGTGGACTTGGAAAGCAGGCAATAGGATTGTCAGGGAAAGAAGGAAAAAAAGTCCAGGTTTCTGAAGGCTACTGCCAGAATTTAAAATAAATAAATATGTTTACTAGTTCTGTAGTAAAGTCAAGGAGATACTGAAAATTATAATCTCCAGGTAGGAGGCTATATGAAAGAAAGTTTACATAATTGAACTATTATATGATTTTTTTCTATAGGAAAGTTATTTGGCTCATGGAAATGGCAAGAAGAGTGGGGGTGAGAGAAACAAGAGTGAATAAATATTAATAACTCTTAAAATAATTCAAAAAAGCCCTCAAAACAACAATAAAACGTGTAACTACAAAAGCTATTGGAAAATTATTGGTATCATCAGATGACTACTTTCATGCCTGTTCAAGACGTTTTGTAAGTTACTGCACTTCATTTAGGTGCTTTCTCCTCACATTGGTCATGACCTACCAGCTCCTGATGTCCCAGGTGTTCATTACTGTCCCTCAGTTTAAAAGGACTGCATATTTTTAGCTCAGTGCAATAGAAAATAAAACAGGTTTAAGTAAAAATATCTTATAAGGACAAAGATTTCCCAAATTATCTTCAGATACATCAGCTGCTCTGTAATTACTGTACATTCAAATACCGTACAAGTTTGTGCATGTTTTTAAAGGTAACAGATATTTAGACATTGGTTAGTGTGTCCAGCAGTAAGATGAAATCACAAAATCTGGAAAACCTCTGAATACTGATACCTGTTGCACATAAACGGTACCATGCTGAAAGAACAAGCCTTTAAAACTAGTTCACCTTATAAGTGTCTCCTACCACTGAAACACAAAATTCACTTTACTACTACTGATCACGTTAAGAATGTTTTGGACTTAATCAAAGATTTCTGGAGTTGACAGGACAGTTTACTTATTCAAAGAAGGTGAATAAGCCATGAAGAATTTTTCTGAGTATTGTCCCAGACCCTTTCGCTATACTTCCTAAAGAGGCCTGGGAAACTGTTGCTGTAATTTCAAATTGCAAAATATTTTTTATTTGGTGGGAATGAAGATGAGGTTGTTCACTATTTTTATGAGTGACTTCAAGTCAGATGAGGCATTATTTTGTTTTGAGGACATTCACTTAGGTTTTGAGATGGTCTTATTCCATTACATGGTTATATAGACACACACGCAATCTTTCTCTCCCTCTCCACTTCTCCTCCTTCCCACTAAATTTTTTGCCAAAGTTGGTATGTTTCCACAAAATATTTTCTTTTTGACAGAAAACTGCATTGCAGTGAATGTGGTTTTTTTTTTTTTTTTTCAAATCTTTTAAATCACTCTGATTTTATGTTCTCAAGCATCCTTTTTTAAGAGCATCACATCAGGCTGTGCTTTCGTGGACATTTGGCTCAGCCTCAATGCCTTTTTGTATTATAGGTGTGTTTTTAACTCAGGTCAGCTCACAGGACCTGAAAACAGATTCCAGAAAGGGCAAGGAAGAAGCAGGGCTAGGAACAAGCATGAGTTGCTTGTCAAACCACTTACATTAAAAAAAAAAAAAAAAAAAAAAAAAAAGTGTAACTGCAGTTTTGATAGAGCAATGATAACTTGTCCTCTGAAACACTATTTCTAAAAGAAGTTGACTATAACCAGGGCTCTCTTCCCGAAAACAGCTATTCTGGAGCCAGCTCAGGAGGCACAGAAGCCAAAGGAGCCACATTCATATACAAGGTGAGAAACATCCATCATCAACTGAAGTGAGGTGTGGACTGAAAATGTTAAGAAACATTGTTTTCCCCTGTTGCAAGTTTGCCTAAATGTTTATGTTCTCCTGGAAATGTCCCTTGACAATGAAAGCATGTTTGGCTCGTGCAGGTTCTAATAAAGGTTAAGGCTTTGTATTCATTACCAGAGTTCTCCTCCAACAAATTCTCTTAAGCAACCAACAATATTTGTTTTATGCATGTTACAAGCATTTTTCTCCTCCATTGTGAACTTGAAGCCTGAGAAGTATCTCAGCTGTTTTGTATGAAATTGTAGCTAGCTAATGTAACTGCGCTGCTGTTACGGACACATACCATAAAATGTATGTGTTCTATACAGCCAGAAGACCAAAGAAGGACAATTGGAGACTGTTGCACTGTTTTTCAGATGGAGCAGAAAGTTCCTGAAAGGCTCCACGATGGAGTATACACACATTTAGCAAACACCTTTGGAGAGATTTGCATTAACAATTTCCTTGTGGCCGTGCCACATGTTAAATAGTTGCATGCTGCTCAGTTTTATCAAAGATTTCAACGAAGAGATATTCCAAAAAAGCATTGGTTTCAGTTGCTAAGACAGCAGTTCACCAGAGGAGTTCAGGCAAACCTGTGTGGCTGTGGCCACATTTCCTTCTGGTTGCAGAGGTACCAGGTACTGCCCCATCCCCTCTCCAACCAGCCCAGCACTGTTGGCTGGAAGGTACTGTCCTCCAGGCTCTAGCAGCAGAGCTGCTCCTGCAGCTCCTCCCTGGCTTGTGTGCATCCAAATAAGCCACGTTAACTAATGCCATTGAAACAGATCTTGCAGCACAGCTAGATATTAGTGGGTCAGGTTAGGAAAAGCTGATATAACCCTACTAAAAGGTCTGAAAGAGCACTGTGCTCCAGCAGAGGCAAGGACTGTGAGGCTGGGGAGCTCTAAGGGCAGGATTCTACTGAGCTGGCAAAGACCTGGGGGCACGAAGCATGTCTGTTGGTTCTCCATGTAATTCCTCCAGAAGAAACATCCTGATTCAGAGGAGCATAAAGCATGTATTTGCACATCGCTGAGATGAATGGGATGGAAGCTGGGGGAAAACCCCAGCCCTGCTGGAGCCCAGGGTGAAACTTCTGTTGATTTCAGCAGAGCAAGATTTCATCCCTTGTGTGTAAGTACTTTACTGAAGGTGTCCCGGGACCCTCCAGGTGCTCAAAGCCAAATACAAGAGTAAGCACTTTTGCCTAATCAAAGACTGAGTCCTTCTTACAAGAAGTGTGGGCTTCTGTCACACTACTGTACCCACTTCAGCTCCTACATGGGCCAAGTGGTCAGTTGTGCCAAATACAAGGAATGGAAATCAAAACTGTCCTCTTGCAACTGCACCGATAATCCACTTTAGGGGTTTATAACACCCCAGTTACTACTGTATTTAGGCACCTCATGTATTTAGCCTCAGAACTGCTCCATGGGGTGAGGCAGTGATGCTAATCCTGCAGTACTGGCAGCTCGGTGGGGACAAATGGCTGCACAGTGCCACACAAGTAATTCACCATCAAGTCTCACTCTTCCATGGCTCAGGCTAATGCTCCCATGTTCGAGACTATGTCCCCTCTCACCATGTGTTTGACAAAAAGCCTGTTGCCTTGTGTACATTGTAGTTTTACTTCATGAAAAGAGATCTGACTACCAAATTCAAAGCTGGCCTAGAAATCTTTTCTCTTGCAGAAAAATCATGACACAGAGCTTTCATGGAACTACTCTTATGAGAGATACAAATTAAATGGGTGCTGGAATTGATTACTATGGTACATTAAAGAGGAAAGTGTTGCTTGGGAGGCAAAACTTGACACTGGTGAGGGACTGGGCTCTATAAGGGGCTAGGAGGGCTCATTCCTCCCATCTCCCAGCCCCTGAGTGAAAGGAAATGGTGGCCACTGTACATTGCCAGAATGGGCTTTTGCACAGCACCTAGCACAGTCTGATGCTGGTTCGTGCCCAAGCTGCTCATGCGTTACCTCTCTGTAAATACAACTGTTGTTAACTTTAAACTCAACTCCATAAAGTCTTTTAAAATCTGAGGTACAAGCGAAGAGTTCTGGAGGAGCTGAGTGAAGCCAACTGGGGCGCTTTGCTCTTCTATAGCTGAAAGCTTGAAATAACAAAAAAAAAAAAAAAAAAATTCTCAGGGAAAGTTTACAGGAAGCTGTCTTTTTTTTAATCCTCTGTCTTCTTTGTAACTCTGCGGCATCTTGCCCTACTTATGCCACCTCTGGCAAGGGCTCAAGGATCTCTACTGGAAGAAATACTACAATCTCAACAAGCAACTTCTCCCATTTCATTACAGTCCTGGTTAGAAAGGTTTCCTTAAATCAAGCCTGCTTCTGTTATTCAACTCCACCATGGATGTGGCAGAGCATTGCTATGTCCTTCAACACTTTTTTGCATACCTGAGGACTGGCATTAAATTCATCTTCAGTCTTTTCTCTTTTAAACAATCCTAGATTCAAAAACCTTTCTTAGAAAGTCACTGTTTGCCCACCCCTTTTGTCCTCTGCTTTTTTTCCTAAAAGTTACCTCCCCTGTCCCTACCCAAAGCTAGACACAGCATTTCAGCAGAGTTTTATCAGTTCTGAGAAGAGCTACAAGACTACTTCATAACAGAGAAACAGGACTTTGTCTTAAATCGCACTGAAGTCTTATTTGCAACTTGCTATGTCATCTGCAGCTGTATAAGCACTGTGCTGCACTGAATCAGACCCAGATCAGACCTTTACAGGTTTGCATGATAAATACTTTTGTTTTGATCATAAACCACTATAACCGAAATCCAACATATTCTCCATCTATCTGCTCTATAATCTCTTAAATCTCTTGTGACAGTATCAGGTAGAATAGTGTAAAAACCTCACTAAAATCAAGGTCTGTATCATCTGCTAATTCCCATTACCCACAAGGCCCATTACACAGTCAGAAAAGAAAATAAGGTTCATTTGACATAGTATGATACATAAATATTGATTTACAGGTGCTTTACTTCTTACGGAATTTTTCTGAGGATTGAAGTTAATTTGACTTCTTCAATAACTCCTCGATTCCCCCTTTTGCTTAAATAAAAGCACAATATTGTGCTTTTCTAGCTATGTAGCTCTTCATTCCCTCTCCACATGTTCCCAGGAACACTACTAATGACCGAGACAGTTTCAGCCAGTCCTTTAAGTACCCTATACAAAATTCATCAGACTCAAAGGATTTGAAAAAACTCAGCTCCAATGAATATCCTTTACCTATTCTTTCCCTTTTCTAGGCACAATTATTTTTTTTGTTTCTGATACCAGCCGCACGTTCACAACTGACCTTTTAATTGATGGGGATGCAGGAACCCCACTTCACACATAGGCCTTCTCTACATCCTTTTTGAGACTTTTCTGCCTCATGATCATTCAGTCAACACTGCTCATGGCTTACCTCTTACTCCTAATGTACATGCAGCATGATTTCTTCTACCCTTGGTGCCTCTGCCTAATGGTGTTTCCGCCTGTGTTCCAGCTCTTCTTGTTCTGTCTTTACATGCTCCTGATAATTCTTCATACTCACTCCATAGTATCTAAACACGGCTTCTTTCTGTGCACCCCACGCACATGCTGGTCAGCCTGTCTCCTACCGCAGGGACTTTCCACTTCCAGCATTGCCAAAGCCCCCTTGCTGCCACTGAAAGCTTCTCTCGTTTCATCAGTTTTGTGGCCAGTTGCGGTGGCCCTCCCACCATGTAAGTACCTGAATTCTTTTCCTGTATAATTATTACCTATAAAATTCAGGCAGCTTTTCTCTTTTCTACACGCCAGGCTTCCAGCAAATAAATGTATCCAGACTGAGGCAACACCCCTCCTGTTTTCCCCCTGCCTGTTCTTCCTTTCGTATTATTATTCCAGTCATGCGAATTATCCCACCAAGACTCTGTTACGCCAATTAAGTCATAATTTTGAACTTGTATTAAGAATTCCAGCTCCGCCTGTTTATCCCAAATATTTCTTCCATTAGTATACAGACATCTAAAGTGTTCAGTGGATTGATTGACTACCCTCTGTGTCTCTCCTGTGACCCTATTTTGAATACCAAAACCTCTGAAATTTTAGGCCCCTATCAGACTGCTCTTGTTTATGCTCACTTTATTTTTTTTTTTCTTCCCCTAGTCAACCCCTCCCTTGATCCTACTTTAAAGCCCTTCTAACTAGGTTAGCAGTTTGTTGGATCAACAGCATGGAGCCAGTGCAGCAGAAAAGCCTGAACACCCTCCAGTAGCATCTCGGGCTATGGCAGGCAGCACCCCTCCCTCCCCTGACCTGCTTTCCCTGAACAGCCGATCCAGCTAGCAGCAAACCTCCTTGCTTCCCATCAGAAGAGGGTCATCAACTTTCTCAGCTATTCTTTTATTCTGGAGGGATAGCTGGCTACAAATCTTGTAGCTGGAGTCAAGTGTGTCATCTCTCCTTAGCACTGGGATTTAAATACTGCTTGCTCCCTGGGTAACATACCTGTTCTCGATCTCCACAGGTATCATCTGCCTCAGGAGGGAGCCAGCTCCTGCATCGCTAACTGATGAGAAGCTGTTTCCTTCTCCATTGATGTTGCTGCTCCCTGCTCTAGCTAGCCAGCCTCTTTGTGCTTGGAGATGTCCTCACACAGTGAGTCCTCAGTCCCTCCTGGCTCTCTTCCCTGCCACTCTCTGACTTGCCACCAAAGACACACAGGGGTACAGGCATCTCTCCTGCTGTTGGTCTCCCCCACTGGAAGGGAGAGAGCAGCTGCATTCCTTGCAAATCCAACCCAGTACAGGGGCTGTGGCATACAGGATCATCATTCCCCACCTGAGATGCACCTTCCTGGTGCAGGCACACCTGAAACTTGCCTTTGCATACGGCTGCAGCCAGACTGATCTCACTCCACCCTTAAACCGAGAGGTAGGGAGCTGCTCTTCTCTGGGAATGGGATAGATGCTTTAGGTTGTTATCTTCTGTTCATGGCCGTCAGTACCTCAGTCTGGGCACAAACCCATGATGAGATAGCTTCAGCCAGTCCTTTAAATTTCCTATGCAATATTCATCAGACCCAAAGGACTTGAAAACACTGGAGAAGGGAGCCTTACAGCATCCACAGCACAGCTAGCTCATCAAGCTGACCTGCTTGGAGTCCAAGCAATGCAATTGCATGTCCCACTGCTTCTTTTTGTGCAGGCATGTTGTGAAAAATGCCCTTCAGCCTCATTTTTGCAAATGCACAAGATGACAATGCCTCCACTACAGTCAGTCTATGATATTTCCCCCCCTCCAACTATGTTCTAATGAAAGAACATTTTGTTTAGCATGTGAAATAGTAAATATCTCAAATCATAGAAAAATGTACAATAGTTGCATTTTGTTATAAACAATGAGTACCAACTAGGAAAATACTAGAAGAATGAAACCCTCTTCCTTTTCCTGCTGATTGTGTGTGCTATGCTTTCAGGAAAATGGCATTTCCCTCCAAGACCTGATGCTCCATTCTTTCCCACCACTTGCTATTGACATAATTTCCTAAGTTATTGTTATTCCTCTTATTGATTATTACTGCCAATACATGGAAGGCTTATACCAGCATCCAGCTCCTTCGAAGGCAGTGCAGACATCCTCACAAGAAATGTGACCACACACTCACAAACGTAGGGGAAGGTGTGAAGGACCAACGTTAATAAATGGGGATACCAATTGTACAAGAATTATTGTAGTCTATGTACCTGTTTATCTGAATGTGTTATTTTATACAGAATGAGGAAATTCTAACATCGTAGCTACCACTGGAACTGATTTGGGCAGATCAAAGTGATAATTACCATGTTCTAGAAATCCCTATTTTTGATGATGAGTTTTTTTTAAGCCTATAACAACACACAGATCCAATTGCAAAAACTTACAATCGCCTCTTCAGTAGAAGCAGGGCTTTGATTTCATCTAATTTGACCCTTCCACCGCACTTATAAGTGCACTCCGGTGTGGCTAGAGATAAAAACTTTGAAATTTAAATGTGCAACTTGCAGCTGAAGTTGGATTTGCGAGCTAGGACACAGAGTACCTTTTGATGAGCAGCAGTTTTCATTACAGCTGTCAGAAAATACCTCCCCATTAGGAAGTGATGAGTACATTTAATTCAAGTCCAACCCTTCCAACACCATCACTTACAGACACTCTTCTGCTGTGTGAGTGAGGTTCTAATAATACACTGAGCCATGTGGGACACACCAGGGTGATTAATGCTTGGATGTGAACATACACTGCACAGGGTACATATTTCCCCCTTAAATGAATATATCTGGTTTTCATTGATATTGAGGTAGATTTGCTCTGTACTTGCTCACATGAGGAAGCCTAGAACTGTGGGATCTATCATTCAGTAATAGCTCCTGATAATACTAACACTTGGAATACAGCAAAGTAAAAAATGTGAATTCATATTCACTTTTAATAAACTGGGATAATTAGTCAGTTGAAATGCAATAGAAAGTGACAGCCTGTGACACATAAAAGACTGCAGACTGACAAAGACAGAGCTATTCTTCATTGCACTAACATCCGTTTCTTCATCAACATTGAATTTTTTCAGTCTCTTGGCGTTTCAATTACATTATAAAATGAGGGGCTAAAATCCTGGCTCTGCATTTTTTCCTCTCCTCTTTGAGACTAAAGAAAAGAGATGAGAAAAACTCTCTCTGCAGTTTGCTTCTGTACCCCCTGAAATGATATCAGTGGGCCATGGCATCCATAGTACCCATGATGTGTGCAGGAGAAGGTGTTCGGCCTTGACATCATCAAGGTGCTGCTGGGACTGTGATATCCCACCAAAGGGAACCACCTGGAAGAACAATGAGAAGGGGACAAAATAGGTAAAAAAGTAGCAAAAATATTTACAAGTATAACAAATATAACCATGAAATTCAAGATGCCCCAAATGTTCCTTTGCTTTTTGCAAATCATAGGTATTTCCCTCTGCATCCCCAGTGCCCAGCACCTAAGGGGTGCTCTAATGGGGAGGTCAGGTAACTAATTTCTGGGAGGAAGGGGGTGTACTATTTCCACCTTGCCTGCTCCCCCTTTCCCCAGTGCTCCCATCCCTTGCTGGGCTGCACGGCAGGGTGCAGGGGGGGTGGTAGCATGGCTGGCAGGGTAGTGCCCTCACTCACATGGGACACAGCCCCACGGTGCTCCGGCACAGCAGCTCTGGTGATGGTACCAGGGTCAGCCACAGCCCAGGTCGGCAGGGTGTCAATGCATCTCTCTCACCAAGATGGGAGGCCTAGCAGGGCTTCTCCTCACTCGTCTCACTTGTGGCACACCCAGAGCCTGCACAACCCTCACCGTGCCTTTATCTCTGGCACTTGCTGGACCCCTCTGAGAGGTCACATAACTTTCTGCTCGGTTAGCAAACTGAAACAACCTCCTGAACAACTTGTCCATTTCCAGACCAGTGGAAGCAAAAAGGAGGGTTGTGGCACTGAGAGCGAGAGAGGAGGGCAGAACTATGGGTACCGGGGGAAGAGGGGAGGAGGAGGATAGAGCTGAGAACTTGTCTTTCAGCTCACCTCTTGGGAGCACAAGTGAGTCAGCTGGCTCTGCCTCAGAAATTCCTATTTGTTAGTTTCCCCTTTATCTGGAACTTTTTTTGGTCAGGTCCTCACTTGAGGACATAAAGGGTATTATCTTAGAAATGCATATGATGAGCCAGCTACACTTGTGTCATTTCAGCATTCAGTGAGGTTAAGCCTATAGAGAAGCAGTACCTTTTATTAAATCATCTGAGATAACGGTAAAAAGCAGACCAGCTAGTGCCTAGAGCACGAGTCCTTCCTCAGGACTGAGACCTACCGCCTTGGAGCAGCCTGGTGACCAGAGCACTGCTACTCTGCCCACCATTCAGGTCCTCTGAAAATTTTACCATAAACCTCCAGCAGAGAAAAAGAAGTGAGAAGAAAGTATTTTTACATGAAGAACAAATTACATTTAAATCCTTTTTTTAATGACATTAGGACATTTTGCTGTGCAAAGCCTCAGCTTGTTGACTGGTGAAACATCATAGACTTACCTCCCAGACATGCTACTTTGTTAATTTTTATATATGGTTTTGAGAACCTCCCATGGAAAGCACCAAGCCTGAGCTGTGTAATTTTCTCAGAAGCCTTATGGTCTCATTTAGTTCACTCGTATACCAAAGCAACTTTTAATTTCTCAGTTGTGGGACTCAAGTCTTAAAATACACTAGCAGCCAGAAGGTCCCCTTTGAGTACCTGAATGAAAGGGTCAGGTTTTCAACTGTCTCTAGTCCCCTGCAGTTCCTATTGTTTTAATAGAGATGTGCTCTTCAAAAAACTTAGCTCTCAGCAGCAGGCATGAGCACTTCTGCTCCTGTGACCTAATACTTCACAGCACAGTTACTACTTCTATCACCTCAGCAAAAAATGGATCTGGAGGGCACCTGTAGTCCGGCATCCACAGGAAAATGGTGATGATCTGAGCTACCTCCACTGCCAACCTTAGAGTCTTGATTTTCAGTGAAAAAGAAGTAATTTTAGCAGAAGTGAAATAAGCAACCAGATGTCTTGAATAGATCTTACAAATTTCATCAAAGGTAAAAGGCAAAAATGTGTTAGCAGCACCATTGGAATTATTCATTTGTGAACCATTTCTTTGAAAAATACAGCCCTGAGGTGTGCCTCTCAGTCCTTTCACCTGCTTCTTAGGTGCTCTGCAGAAGGTGCCACCTGGGCACTGTGACAGGTTGCCAAAGGCACCTGGTATCTTTTCCATTCTCCAGCTGGACTTCTTATTTCTGCAGTATACCTTCTATCAACAGTAAAGTGGTTTTTGGTAACTGGGTAAACAGAAATTCCAAATTTTAAACAGTTAGGGATATGAGCTTCAACCTGTGCTTATAGACTTGAAGTGCATTGCTTATAAACGTTTGCTTGACTAAAATTTTGGCTGTATGAGTTAGTCTTCCAAAAGAAGCATAAACAGATTGGATCTGAAGTGCAGGCCAGTTCCTCAAGCGGCATAAGTGTTGACTCAGGTATCAACACTGGTGAAACTAAACCATTTTGCACCAGCTGAGGGCTCTGTGTTTAAAATTCAGGGAACTTTTCACAGATAAGGTTTTATTCTCACCCTGTTCAGCCAGCAATACTCCTGATCAGAAATGGAGCGTTCCTCTGCCAGGTCACTACAGAAGTTGAGATAAATGTGCAGCTGATGAGGAAGTCTTAATCATAGTTTACTTTTAACCCTTAGATTTTGTTTGTTACCTCTTGAGTTACTTATTCTAGCAAATCACCTTGGCTCTGGCAGAAAATGCAAGGGAAATAAACTGGAGCCTGTTTTCACCTTAAGCAGCCAAGTGGTTAAAGGACTAGCATGTAAACAGCTACACCTATGCTGTATTATGAAGTCCAGTGGGATTCTGCTTTAATCTTGAGAGGGAGTGTGAGGGGTTTGTTTTTCACAGGGGCTTTAGCCTACAGTTAAGTGCAAACACCTGCTGAAGTACTGGTAATTAGTAGGTAATTAGTAGCTAATGTTCTTAGAATTTAAAAAGAAAAGCTTACATAAGTAATTACTTACTATTTCTTATAATGTGCTGCTTTTCCTGAGATTTCATATCCCCAGAACATTTGCCAAGTTCCTAGGTTCCTCAACATACTAAATTGTTTATTAATTACACACGTATATTGCTTGTAGAAAAAATAAAATGCATTAAAATGCTGGAAACCAGAATGAGTTATCTTTTAAATTACAGCACAAGACTCATTTGAAATGACAGAATTTGCAGAGGGTAACAGCTTTAAGGAGGAGCATTGATTTGGGGCTGGGGGTGGAAGATGGTAGTGGCTGGAGCAGTGAAAGCCACAGCTGGGTACCCCAAAATGAGTTCCTCTTTCTTGGATAGGGGGTAGAGAGACACAAAGTGGAAGCAGCCTTTGTGGTGGGTGTTCTTCTTGGGCCAGGAAATGTTTAGCACAGCTGTGGACCCCCAGTTGGATTCACGCTTTCCCAGCTCTATTCACACATTTCAGGTGTGCTGAAAGCTGGGGGCTGCTCTGGCTCTGCAGAAAAGTGGTTTGGGTAGTATTTCACCTCTTGTAGAAGGATCTTTTCTAGATCATTGGAAGAACTAAAACATCTGCCTTGTCAAACTCTTTCTGCAGTCAGCGCTCGCCATTTTCATATGTGAGTAGTATTAAGGCAAAGCCATGATTTTCTACGTACTTTAGACCACAGCTAACAGAAGATGCAGCTATTGAGGCTGTGATTGCACTTACCAGCTGCCAGCCTCGTTCTTGCAGCATGTGGGACATGCTTTACACAGAGGCAGAAGAGGGGAATGCCTGCTAAGGTCCATCCGTGAGTGAGTGGTGCTCACCCTGTGTCCTCCTGTGGGACCCTGCCTGCAGCTCAGCATGAGCTCCTTCCTTAGGGCAGTAGGGTACACACACCTTATCCTCTCTGATGACGACTCTCCTGTGAGGTACAGTGAATACAAAAGCAAGGTTAATAACAACAAGGACCACGTAAAGGTGAATCATAGTTCTATAGAGTAGTCCTTGCAGGGAAGAGATTGAATTTTAGCCTCCGAGCTCCTGCACTGGAGAGTGGAACACAAAAGCCTTGAGATCTGCCATCTTCTCTGAAAGTGTGCTGTGCAGCAGGGCCTGGGGGAGAGCTGAGCTTTCTCAGGACCTTCTCATGTGGGATGGGGACTTTTGGAAGAGCTGTGATGGGAAAAACCCCTTGCTTTTCAAGGGAGCTCACCGGTTTGAAGGAGCAGCCTTCCAGACCATGGCCCTGGTGATGGTGGGGAATGGCCCTGGAGATCTCTCAGCTCCTAATTCCCTTTATCCTGTTTTACCCCATTTCAACTAGAACTCTGTAAATTAAGAGCTTGAGGACAGCCTGGCCAGGGCTGTGATGGTTTAAATGAAAGGCGATTCAATTGAAGATGGAGCTACTCTTTAAAGATAAACCCTGAAGCTGAAGTTCTTCTTTTATTGTTACTATTCAGAGTTAAGTTTTGTTTTTAGCTTTTCGGTGAATAAGAAAAAAACAAACAAACATTCACAAATTGGACTAATTGAGATTAGAGCTGCTGGTAGGCAGCAACTTAGCATACAGCTTGGACTTCCTCAGGGTTTTAGGTCCTCCAGCGTTCTTATTATTCCTTTCCAATCAATTAAGCTGAACACAAATGGCAAAAAGTTAAAAAAAATAAAATTAAAAATAAAACAAAGGAATAAAAAAAACACCCCAAGGGTGGGGGGAGAGTTGGCTGTTTCAGCTATAGGTAGCTCTTGAGAAAAACACCCACATTTTCATGTGGAGTTTTAGTACTGGCTGACTAATCTCTTTGAGGTGTGCACCTTGGAAGGCTCCAAGCCCAGCTGTACCTTAATAGCAACTAATATCAACTCCTCTCACACAGAGGCAGCAACTCTCTGAGGAGGCGCTTAAGCGCTAGGGCAGCATTTGTTTCCTGAACACCGGGTCTGCTCTCTCCTGGTGAAGACAAACCAGGTAGTCCTTTGTCGTTCAACTTTGCTTTAGATTCATACAACATTTACCACAAGTCAGGATTTCCTGAACTGTAAATGGCATTGCCTGTCAGGACAAAGAAAACCCCTGAATGAAGGCATCCTAGGTGACAAAGATATTTGTCCTTGCAAAGTCCTTATGAAAGAGTGGCTTTGTGTCTCACACAGTGTTCCTTTCAGTGAAAAAGTGCTAGCTTCATTTTTTAATTAAAAATAGTGCGTGCTTCATACTTCTATGGTAATGATTTGTAAAAGTATTTATGTTTCTTAAATAAGCAGTAATTAAAAAAATTAAACAGCAAATCTGCGGCCCTTTAGGAGCTATTTTCTGCCACTGTGCTATGCACCAGGGATGTGTGAGGCTTCCTAATCATAGCTGGGGACGAAAGCAGATTATTTGTGCTTCAAAGGCATCGGTCTGTACATCCAAACTACAAAGTACTATCCCCATGTTTTAGTACCGTTAGTGGTGTAGGACTGAGAATGGAGTTGTTGGGAATCACTTTAAAAGAAAAAAATGTACCACTCTGTCTATTTTAACTCCTCATTCTCACAGCACATTTCACTTAGAAGGAGAAGCTAAGTTACTGTGGAAGGAGGTATGGTAAGAATATTGACACAGGACAATAGTCTTACATACCTTGAATTGCAATAGAGAACAGCTTGAAAAAGCACAGAACTGCCACCCAGCAGTTTAAGAAAGGAAGAGTAATTAATTCAAATAATTCTGGACACAAATTGGCATTAACGTACAAACACAATTTGGCCAGGACATTGGATTAATGTACATTGCCAAGGGGTTTATGGCATTAAATCATCTAATCTAGCCATGCTTTCAGCCCTGAACAAAAGACCAATTCTATAACTCAGTCCCCTTTGTGGGCCCACTCCACGTGCCCTGGGGTTCCTAATGCAGTTCTATTTAGCTTTTCCATACAGGCCAACCTTGAATAGACATATTTTTACTGTTTCTCCAGCACGCTCCTTAAGACAGGTCTCACCATAAAGACTGAATTCAGTTGCCTAATCAGAAATTTCAAACGCTGTTTAAGATGCCCCATGGTGTCCGAGACATCCATGAGGGCTGGCAGATGTAACACATCACCAGGGGAAGGCTCATGGCTTTGTGGACCGGGAACTACTTCTTGTCCCATATGTCTATTGGACATACCAGGCTGGTGGTGTAATGATCCAGGCTGGTGTTGTAATGAAGTGATAGCACATTTGAATTCCACTTTGATAGCCAGTTTCATTATTATCAAGCAATATATTCTTACTATACTCAGAATATTGTTTGTTTTGATTCTTTATGAAAATTTGGGACCAGATGGAAAACAGTTTTTCTGAGGCTACTACATCTTCCTGGAGAGTTACTAGAGAGATGAGCTGGATAATGACATTTTGCAGCTTGATTCCTGAAAACTGGTTTGATTTCAGGTCAGTCATTTTACTTTTAATGCAAACTGATGGCAGATAACAGAGCAAAAATACACATGTTCTTCTCTGTCTGAATCTCAACTGATGCATCATTTACCCAGTTGATGTATCAATTCACACATGAAAAGCTGTGTGCAAATAACACAGGACAACATTTATGCATTGTAGGCTAATTTTGCTCTCAGTTATATCCATTCCACTCCACTCCTTTCATTGGGGTTGACAGGTGTAAATGAAAGCAGACAATTTTTTCTCTGTGACCTTATACGGAAATGAAGTTGCCTGTACATTCATAATAATAAAGTAACTGCAGTGATCATATAATGGCTTCTTTTTCATTGCTGCCTTGGGAGACTAGCTCACCTCACTTAATTGGTAACTGGCTGATGATCCATCCTGGTCAGGCTTGGCCCAGGTTAAACCTGTGATAGCAGTGGGTGAAAGCTGCAACCATGTGATGGCTCTTCAATGTCGTTTGGTATATCAGTGTTAACATTCTTAGAGAACAGAGATGCCTCTGGGGTTTATGGCAAGTATCTGTGTCCGTATCTGAAATTACAAAAGGTAGGTACAGTTCATGAGCATTCCATGCCAGTCTCAACAGCAAGGATCTGAACTCAAGTAGGCTGAACTCCTCATTTCACCCACGTCTGGGCTGAGGCAGACCAGTGAATCCCCATGGGGGAAGGCAGTAGTCCTAGGCTGTGCTAGGGAATCTTCTGCCAGGGCTCACGAAAAGCCTTTCTGAAGCTTACAGCAAACCTACACACAACCAACTGGACAATATAAAGCCAAAAACAGGCCAAAGAAGTGGCAAATGTTGTACGCATATTAAAAGTTAACTCTTACCTAATATTTGGTGAAGCTTTCTGCTTGGTTTGAACATGTTATTCAGAAGCAGCTCTTGATAAAGAGTGCTTTTTATAAAAACTTACGGCTGCAGACATATATTCACCACTACCAGAAATTTTAATATGTTTACAGAAACAAAAAGAGCTTACAGCCTGTAATCTTTCAAGAGCTGGGTGAGATGAGAAAATGGATAGTGCATTAAGAAAACCCACACTACCAAGTACCGTGAACTCAAAGAGATCTTCTTTTGCTTGGTTCATGATGTGTCTGTTGTTCTGAAGAACCGCAGTTCCTGTATCCGCGTTCTTTGTGGATCTAATGTAGCATCATTGAATCTTTGCAGGACATCTGTCATTATAAGAGTCTGAGAATGACAGTGAATGCCTAATGACAGCCATTGTGTAAAGCCAAGAAGGGGCCAAATATATTTGCTAGTCAAACAAATCAGTTGCTTATCTTGAAAAACATCTCTGGAGTAGGAGCAATCACCTGACTAAATCTAGTAATCACGTACTGATGAGAGGCAGTAAACCTCAGTGAGTCAGATAGAAGAAATAATGGGTGTTCCGAAAGTGAAGTCGAAAAGTTCATAATTACTTAAATGATTTCCAGGTATTCCTAATAATAAAAATGTTGATTTCTTGCAATCAAGGAGTTCCTCTCCTCCCTAAGTAGTACCTTTGCATCATCTTTATGTTTATACATGATTTCCACACTTAGTATGTTTTTATGTATGTATTTCAGGACAGTGCTTAGATGCCACTGAACAGTGACAGCAAATTATAATGAAGGGAACAAGAGGAAAGGAAACACAAATTAAAATACCACTTGAGCAAGACTGTGTATCAAAATCTAAGTAAAAAATTTCAGCTGTGCTCTTTGGCTTACATTATGCAGTGCTCTGTGTATGGAGGTGGCACCCATCCAGGCTACACTGATGTCATGACTGCAAAATCTAAAACCTCTGAATGCCACCAAAGATTTCCAGCAGAGAACGTGTGCACTTTCTAGAGACTACAGCAACACCTAGTATTGTTTTGTTTGGTATCCTTTGTTAATTAAAGGCATATCCTAAATCTAGGCTTGCTTTTATCACTTAGATAAGTGAAAAACTGTAACAAGGATATGACCCTTCTTTGAAGATGTCTCAGCAAGCCTTTCAGGCCTGAAGAGCTAACATAGTGGGAAAGAGGCATGAAGATGTGAAATGATTTAATTGCAATCATAGAACAGATCACTTTTGAACCCTTATTTCTCAAACCCAAGCAATGCTTCCTCACTGGCCTTTCCTCATGACAGAAATAGTCCAGGTGGAGGTTTTGACTTCAGCAAGGATTGCTACAACACGTTCAGATAATGTGATGTTAATGCCTTGCACAGCTAGCTGTAAAATAACGTGGATCCTAGCCTGCACTGAGGTTTCCCTGTCAGTACAGCTGCTTTCTCTGGTGCTCATTAGATGCCTGTAAATACCTATCAGAATTTCTCTCCTGCTTTTTTTCCACATCTCACTCACTTTCACAGGTCTTGTCTCTTTAACCACGTAATTCAATTATTGAGCATGAAAATATTTCCCCCTTTATTCTGATCGTTCTGTGGCTGATGATGGTGTGAGGTGCCATGATGGAGTGCACTCAAAGACCTCTTAGATGAGCCTATATATTTGCATTGCTAATTTCCTGCCTTGAGAGGGAAGGCAATGGTTGACTTTTTTCCCTGTTTGATTCATAGATCTGTCTCGTTTTACTGAGGATTGATTTGTGTGTAGGCAGGGAGGGGGGCCGGATATATGGTTTGAATTACTAGCACTTGTGCACAAGT
Organism: Falco rusticolus; assembly: GCF_015220075.1. Lineage (NCBI taxonomy): Eukaryota > Metazoa > Chordata > Aves > Falconiformes > Falconidae > Falco > Falco rusticolus. Next base: position 54,512,214 of record NC_051189.1, read on the forward strand.
GAAGTACCGCTCGTTTGCAAGCAGATATTGAAAAACGGGAAAATAATTGCATTACAAAAGAATAGTTAAGGTGCCTGTACAAAGAGATGCTTTTGGTCTGTGTAGACCAGAAAAGGGAGATGATCCAAGGAGAACTTAGAATAGATAGTTTGAAGCAAATGGAAATCTGTTAACACAAGAATAAATGCGTTGCATGGGCTTAGTGTTAGCATTGGACTCTTATGATGCTGGTAGGATGCATAAAAGCCATAAATCAATGGAATGCTGAAAAGAATAATGTTTCTTTAACAAGTGGTATAAGACTTGGAGGCTTAGCCCAGACCAAGTACAAAGTAGAAAGCTTCACAAAAAATAATTGAGGTCCCTGCAAAATATTTCAATTTTTTATTGATTGAAGGCAATTATCCCTTAATTGCATATTTAAATGAGGTATTAGGAGGTTTAACTAAGCAATGCCTCTTAATTGCTGCTGCACACTAGGTGTCACAGATTGTGTTTATTTCATATGTTAATTAAAGAGAATGGGTATTTTATTTTATTGACTAGCAGGCTCTTCAGGCTGTACTGCTTAGGACCGAGGTTGTCTCAGGTGTCCATAGGACCCTGGGTATTAATGTAATCATTAGAAAGGTTCCAGTTTTAAATGGAGAGGTATATCTCCATTTCATGGAAATTTTCAGCCACTTAGACCATATATAAGTAGGGGGAGGGAGAACCTGAACCCAGGTAATGTTAGCTTAAACGATACAAAAATGCTTAACTGCAGGCACAACCACAGCAAAGGTATGGAGGTCAAGAGCTTGTGTGTCTTCTGTCTGTGCTGAACACACAGCTCTAAGACTGTGAAGCAGATTCTGATGGGCCCAATATTTGAAATAGCTGGCATGGTTTCCAGGCTATGGCGTTAATCTTCAAGGTTTTGCTGCATGGTTGTGTGTGGTTCATACCTTGAGGTTTGCAGCCCCACCACTGTGAGGCTGGGGGAAAGTGTCTGGATCCCACACGGTAGTTCTGAGCTGGTTTTGGGGAATAGCTTTACATGAGCTAGTGGGGTGTTCTGTAAAAAAAACCCAACTTCTTGTCTGACTAACTGTGTAGCTGCTGAAAGAGTGATATACAGGTAGAGCCAAATGTTAAAGGTAGGGTAGAGTTGTGCACTGGTGTGTAGTACATGCCTGCACGGTACAGGGTCATACACTTCAGGCTCTGATAGTACCCACTTTTTCTATAAGACAAAAATAATCAGCCAGAAAGCATTGAAAAGGCAAGAGACAAGGTATCGTGTCTAATCACAGGAGTACTATGCTGTATCTATATCGAGGGAGCAGATGGATGGATACTGCAAACTGGCCAGATAGGAACCTTCTCCGGGACAGAAACCATGCAGCCGTGTTAGTGAGGTTTGTGCCTGAGCTAATAAGGCCCACTGGGAGGCAGAGTGTGTTAATTCAGGAATAATATAACACTCATGCCGTCAAACAGCTTCTGGATCAGAGCAAGTATAGCTCAGAGCATAGGCAAAGGGGACGTGGCTTCCCGCGCCTGCACCCGGCGCGGCTTACCAGCATGGTGGGGCTGGTGAGAAACCAAAGGTGGTTTCACGGCCTATCAGGCATGTGCTTGCTTGGGGCATGGAGAAGCTCTCAGAAATACGTGTAAGGAGAAGTGATGTGGAGTTGGAACCAGAGGAGAAAAGATCTGCCAGAATGGCCGGGGGGGAGGGGGGGGGGGGCGGGGCAGCCTGTCCTGTTATGGGAAACTCAGAAACATAGCGTATTTTGTCTGGAAAAACAGAAGCAGATGGCAGGAGCCTAAGCAATCTTTAGGCACAGGCCTAGGGCGACGGGCTGCATCCTTGCCCAAGGAGGCAGTGGCTGACTTGCAGCAGGAGCAACAGCTCTAGCCACGCACCAGCTCTCGGGGCTGCTGTGGAGGCTGGGTGCGAACGGGTGGAGGAAGATGGAAGGGATGAAGAAGCAGGATCTCCCAGCTCGTTCTAGGAGAAGGGGTCTTCAAGGAGAAAGAAAGAAATTCACAGACCCATTCCCACTCTGCCCAAGCTTCTCCTCCCCAGGGAAGCCCCAGGGACCCTTCCCAACTTCTGCCCAGTTCCCAGTTTCTCTATTCTCCCAGCACCTGTTCTGCTGGTCAGCATTAGGGAAGGCTGGTTCTGCATTACTGTGTATTCCCACAGGTGCCATTCATCCATAAAAGTGGTGGGGGGTGAGCACCAGGAAAGCTGGAGACTCATGACAGCAAAAATGCAAAATTCACAGGAGAGTACATGGGCATATATTGGCCTTGAATCAGTTCAGGCTGGAAAGTGGGTGCATCTTAACTAAACAGCAGAGCAGTGAGGTTCAGAAATGGCCTTCCAGTTAGGGCAGTGGAAGAAAAAACTACCCTGAAGATGGAGCTGAACCAGTTTATTTATTGAATCACCGCTTAGTGTTTTGGAGCTGGTTGTTGGTGCCAGGGAATAGCTCTTCCAACTCTACGTTCAAATGTAATATTCCACAAATTGTGTTTCTGGTGTGTTTTTCTACCTTTTGCTGAACATATATGGAATTTTCAAAGAAGCACCAAAATCCCATGGCTGTTCTTTGAGCACAGGGCATCTGGCTGTCTTTTGTGTTTTGGAAAAACCAACTGGAGCTGGTAATGACAGCATGATCATGGACATAATTTCTGCCTTCTGTCAGAATATAAACATGCAGTGCCAGAGTAAGAACCATCAGCTTGAGATATTGACTGGACTGTTAGACTTAACAGTGAATTTGTTCTCTTTTAAATGTGTTAAATCCGACCCAAGATTAAATTTAAACTACTTTGCTACAGCATAATCTACAGCATAATCCACAAGGGATACCCTGACTTTCCATTGACTTTAATGGAGCCTCTACTGAACAATTAGAGCAAAGCACAAAACATTCAGTGTGGCTGTAGAGATGAAGTGGTTAACATGCTTTTTTTTTTTTTTTTTTTTTTTTTTTGTGGGTAATTTCCCCTCTTAGTGCTTACTGTGTCATTATAATTAGCAAAGCCCAAGGGTTCAAATCTGAGCTAACAAAGGGCAGTGGCATGGTAGTTTGTGTGTTGTTACTGCTGCTTATTACATTTATCGTTATCATCTCACCATGACCTTGGGCTTTCCCTGCTGGGTTATCATCTTTTCTCTCCACCTCATATGTCTGCTGTATGCTCTTTGGGGCAGATCTGGTGGTTTGGTGGTCCAAACCTACAACAGGACTTTATTTTATATCAAGGTCTAGAGGAGCAGCAGTACAACTTTTAGGAAGAGGGCTAACAGATGCATGGTTTAATGGTGGGTCCTTTGGAAAGGCAAATGCTGCTGTGTTGAATGTGTCCTCCTGGGTTCCAGTATCTGTCTGTGGTAGGGCCAAAGAAGGGCTGAGCCATATGTGGCAGCATGTTACAGGACTGGGCAGAGAACAACTCTGCTCTGCCTCAAAATACAGGCTGCTTTGCTGTGGACGTCAGGACATGATGGGTGAGCTGGTGCAAGAACACACAGCAAAAGCAGGAGGCTTGGATGTACCTCCAGTTCAGCTTTAGGAGAGCCCAACAACGGATTGATTAGACTCATTAGCAGGCAGAGGCTTCATGGGCTGGTGGCACGTTGGCGTTTCCCGTGATCTGCCGGCATGGAATCTCCAAAAACCTGACATATTTTTGTCTAACAGCTTTGGGCTAATGCAGGAGTGCATGGATGGAATGTAGCAGCTTCTTAACAATGAGAGGGGAGATCAGACCGGACTATTTATGTTTCCCTTTTGGCTGCAAACCTCTGGAACAGTATGTTGTCCCTCACTGGGTAAAGACTTCTGAGAAGCCCATGATTTAGCCCATAATGTAGGAGAGGTTTAATATAACAACACACAGCACAATGGCTTGAACAGAACCAGATGGGTCCTGACATCACCAGTCCTTTCTTCCCTTCAATTCCACCACGCGGTTGCTATTGTTTGAGCCTCATCACTAATAGCATTGGAGAGGGATCCAGCATCGGCCGATCACTAGGGCTCTTGCCACTGTATCATTATTTCTGCTCCTAGTAGATCCAGGCAGGACCATGATCAAAATATCGTGGGCTGCCAGCAAACTTCTGCTGCCACAAGAGGAGCTGAACTGCTGTTTGTGAGGGGAGGATGGAAATTTCAAAGTTAATCTGGTTCCCATCTCTGGAACTGTTTAACTATAGCACACAAAGCGTTTGCAGTACACTGGGAATTCAGTCGTTTTATGCAGGTCAGCCTTACAATGAAAAAATTTATATCAAAATGTTTAACTTCAAAAAGGGTTAGATTCAATTTCCTGGTGAAGGCTCGAGTCAGTTCTCATTTTAATCTCACCTGTGTGCCTGCCCCTAGGTAAAATGTCATTGTATTGTCACATTTGATTGTAATAATCGTAGTCATTTGGCCAGCAACAAAATCACAGGCCTGAACATTCCTGACAATTTAATCCAAATTCAGATCCAGATACACCTCCTGTCCCAGTTTTGAAATGAGTGAAACCATTTATTTGCACCTAGATCATCAAATTAGGATGCAGCTCTGTCCTCTGAGGTGCTTGCTTCTATCTTACCTTATCTTCTGCTCCCCAGGCAACATTTTTCCTGCTTAGGGCAGCTGCTCCAATGACTTATTCTGAAGCTGCTGAAATAATGTGGATTCTTCTCCTGTCCAGAGAAACCAGCGGTGCCACATTGTTTGTGTCTTTCCTTTCATAAGTAGTCCATGAATATGCTTCCTTAAGTCACTGAAGGAAAACACTTCCAAGAAAAAACTCCTGTCTTGTCTTTAAGAAAAATATTTGGACTGGTAAAATGCATTGTACTATGAAGGATAGTTCCAATTTACAGACTCATGAGCTTATGAGTGGAATAAGCCTCCATCCTTATCTTTATGTTACAGCAATGGCACCCACATACGATAAGTCTTCGCTGGCAGAATTTTGAAAAAGTAATTCCAGTGCAGTGAATATAAAATAAATGCTATCAAGGAAAAATATTTTTTGCTCCCCTGGAATAGAAAACATTATTGAAACTGTTGGATGCCTCAGGAGTCTATTCATGCAAAATCTATTTCTGCAGTCAAAATATATTCTATTCTGCAGATATTTTTTCAATATGTGACTGAGACTTCAAGACAGAAAGAAATAGCCATTTTGGCCAGGAAAGAACTGGCATGCCGTCTGGTTTTAGGTGAACGTAGATTTTTGCATGAAAATTATAGTAATTATGGGTATTTGTAAACAGCGATTTTTGCACTTTAACGGCCTAATCGCATGGTCAACAGCTGGAAGTTGCTCTATGCAGATTCTTACCTAACACATAATAAAAGTCACCCTTTGCTGCATTTCCACAAAGAAACAAATTATAGCACAAAAGAGACCTGCCAAATGCAATCTTTCATTCTCTTCTGCTTCTTAAAGAGGATGTTTGAATATTCTGATTTTAAAAAAGGGATAAAACAAAAGGAAAAATAATTTATGTATATCTAAAACATGTGTGTAAAGAAAAAAAAGAATGGAAAATGCTGATGTATATGTACTACTTAGCCATGCATTGTAGTATATGCATTTCCTTTGCATTTGAAAGTTCATATGTCATGCATGGTACACATCTGTTCCTTTCATTTTTAATTCTTTTTTAAATACATCTTTTTAATTTCTCCCTATTGTTTTCTCAAATGGTTCCATTACAGCAATTTAAAAGCATATCCAACAAGCAAAACCACACAAATCTACTCTCGTCATACTGAAAATCTTGGAAACCTGATGAAGGATTTGCTATCTAACAGGAGAAAAAAAAAAAAAAAAGAAAAAAGAAAAAAGAAAACCAGAACAAATCCAGCTGAACCTGTCTTCCCTCTAGACTGCTGGGAAACACCTCAGTTTAGCATCCTGATCCCCAGGTGTCCCAATCCAGACATAGCTCAACCAATTAGAAGTTGCACTAGCTGGTATTGGTGGTTTACATTAATCTTTTTCTTTGCACTTAGAAGTGCCTGGGAAATAAAGGGGCCGTTGCGATAGCTCAGCTGAGAAATGGAAACTTCAAATCCTTAATTTGCTTGTGATGAACACCCTTTATCCTTAGGCTTTCTAATAAGATGCTGTCAATATGTATCACTTCCAATCTTCTGCATCTTTGCCCCCGTTTCTCTGCTGAATGTCGTTTGACAATTGCGCTCAGGATTTTCTACAGCGAAATTTTCAAAAATCAGTGCATAGAAGCTCATGATACACCTACAGCTTCACCAGGAGCTGGGCAGAAATGCACAACTCCAGCCCTCTCTCTTTCTTGCCTTCATAGTTATTTCCCTTCAGTCAACTCCCTAATAGTTATATAGATTGTGTTAATAAGCATTGAGTTACATAAAGCTGCACACCCGTGGGTAATTTGTGTATGGAATCAGTGAGTTTGTACATGCAGTTTATAATGTCAACACTAGCTACTGGAACGCAAGTATAAATTCAGTCTAAAACTTGCAGTGAAGGAGAAATGAATGCTAGGAAACTACGGAGGAGTGAAAACCATTAAGAACTCCAAAGCCCTCATAAGAAACTACATTTTAAAGGATCAGCAGCAGAAACCAAAGCCACTTGGCCTGTGGGACCCTGTCCCTGGCACATGCTGTTTTGCTGGGGTGAGGGTGGGATGCCAGTTTTCTGGGGCTGAGAGCGCTCAGAGGCGCTCAGAGGCATCCACTGGCGATGCTCTGGCGTACAGCAGGTCCCACGCAGCTAATACCAGCCTGACATCTGGGGCTGCCCTGCAGGTCTGGGGCAGCCACAGCTGCTGCTGGAGGCTGGGTGCAACTGGGGCAGCAGTGAAGGCTGCCCTTTCTTTTCTGTGCTGTTACAGGGGCTTTGCAGCTGCTCATCAGGTTGGGAAACAGAGCTCTTACGTTGCATTTGCAAGTCTTACCCTGAGGCTCAGTCTTACCCCTTCTTTACCCCTCAAAGCCATCTTCCTTTCTGTCAGCAAGCACTTGGCATATATTTGGGTTCGTTTTGCTCTTTCTCCCTCTTTGCCACTGTATGTTATTCCCTGTTAATTTATGGATTGCTGTGAGTCTTTGGCTTGACTCTTACTAAATATTGTGCATTTTAAAGGTGTTTGGTTCTTTCATTGCTAGTATTAATCGCTTCACTATCAATTCCCTATTCCCATCTGTTGTTTTGAAATAGCGTTATGTATTATTATGCCTCTTCATTGCTTCGGCTCTCTGTCACAGCTGACTGCTTGTTTACCTCACCCTCTGTGGAGCTTCCAAAAATCCTTTTTCTCCCTTGTTCTCATGGCAATGCTTCCATTCCCCGAGTCGTGGTTTGTTCATCAGAGGTTCTCCTGGATAATGTTTGGGGCATCTTGCTCCAGAGTTTTAACATCTCTCTCCATTTCTCTCCCTCTTCCTCCCCAGCTACCTGTCCTGTCCCTCTGCTAAAGGTAACTGCCACGTGGTAGCACCACCAGAAGTGGATTCATACCTGTAACTCAGCCACCAGCCTGGCACCTCAGCTGAAATCACCAGCAGGGAGAACAGGCACAGCTGAGTGCCTGGGAAGCCTCCACTGACTCCATTCACCTCTCACAGGTCCTCCTTGGGTTCCCCAAGAGCACCCATGGGAGCTGATTAGGTATTTCATGGCAGAATTACCTTGGATGTTGCTGTAGATTCCCATTCACTGCTTTTTTTTTTTTTTTTCTGCTTATCCTTTCCTTCTCCTACAGCATTTTTGTGCCCTTTTCTTGCCTAATTGGCTTCCCAATTTTATTACCTCTTCTTTCCTCCCTGCTAATAGCAGGATTGTTTCCAATCTGTTTTGTCACTTGTCTACTACACCTATTTTGTCCTCCAGCCATCTAACCAACATATTTTATGGATGCTTCCAATATTCATGACAGCAAATGTCATTCCCACCTGCATTTCAGGCTGTTTAATTTCTAGCATCTGAAAAAACAAGGTGTTTACGCTTTAAAGGGACAATAATGTCATTAATAAAAGGATTTTTTTCAATAGCCTTTCATGGGACCTTAACTTGCATTTTACTCCTTGCAGTGCTAAGGGCTCATGAGTAGAGATGATAATAGTGGTAAACAGCACTTCAACCAATGTCCCCCAACGCTGCCATCTCTGCAATCTCTTCTCTGCCCTTCACAGTCACCTTGTCCTGCACTGCCTGGACAAATTCTTTCTGCTCGTTTCTCAATCACAAGGAATATTTTCTGTACATTACAGTATGTATGACTGTGTATATGCAGAACTGTAATCCTTTTCTGAAGGAGAGGGAAATACTTCTGTTTCAAAACATAGCTGTAAACAGGAACATCAGTCTGGCAGAGGGTTAGGAATCACCATGCTGTGCAGGCACCATGTCATATAAATCCTGTCATAGGGGGACCAAGTTCTGTCATTGAAAGGAGCCACCAGCTTGATGTGTTGATCCTGTTCTTCTGTTTGGAATGGTATTACTGGGTTAGAAACCTTTTTTTCTAATTTTTTTAAATTTGTAAATTTTCTAGATTTATGGGAGGCCAGTTTCTATCCAGTTGTTCTTGCCCAGTGGATGGCTTAGGTAGACTTACTTTTTCTCCTACAACAGGTATTACACGCTGTGTATCCACAGAGGGCAGTTCTGTAGGCCTTCTGGCTTCATTTTGCTAGCTGAATATGCCAAGCCCCAGCTTCTCTAGTAAGACAAACTGCCTGTTTCCCAAGCACTTTAGTAGTGTTCTCTACATCAATTTCAGTTTGAACTTCTGGCTTTCGAATGTGGGTAGCCAGAGAAGCAGACAGTATTTCAGATCTTGTTGCAACACTGCTTTGTACAGTTATCTTAACACTTTCCTGTTCCTACTGGGACTATCTTGCCTGTCATGGGCTGGCTTTTGCCTTCGCAGGGGTGCGTCCCATTAGCAGCTTAGAGTCATTCACTCTCTCGTTAGCTGCTTTACCAACTTAACAGCATCTCAGTCATTTTCACCTGATGAGAGCTCCTTTTACAGCAGCTATGTTATCAGTTATCAGTCCCCCAATGCATGAGCTTGTGTTGCACATTACTGAATGACTTCTGTTTTGTTATGTTCCTCGAATGCATCTGTTCTTTCTATCCGCTGCCTTGATCTCCTTCTGTATTAACACTTTCTTTTAGCTGTGGACAATCATTAGTATCCTACTCAGGGTCCCAAAAGTAAGCACTCTCCCTATTTATATCTAGGTCATCCGGAAATGGAGAAAGATTCCAAAACTGGTACTTGGGGAAAATTCATTGTTGTCTCTCCTTCAGCCCAACAGTTCTCTTCACAGTACTGCCAAGTGGTCGTCTTCCTTTCAGTAGGCTCCCACTCAATAGTTCCTCTGTGCATCCCTATTTTCTCTAGTTTAAGAAATGATTTCCCATCTGGTGCCTTATTAAATGCTTTGCTGAAGCCCAGATAAATTATACCTACCATATTTCCTTTGTCTAGAAAATCATTAATCTTATAAAAATCCTATCAAGTTAGTCTAAAACAACCTACCATTAGCAACCTACATAACTCAAACCCTTTGGTAATTTTTTTTTAGTCCATTCCCAGTTTATGACTTACACTACTTCTTTCTTTCAAAATTTTTTCCAAAGCCTTCAGATGTTTGAGGTCACACTAACTTGTAATTGCCAGATCTTTTTTCCTCTCCCTCTTAACTGTAGGTACTGCATTTGCTATTTTTGAATCCCATGAGCTGATAGGCTTGTCATGAATACCTGCGCCTGCTCCTGTAGTTTCGTGTGCCAGTTCTGTCTGAATTCTGAATGAGTTTATCCAAGTCCTCCCAACTGGAGATGATTAAGCACTTAGATTTTTTGCTGTTGTTTCCGATATATTAAAGCCTCATTCCCATTATCTCTCTTCCCTTTGCCCTTCTGTTCAATGTCATTACTCTTATTAAATTCTGAGATAAAGGCTCTTTAAGTGGCTCTTTATCCAACAGTTGCATAGATATTTTTTTTTTTTTCCCTCCTGCTAGGAATACAAATTTGAGATTGTGTTAGCACCAGTGATTTGAAGAATCCTCCAGCCTTTTCTGCATCCAAGGCCCAGAGACACATGGATTGTTGACTTCACGGCTAGGGTGCTCAGAGTGCTTTGTCCATCAGAGCTTGCCCGTTTGAAATGGAGAACATTAGTTCCAGCCTTACTTTTGTTTATTCTTCCATTTAATGTAAACTGAATCAAGGCACTATCACTTGAGCCAATGCTGTTTCTCAGGTCAGGTCTACTAAAATGTCTTCATTGCTTACCCAAACCAATGGAAAATTCCAGTCATTCTTTTAATATCTTTCTGTAATAAACACAACTGTATGTATTATTTATAATTGTCTTCACCAACTACTTAATTTCAGCGATACCAGAATGTCCAGAAACCTTTTTAGAAGGCATTTTATCTTGATTGTGCTTAGTAGAGAGAGACAAAGAGCCTGAAAGGCAAGAGGAATCTTAAACATAAGTGGAGATGACTGAAATTTGACTGTGACAAATTCCAGTCTTTTTAGCCCAAATTATTATGAGACATAGAAGTATATATATTAAAAGGGGAAAGTTTCCAGGTCAAGTGAACTGCTTGAGATGTTTCATTTTGTCTTAAATCCGTTAGAACTGATTCAATAGTCTTTTCATTTGTTTTTCCCCTCTGGCATTTTGAAATCTGGAAAGAAAAAACAACAAAAAAAGGAAAAATATCTGACCTGTCAGGGTTGAAAATGACTTTAATATTAAATGTTCATATTTTAATTTATCCTAGTTAGTGTGTTTTTAAAATTACTTCCTATGCTGTTTCATACCAGGCAGTGGATTAAAAATATGCTCACCCTGTAACAGAAATTAAACAGGAATGTGCAATGCATGTGATCAATCACAGCTAAGCAAACTCTGCAAACTGTAAAAATGTTAGCTGAATTATTCTCATTGTGACCTGGGGTTCTGCTAGGTGTATTTCTACAGTGCATGCTCCTGTTTTGTAATCACTGCAAGTTTGGTGGCATGTTTCCTGGGAGGGAAAAAGGTCCCTTGATGCAAATGTTACGCTGACTGTGGTAGATTTTGAGGGCTTGTTGTCTCTGCAGAGAGGACAGTCCTAATAAAGAGGCATCTGGGCCTTCTTGTCTCTTTTCATCTATTAAGATATGTCAGGCTAGGCTCTGGACAGCTGGATTGTGATGTTTTTGCCCCCAGGGTGTTTTGGGGTAGTGCGGTAGGAGAGCGCTGCTATCTCCAGGAGCCAGTGAATCTGAGAATATGTCTCAAGGATGAAACCTGGAGAAGTGCAAAGAATGATTTCATCTTGATTAATTACACAGTATTGATCCTCTGTGGAAAGAGCAATTATCCCAGACACTCTTCTCGCTGAAGTGAAAGCCACCGGGAAAGCCACTCTGATAAAGAGGATGAACGTTTTCTCTCCAAAGGGCTCAACTGGTTTTATCCTCAGGGTCTGCAGTGTTAAAATTAGACTCAAAGGGGGAAAAAAAAAGAGCCTTAGTAGATGTGCCCAGCTTATTTCAAGTGCAGCAGAAGTTGTACAGAGAAGTGTCAGGGTTAAAACTTGGCTCTGGTTGGTAAAGTGTGAAATCTAGCCTTGTCCATCTTTTTGTGAATGGCTTTGTCCAGGGTTTTCAAAATCTGTAAGTTGTCTGTTGAATGTTATCATAATGAGGATGTCATTCTCCCGCACCTGTTGCCTTGCCGAGCTGCGGATGTCTCCACAGGCACTGATCTCAAGGTTGCCAGATTCTACTCTATGCATCAAGGAAATAAAGCTTCTTAACCAAGAATATGAATCTGGCAGATGCAGGCTGTCTTACAGAGATATGCTGACATTGTCTTCTCTTCTGATCTTGCAAGGAGATGTGACAAAGTGTTTTGTTGTTGGTTTTTGGGTTTTGGTTTTGTTTTGGTTTGGTTTTGTTTTTTTTTAAATTCAGTGTTGTTAGTCTGTATTAATCTACAGGATGTGCGCACCAGTAGGATTTGTAGTACTGGTCTAGGCTTAAGTTTATGCTCAAGATTCAAGCCCATTCCTTTCCCTGCTGTTTTCTCTGGGTTTTTTTCCCACCAGGCTGCATTGTCTAAAAGGGAATTGTCACCAAGGGGTAGAACCACCAGTGTCCAATCAAATCGGTACTAATCCATACTCCCTGTGCTTGCTGTCTCTGGTGCACCTGAAGCTTGGTCCTCCACTGCCCGCTTAGTTCAAGGCTGTTGTGACTCTGCAACCCTCCATGGTCAAAGGGCCCAAGGATTTCTTAGCTTTTTGCCAATGCCATTGTTCTCTCTCTGCCCCACTGAGGTAGGCAAGGAATCTGAGGTAGAACCCCTCCTTAGCTGTAGATGCCTTTCCCTTTGAAGCCTTGCTGGTCACACAAAGTTGGTGTAGATCCCCTCAGGAATGTTGTCCTTGAGCTAGCTATGCCTGCACTCTTCTCTTTCCCCCTACTGAGCTCCTGTGTTAAGAATCACTCCTGCTAACCACTTGCATTAACAAATGCAGACAAACTGCTAGCTTGTGCCTGCTGCTTAACCTTCTGTTCTCTTGCTGAACCCATTTTGATCCCTTGTTTGTTGAGATTTTGTCCTGATCCATCACCCTCCTTTTCCTTAGTTGTTCATCAGTATGGGAAGCTTTTTAGAAAGGTTTACTTGTTTTGGGGAATCTTTCAGCCCTCTTGCAGTCAATGCCATTCCAAGCACATTAAGCACACTTTTCTCCAAGAGCTGTCCCCACCTTTTAAGAAACAAACTGCTCTGTTCTTCTGCTCAGATTCTGCAAACTACAATTCCCGTAGTACCACTCTGAAAAACACAGCTTTGGTGATGTCGGTATCTGGTACTCAGCTGCAGTTGGGATTTGGATGAAAACAATTTTCGAGGTATGTATAGTATCTGTAGATGACTGGCTTTTGTAGCAGCAAGCTGTATATCAAAATATTTCCCACTTTGGGGAAGTGGGTGAAATTGCCAATGCGATCGTAATGCAAGCTATAAAAAGATCAAAGTTGCATTGCTCTGCAACAGCATCATCCATTGAAATGTAGCAGGAGCTCACTGGAAAAAAATGTTCATGCAATATATAAGACATTAAAAATTCTGTTACATTACTCTTGCCACAAAGATTGTAATGAAAATGGGAAATGGCACAAACGTAACCCATTCTCATTACAATCGTTAGATTGTAATCTTGTGCTCTCCTTCTCAAGAGAATGCTAAATGAGATTTTAAAGTATGGAAAATAAAGGAGCAAATAGAAACTGGAAAGCAAAAGAGGTGAGGCATGATAGACTGTTCCTGCATTCTTATGTTCTCTATTTTTGCGGTAAAGTAGGAGAGAACAGTATGATTTCGAAGAAAGACGAATGCACACATAGACATATTTTTTTCTTTTTCTTTTGAAAATATTCTTTCAGTATTCTTATCTCCTTTATTCTCACTTAAAAAAAATAATCCTCTGAAATCAAAAAGACAAAGTAACACCTCCGATATCTACAGCAACAGATCTACTTTAACAGTGTAGAATTTGCCCTTATCCATCACAGTAAGAGCTGAAGGTAACACCTCTCATTGAGAGAGAAGAACTGTATGACTTAGGAGACTAGCAATTAAAAATCTGTCAGTCACAGGTTTGGTTAGCCCTGATTAGATAGTGACCGAAGTAGTTAATATTAGGCGATCACTATGGAAGGAAGCACCTGACCTCGTTCTAATCCCCATGCAAGTATTTAAATGACAAACTGTAGCTGTCACTCAGTGGTGCCATTGGTGCTGGCAGGAGAAGACTAAGCATTAAATGAACATAAGAAGTGATCTACCTCCATGTCCTTCCCTGTGACAGTAGTTCACGCACAGCGTTTGGAACAGGTTTAAGAGGTACCCTCCTTCCAGAGTCTGGTGGCTGGCCTCTTCCTGGGCTGTGCATTTGGGAGCTTGCAGGACCTCTTAAAATATTAATTAAGGGGGAAAACGTAGTGAAGATTCAGAGGCAGAGCCACAGCAAAGGCTTGAGACCCAGTATTTAGTAGCACTGTTTTGTTTGGAGACTCAGTGGAGGTGGGTGATCGTTATACACAGGAGTTGAAAGGGCTCCTTGGTCATTGAGACTATGCCCCTGCAGAGTCCGTGTGGCATCCACTGCACACAGCCCTGCAACAATACATCCTCATAAACATCCTAACACCTCTATAATGAAAGAAATGTCTTTCAGACAAAAGATAAAAAGCTATAAAAACTCTAACTTAATCCAGGGAGAAGGTAAGCAGGATCAAAGGCATCAGAATTAATTTAGGTCTTTGCAGTTGTTTTGGAGATGTGTTTTCTTTTCTGGCCCTGGATTTTATGTTCACCCACTTTTTTGCTCACTCACTTTGTTTAGTGTGGGTTTGGGGGGTTGGGTTTTTTTGTTTGTTCATTCATTTTGTTTTTGGTTTACACACTGAGTTTATGTTGAGTCTCCTCCTTTCCCTCTGTGCCCTTCCCCAAGGAGGTGACCATGGGCTGCTCTAGGTGAAAGCAGAAGATGGAACCTATCCCTACAGACAAATAATCTGTCACAGCTTCATGTAACCTTCCATCACTCTTTGCTTAATGGATATCCTAGGTAAAACTTTTTTGCTCCCTTAAAATCTGTCAAGAAATTATGAAGGAGGAAATTTGATATTTTCATGGGTTTATACCAGAATAAACCTTCTTTGTCTTTGCTGTTTGCAAACAGCCTCCAATGGTTAGATTTCTTTCTTATCCACATATAGATGCTGGAGGTGACATGGTAATGATTTGACCAGATTTCTTGTTGGCAACCAAAGCTACTCTTCAAAGAACATATATAAATCTTATCTGTAACTTCAGAATGACTTGTAGGTTTTTCTGCAATCTTGGTTAAAAGTGTTTACATCTAAGATGACTTCTTATTTGTGAGGTTGCATAGTCATGAAAATGTTTATAGATGAACTAGAATTCCCGATAGCTCTTCTATGTTAACTGCCAAGAGATTTTGGACTATGAGAAAAAACTGCATTAGGGGTGGCTGTACTGCATCTGACCTATGATAAATAAAGGACTTTTAATTTCCCAAGTATCCAGTCCCTCTGACTCCACAACCCACAAAAATGAAAAATAAAATTTTCATTCTGAGTCCTAAAATTAATTTAGTTTCTGTTGTAGTGCTGTAATAACTAGATCTAATTTAACCAGTCAGCAGTTCCTTCCATTGGACATTAATTTTTTGAAGTCTGCAAGTTAATCAACCTATTTTATACTAAAATGTGTTTTTACACCAAAAGTCCTCATTATTTCTTTTTTATTTTTCTGTTAAGTGTTTGGTATAAGTGAAAATAGCTTCTGAATATAAAAGAATAAATTAAAGTTTCAATATAAGGGGGTAAAAAAACATTCCCCAGATAGGTAACTTTTATTCAGCACTGCAGACTGTTTCTCTTGCAGCTGTCTTCGGAGCGTGATCTGTCAGTGCCACCTGTTAACTACACTGGTCTTTACAGGCATAATATATGGTCAGGAAATGAAGAAAATACTGAATTTTCTCATTTTGATTTTAATAGTCCCTCTGAAACATAAAATTAGTCCCAAGGATTTCAGATGCTGCATCTTCATATCTGTAAGAGAAGAACCACTCAGAGGACGCAGATTTGAGGTAATGGAATATGATATTTACGGGTAAAGATGAGGCTTTGTGCCTAAGAGGTAATATCCAATGCCAGGCCTTGATTTGGAATGAGACTTTTCAATATCACTCTGTAGCCACGTTTGACCTGCTTCAGAGAGTGAGGAGATTTGGATCTTTGGTCCCTGCACTCTGAGGACAGGTGTCCAGGAGCAGCCTTCCCACAGGAGCAGCAGGGGCAAATTCTTTGCCATTTTAAGTGGCACCTTGGCAAATGCACTTGAGGGCTGCATGACAGTGTTGTCCCTGAGAACAGGGGACCGCATGTGTGTCTCTTTTCTTAATGCCAAAATGCAAGCTTCTAAAGAAAATAAAAAGGGTAAACGTATCGTTCCGTCTCTCTCCTTTTTTTTTGCTTATACGTCAAAATTCAGCAAGTGCAGTACATTCGTTCCCTGGACCTTCAGCCCATCATCTCTCCTTTCTAGAAATCAGTTTGCAGCTTGGTGTGTCTCAGCTGCTGCAACAACTATAATTCCAATCATAGCCAGGCACTTTAATGGGCTTCTTGTGTCCATCGGGAAGAGCTATCCCATATGCAATGTCAACTCCCAGCACCTAGAGAAAGTGCAGTCTCTCTGCCATGTTTTAAGGAGAGCTGCAGTTCTGTGGTGACATTTGAGAGCTTTCATTATCTCAGTGCAAGAATCTCTGGGGCACACTCTGGTCTCTTAACATGTCCTTGTTTAACGGCACTCCTTACCTTTGGCTGCTTGTGTTCAGCTAACCAAGTGGTGGCAGAGATGTGTATAGTCCCTCTTAAATCATTCTGATTTTCCCAAGTCCCTCTGCAGTTTTTTGATGGAACATATGGCAATGTTATGTCTATTTGAAAAAGCCTTTGCATCATATGTTTATACAACTGCTCACTATCCCAAGACAAAAATTCTTTCCTGTTATTGCCCATTTGCTGACTAAAGAAATTATCCTCTTTATGTATTCTGGTACTTTACCTTGATACCTTACGTGCTTAATTATGTAGTCCTCAGTCCATAATCCATATGATTCACTCACTATATAATACAATTCACATCAGTTTTATTTGTTTTAACCCTTGCCCTTCCTTTCTTGCTTGCTTTCCTTTGCTGAGCTTTGGTATCAATTTGGTTTTGGGTCTCAGCCTGACTCCCATGAAGCTTTTCCTCCTCGATGACCAAGCAGTCATTGAGTTCAGTGGTACAGGATATGACCCAAAGGACAAGAGCTCCTGATGGTTAAAGAAGAGACATTAAAAAACAAAAAAAAAATAAACAAATCCCAAAGAAACTCCAGTTATGTACCACATAAAGGAATAGGATCAGAATGAAGAAAAAGGAACGGGTTTTGTGGCTACAGAAACAAATGGAGAAACAGCACTATGTGTTTGGCTCTTTTCCTTTCTTCATCTGTGCTGCCGGCCAGTGACTTCAGTCATCCATAGAAATCAGGGATTTCCACCAGTTTCAGTGGGAAAGTGAGTTGCACACAGGATCTTTCCATTCCCCCATTTCCTCATCAGCAAAGCAAGAATAACGATTTTTCTCTTTCTTGTGTTAGAGGTGGGTGAGGCCAGAAAAACCCTGGAATCTTTTAAGAGGGAAAACAATTTTTCCCCTTGAGGTCTGATTTGAAAAAAAACAACCAACCCAACAACCTGAACATAAAACTGTACATGGATTTTTTTTTTTTCTCAGAAGGAGCAATGAAATAGTTTTTAGAGTAATGTTTAAAATGGGCTTTTTATAACTGAACTTCATTCTTTTGAAATCCTTTCTATAACCACTGGCTACTTCAGATGAAGTAACTTTATTTCAAAGCATGCGATATTAGGGAAATACATCTAATATAGTGTAGATCTACAGGTAATGGGTTCAATTTCTGTTAGTTCTTTGTATTGTACTGTCTCCAGTGCATTTTAATGGGTCTATCTAGGGACCCTGTGCTCATTTTTTTAAGCTTTCTAGAAATTTGGACTTTTTCTGTGTCTGCATATGTCTGCATAGATACAAAGGGTATCTTTTTACATGAGATTCCTGAGCTCTACTGATATAACCATCCTTTTTATTTAAAGTCAATAATACCAAGCCTTTATTTTCAGCATTTTTTTTTGCTGTCTTATTTTTTTAAAAAATAAGTCAATAGGCAAAAAACAAATGCAAGACTTTTCATGCTTGGTGTAGCTTATCTCTCATACTAGGTATATTTGTCACCACACTTAAGTAAGAAATTTTTGCTTACAGTATATACTTGTTTTGTAAATATACCTATCAGCACTTCCAATACATTTCTCTTTTTTGATGGAAACACTCTCCAGTCTTTTTCCTTTATCTTGAGGTTTTTTTTCAGAAAACATGTCTTTGCAGGTGGTGGGGAGGGCTGCATGGTGAATGAAATTTATTAAAATCATTTTGATAGCCAGGAACTAATAGCTGTGTTATAATACTACAGAAGAAAAAAATAAAGGTTTATAAAATATATTTCCTCTTCACAGGCATCTTGTTTTTCTGAATCCAGGATGAGCCAGTCACACTAGATCCAGTTTTACCAAAGGAGTCTGGAAGGTGGTACCAGAGTGCATAAAAGCCCTATGTTTGTGGTGGCTCAGCTGATTGGAAGAGCAGGCTTTGGGGTGAGATCCAGAGCGGTTCTGCTCTGGGGAAAGGAGAGGAGGGCTTTCAGATAAGGAGAACATAGCCATCCAGCCTGACATCTGGAAATGACAGAAGGGTTAATCATCCAATAGTGGGGGAAAAAGAGGGCCAAGGAATTTTAAATGGTGATTTAGGACTCAGTCCTGGAAGCTACTCATTGTAGGTGGACGTCTGCACTTCTGCCCGAATGTTGACGGGAGTTACTCTTCTGACTCAACATTTTACTCTTCCTTATTTTTGGTCTACAAGACTATTCAGCTTCTCCTAATTGACTTGATGGTCTTGCTGGAAAAAATTAGTTGCAATGGCTTTTTTCTTCTCCTGAATTATTTACAGGTGGAAAATATCTGCCTTGCTGGATCTTACCCAAAAGGCACTAAAATGTTTCTTGCAGCCTAATACTATGCTTTTCTCCACTTTTCATTTGGCTAGCAAAAAAAAATCAGTTCAGTCAGATGTGAACAAAATTTTTTTTCTTCCCATTATATTTTCCTTCTGGTTTAGGGAGTGAAACAATTATTTACACCGCCCTGTTCCTGATAGCAACCATATGTCTGGACTGCACAGCAATGAGCCTTGCAGTCCTACTTCTGGCAACTGTCCCCTGGCCACAGTGGCATCCCTCAGCGCTCCTAATGGGAGTAGGTGCTGTGGAGCCCTTTGCATGCCATTGGCACTTCCCAGTGTCCAACACATTACCTCATTTGCCACCACTGCCCTCCAGCAGCTGTTGCAGCTAGAATTTGGTAAGCAGTGTGGCACTGCCTATGTTTGGAAGCCAAAAGCTCTCAAAAACTATGATACTGAGATGGGTCAGAGATTGAAAAAACAGCATGATTAAGTGAATTTGGCTATCTGGATTTCCATCAGCTCAGAGCCTCTGCAGAGCTTGCTTGTGCCCCCTAGAAAAAGCCATGATGCAGAGACTCACTCCACAGCAAAGAGCTAAGAAACTTGTCTGCTGGCCTGGCTGGGACTGCTCAAGAAGGACGGATACTACCTTGGGAAGTCAAACATGGGTGGAAACTGCTTTTTGCCGTATGATGCTGTCTCTCTTCCATCTTCTTTATTTTCCCCTTTAGGGAAGCAGAGCTGTGCTTTAGTAAAACCAGATAATCTTCATTTGTAAAGGGACTGGAAGTAACCCCAGCCTTGCTGGGAAAGCCCCAGTGAATGTGGTGGAAACACACCTCCTGATCAGATGGAAGAGGATACATGGAGGTCCTAAGGGAAATGATGGTTTAGAAGACTGAAGTTTCATGGGAAGTTGCTGGTGAAACTATGAGAGGGTTAAAGGCTAGGTTAGCTCAAAATCTGAAGCCATCCTCCTGCTGCTGGTTGTTCTTCCTCCCCTTCAGATGCAGGAGGCAGAAGGACATGCAGCAACCCTGGCCAGAGCCAGGAGGAGGTCCTGTGAGGGCCCTACCAGCTCCAGCCCCTGCAGCCTTGCTGGTGCAGAGGCTGTGAGCTTGTCTCTCTGGCTACTGAGTGTGGGTATGATTTCTTCCAACTGGGTGGTGTAAGTGGAGCAGGACTCAGCAGGACAGCTTCTGCCTTCTGCAAACATGCTGAACTCAACCCAACTTAAGCTCTGGCTGTGGAAAATGTGATAGGAGGCTGTGCTGTGGAGCTTTTATCAGCTGTGCAGATCAGAAGGGGAAATTTCACTCTGTTTCCTCCCATTTCTAATGCAGCAGTATTTCAGCATTGTGCTTCAACCCATGGTTCAGCTGAGTGGTAGTTTTATGATTTTATGAGGCCTCAGACCACAGTGTCTTTAAATGTTCTATAAAATATACAGGTTAATCACCTGACCCCTGCAAACTTCTTGGAATAACTTGTATTGCATTAGCTAATGCATTGCAATGTCTTACTGGAGCTGCAGCAAAACACTGTACATGAAAAGCAAACCTGTCAGACTTGTAGCTTTGCTAACTTTGCACAGAACAGAGGGGAAAAAAAAGCCCTTTAACCAGTGCAAAACAAGATAAAACCACAAACTTGATGGCCTTTTGTGCAACCTCAATTGGACATTGCTGTTCTATGCTGTAATCTCAGAACAGAGCTTTTATCATCTTGGGTGTACTAGCATTGACCCATAACACAGAGTCTTAAATAAAAAGCAAACCATATTGTCAAAGCAAAAGTCAGTATCTCAGCAGGTCTGGCCTCAAGTGTGGGAGTGTGAAGAGAGAAAACAGAAGTTCAGAATAAGGAGAAGGCTGGATGGGTTCGAAGGAGAAAAAAACCCACAACCTCTAGAAAAATAGCAGGGTGGAGCAGAAATAAAAATACTTTGGACAAGCGAATCCCTACAGACTCTAAAATGTGAGGGAAAAAAGGCCTAATTCTTGCCTCACCAGTGCCTGAGCTGATGTGGGTTGGCTGTTGTGGGAGAAGGGCTCAGAGCTCAGATTTTGAAACATCTGTGCAGAGGTGGTCCACAAGACTTCCATGGCAGAGATGGCATTGTGGAAGATTTGGGCCGGGCTGTAATTTATGGGCAGACTTCTGTGGGGCTAAATAGCCAAGGGACACAGCACCACACTCCCCCTGAGGAGAGTGACTGATGCTTCCCTCTTGCTGGGTGTGGGGAGGCACACATTGCTCTGCAGCAAAGGAGAGCAGAGCCATGGTCTATGCTCCTTCCTGCCCTTTCAAGTAATTTGCGGGCCTGGGCGAGTTAACACAGAGTAGATCATGCTCTCTCTTTAATTGTGCTTCTGCCCATCATATGACAAGCAGAGATGGGTGCAGAGGCAAGGCTGAAGCCATAGTCCCATCCAGAGACAGGGCATGCACTTCTCTTGGTCCACAGCCCTGCTAGACGGGTTTGCTCCTGTTGCATGTCCTCTCCCTCTCTGCACTGAAACAAAGTCCTCCACAGGAGGAGATTCTCCTTCCATCACTTTGTGCATCCCTGCAAGGGGCAGAAGGGACCCAGCCTCCAGCAGACACCTTTGAGAAAACACTGGGTCCTGAAGAGCATCTCACAGCTCCAGGAGGAGTCATTGGGTTTTCAGACGCTGGGAAGCTGAAGGAGTGCTGAAATGCAGCCTGTGGAGGGTGAGGTTTGGTTCCTACTGTGGAAAGCCCTGTGCCCAAGGAATATTTAATTGGCAGGGGCTCATGAACTGAAATGCATTTTGACCTCATTCAAATGATTTCTTGCCAGGGTGCCTTCTTTCATTGGCAGTTCTATAAGTGTTGCAAAACTCACTTTAGAAGGGAGTGGGATGAGTTTGCCTGCAACAAAAGGGAGGCAGCTGCATGCTTGGGCCAAAACAACAGTCAGTTACCTGCCCAGTGTATCCACCATTGTTGTAGTTGGAGTACAGCTCAGTCAGTCTCACACAGGGCACCAGTTGTTGCAGCACAAACTAGTAGACTGCAACAAGGCTTTACCATTGGTCAGATTCTACTGTTTGTGCTGTATCTTCTTCCTCCAGAGGCCACACCACTCCTACACTATCTCACCCCCTCTCCCATGCTCCTCAGGGCTATTTAACCACTTAACAGAACGAGCTACACCTGCACATCATCCATGTCAATCAACCCACTGCCTCTGCGGCAAGGCCACAGCTGCATGTTATCAATGCTAATCAACCCACTGCCTTCATCCCTCTACAATTCCCCCTTTTTGTTTTTCAGACCCACTGACTTCATTCCTCTACACACCACTACCCTGCATTGCCAGCCTCCCTGGCCAACTAGTTAATTTACCTATACATCCTCCAATGCTCCATGGCCAACCAGCCTGCTCTCACCTCACTGTTGAGTATTGGTGCACAACCAGCTGCTACCCTTTGTGTTTCCAGTTCCCAGGAGTCACTCGTGGGTTTCTAGAGTTTACAGAGCTGTGTAGCCCTCTGCTTCAGTAAGGTCCTTTGCTCAGGACTGTTGATCTTTAGGGGTAAGCCCACCTGAAGTCCCATCTGCAAATAGCTTCCTATCACAGGGAGGCCAGAAAAAGGGACAGAACAGGGACCCACATCAATACCAGGAGATCTTGCTGTAAAACCAAGGACAGTAGGCTCTCTGGTGAAGTTGGCAGGTTTTGTAGACAACATGGAGTTGATTTTTGCTGAAATAGAAAATCTTCTTGGTTAGATGAGCCAGGTGAAGCTGAAAGTCTTACATCAAACCCTAGCTGGAGCCAGAGGCCACAGAGGGTATCACACCTACTAAGCATTATATGATGCATTACAATAGAGCCATACAAGGGACTGCACGATAAGATAATTCGGGTAGCACTGAGGGAATGTTATACTGATCAATCTTCCTTTTACCTTTTGAGACCCTTGATGATATGTTGGTCAAGATGTCGTTCATATTAGGGAGTTTCCAAATTTCTGTGCCCTGTTTTTCTTCTCTAAACAGCTCAGCATGCCCTGATCTGCTGCATGGTTGTGCATCCCACTCAGTACTGTTGGGTTGTCCCTCCTGTGCTGCTTACAGCTGCCTTTCCTGCCAGCTGTCCAAGGTCCACCTCCACCCAAGACAGAAATGCCAAATGGCTTAATGAGGAGATGGTTTCAAACTGGTGACGCTTTTAATGGTGGGCCAGAAACAGAAAAGACTCTGGAATCATGTATCTGGCATGTTGTGCCATTAACACTCCCCGCTGGGAGCCAACCACAAGGTAAATCACCTGGCTCACACTCCATAAGGACTCCATTTAAAACCAAAAAAGATGCTTTCCCGCCCTACCCCAGGATCCCATCGCAGACCTCTCTGCTTTGCAGATCATTGCATTGCAGAAGAGTTTCAGACAAAGATGGTGCTCTACTTTGGCTCAGAGATTGCCCCAAGAGAGCAGCTTTGTGGGAACCATTTCTGTGCTCCTACCAGCTCCCAGTAAAGCATCTTTGGTCAAGCAGCAGCAACCACAGTTCATAGGCACTTACTCATCCTACCACCTGTCTGCCCCAGCAATCCCTTACTGTGAACCACTGTCCAGCCCCGCAAGCCTGGAGATCCCCCACAAATGCGCATTGGAAACATCTTGTCCATTCCTCATCCCACCAGCAATCCATGACTGGCTTTCAGTCAGGTCCACAGACTTCCCCCATGTATGCATCATGTGTGACCATGAGGACAAGTGCTGGTACAGGGAGGAAAACAGTGGAAACATACTACTGAGGAGGGCAGCAACACAGAAGCCCAGAGCAGTTAAAGCTGTCCCAAGCTCATGCAAGGGTGGTGGCCCTGTGGGAATGAAACTCCAGAACAAGGATGAAAGCATCATTATACTGCTTGGGGAAAATAATTTGGAAAACATTAATATTTCTCACTCTTCCAGTATTTTTTTTAGTCTCCCTCACTTTCCCTCCCCTATAACACCAACCTGATGAAAAGAGGAGACAAGTCTGAGAAAATGACTGTTGTGTCAAAGATGTTGATAATGGACAGATAAATAGCTATATTGCAGCTGTGCCTAAGCCCTGGAAAAAAAGACTGCTTGCACACAGCTGTTTGTCTAATTGCAGGGTTTTTTTTAATAACTATTAATTTTGCATAGTAGTATGTGCAGTCAGTAAAAGACAATGATTGTCCACAATGTTCAATTTAGTGCATTTATTGTTATTTATGAAAAAAGTCATTGAAGATCTCTTTGCATTCATGGGTCTGAGTCTTGCACAATTCATTGAAATGCTTGGCATCACTGCCATAAAATACACACACTGAAGGTAATAAAATCCGGCTATGCAGTACAGTAAAAATCCTCACAAAAAATATAATAAAATGGACATATGAATCTTGATAAAATCCGTGCACCACTATGCTGCACATTCACACGAATTGGAGATGTGCAGTAATTGTGGATGAAGCCTTATGTCATAGCACATGCCATCTTCAGAAGCAACATAAAATGCACAGAGAGAATACAATGCAGCCCTGTCTCTCTGATTATGCACAACTGTAACCCTTCATCGAGGACCCCTTCTTGGCCATGTAAAATGTGCTCCAGTTCAGCAAAGCCTCCAGACTGAGCCGCCTGTGCTGCAGTTTGTGCCCGTTGCTCCTTGTCCTGTCGCTGGGCACCACTGAAAAGAGCCTGGCCCCGTCCTCTTGAAACGCACCCTTAAGATATTTGCAGACATTGATAAGATCCCCTCTCAGTCTTCACTTCTCCAGGTGAAACAGGCCCAGCTCTCTCAGCCTTTCCTCATCAGGGAGATGCTCCAGCCCCCTCATCATCTCTGTAGCCCTACAAATCACTACACAAGAGGGCAGAGAACAGACATATGGGGTCTTCAGTGGCTTCAGCACAGCCTAGGACCTTGAGTCCCTTCGTGGTGGCCAACTTTATGATCCAGTGCAACGGTACATTCTGGGTAGCAGCATGCAACTTCCTTACGATAGCCACAGAATTTCATCCCGCACCTTGCTATCTCAGTCAGTGCTCTTGCAGGTAAGAGCTCCTTGCAAGGAAGCTGGGAGATTTTCTGTCACTAAGTTCTGAAGTGAGCTCTGCACAGCCTTGCTGAAAATAAATATTAATATGCTGAAGTCTGGTTTCTGCTTTAGCTCACTTTGGATGTGCAACATCAAGACATGTAAAGGGGGCACTTAGGGGCATGGCTTAGTGGTAGGCTCGGCAGCGCTAAGGTAACAGTTGGACTTGATGATCTCAATGGTCTTTTCCAACCTAAACAATTCTATGATTCTATGACACTGCATGGGTGACTTGGACCAGAAAAGACCTTGGAGAAGAACAGCACCGCTTGCCAGGCACTGTCTCTCAACAGCAGCAGGAAAAATTCCACAACACACACTACAGACCACCACGCCAGGATATGGGATATGGATTACTTCATAGCCACACCCTGGTTCTGTGGCAGGGATTTGACACAGGATTTAAGACAGGGACAGACTATTGCAGGACAGCGGTGGGGTTTCTTTATTCCGCTCATGCTTATTTGCAGTGGGGTGTTTGGTGCAGATATGTAAAACCTGTACCAAGCATTCTATACTACAAATGGATGGTGGAGGGGAAGGACCACATAACCACTTCTACAGCTGTGTTAAATACGATGAGGAAATGATTTGTGGGTGCCTATGTGCAGGGAGGGATGTAGGTAAGGAGAATTAAAGCAGTGGAACAAAATTTGAAGAGTGCCTTCAGAAAATGGCAAAAAGCTGAACACAGAAAACCTCTCACCGGGAAGATCCGTGAGGATTTAGGAAAATTTCCCATGATCTAAGCAAGTGGCAATGTCTGGATCATTTAAAATTAGTTACCACCTAGCAAACTGCAGTCAGCTGGTGGATTTTGGTGTGAGTTTCCTTTTGCCAGCTGAGGGCAAACAAGGTGATCAGCATGTGTCCGAGCCTTGTCCTAGCCCAGCTGAGGGGCACATCTGCACAGCACCATGGAGCTGCGAGCGGGGCACTAGTGGGCGAGAAGACACAACCCAGGCAGCGAGTCCTTCACTAGCATTTGTGCCATTGTAACACTCCTGTAGCTGCTGCATGAGCTGGCCACAGGGAAGCTAAAATGTCCATGCCTGCTCTCATTTGTTGCACTAGCTCACCCCCTCCCAGGGCTCTCACACAGACCTTGGACAGGCTCTGGCTGCCTCTGTGTTCCTGCCATCATCTTCGCACTACCCAGATACAGAAAGGAAACTTTATTTCTCTGAAACCACAGTGGTAGAGTTCCTGAGGGGAGATGCAGAGAAGCAATACGGATGCATGTGGGTGCTCTGCTGAATCCATCCATGCCTGCATACTTATCTGGGAAAGGGCAATGCAGGCCAGTGGCACGGTTCTCTGTCCCACTTTCTCCCTGTGTAAAACAGAAATAATGATACTGACCTAGTTCACTGGGGAGCCTGGAAAGGCCAGTTAATGTTTCTAAGGCTCTTTGAAAATAAAAAGGTCTGCATCGGTGCTAAGTGTTATTATTCATGTATTGTAATTCTAACCTATAAGGGACTTTGCTTTAGCAGGAGATTTTCAGTTGCTCCAGCATCTGAAAGATGGGGGTTGTACTTCATCTTTAGCTATATACAGATTAACAGCACACACACCATTTCATCACAGGTGTAAAGATAAAGGTGAACTCTACACCAGTGTTAGGCATTACAGTGCATTGCCTTGGTACGGAAGAACTCTGTTTCCAACATCAGTGAAAGTTTAGCTGAAGTGATGTATAAAGACTTTGTACCAGCTAACAAAATCAAGCATTTGTGAGCTTGATCTTGCAACCTGAAATTTTCTGTGGACTTATCACAAGTTGGAGCTGTGCCCAAATCAGAAAAGCAAAAGTATTCTACTATGCAACAAATATGCAAATGACTGTATAAATGTATAGAAGGTACAGACTGGTTTTAAGGAGGTCTTTTTACTTAGAATTTATTTTTCTCCAGCAAAATCAGTGACACAGTGTGGCATGTGTAATTCTAAAAATCATAAAGGTATCAAACAGGGCTTTTTATAACATATCATGCATTCCTGACACATATTGCTGTTCTGGCAGTGACTTATACGCTACACATTTCCATGACCACTGCTTCTCCTGTTTGGATTATACTGACCTCCCAGAGGACGTGACTGCATATTGGAATCTTGAACCAGGTAAGGGAGAGAAAAAAGGATGGGGCTTGCATGCAAGCAGGATACCACCTTCCCAGCAAGAGGCAGGATTATTTCTTCATGAAATCACATGGAAGACAATGGTATATCCATTGTGAAAACAAACCAAACATTTTCACATTATTTAGAAGCTACTTTGATGTGTTACACATGATGCCCTGGAAAATGGTGGCTATTTGCCCTGGGTTTACTTCTTTGATTGTTATTAGGAACATCCCTTTAGTCAGGGAACATGATGCTATTGCTTGCGTACTCAAAGGACAGAGTGTGTGATCAGTTGTTCAGAACACAGGCAGAAGTGTTCCTGTCCTCATGAAGGTCTCCCTCTCTTCCCTTCTCTCCGTGTTTGGCTAGACGCACAGAGCCAACAGCTGCTTTATGGAATATGAACAACGTAAGATGGAGCTGCCGAAGAGATTCCTCTGCTCTTCTGATGTAATTCCATATAATACACTTAATATCATAATAACAAGAAGTACAAATCTTGACTGTGGAGAGCCATATTTTCCCCATCGCCTCCTGTTTCTTTAGGTAATAGAAAATCGATGGACCTTTTAGATATGAGGCACACCTGAAGCACTGAAGCTCCCATCCTCCCTTCATATATGAATAAATGAATCTGTTTACTGTGTTGTTTGGATAAGTGTCTTTCAAAGCCATGACGCATTTCCATGCTTTAGCTCCAGCACTTTGCAGCAGAGCCTTTCCGTCTTTCTTCCACACTTCCGTGTGCTCTTTCCACGCTGTTGCAAGAGCAACAACTCCTGACGCTTCCTACTCAAGCTCCTCACACTCCACCTGCTGACTGAAGGGGGGACTGCAGCATATAGAAAAATGACAGACAATCAAAAAAACCAAACCCAAACCCAAAGAAACATCATTCAGTTTCGGGTTGAAATGCTGGAATATTTTTCATCCCTTGTGATGTTCCAGCTAGTGATTTTCTTTTCCCAGATTTCCCAAGATTCCCTGCTTGCCGTTGCCCAGTTGTGTGCTTTTTTATGACTTTTGGCATAATCATCCATGTTTTCAGGTAACATTTCAGAGGTGCGTTGTTTTTTTCATGAAGAACTGTTACAGGCAATTGGTATTTCCTGTTAAGCTTGGGTGCTAATTTTCTTGCTAGCCATGCTATTTAAAAATTCAGTGGACTGTTAAGAAATGTGCTAACTCTTCACTGTAAATGATTACGGTCTGTATGGACTTTTTCCTATATCCTGGAACTATTTACATTGTGAGTCACTGATTATTTATGGAGATATTCATGGTGCTTTTCTTGGACGTGCCACATAAAGAATCACTAGGCTGGAGTGAAAGAGCAACAGGGAGCTCTTGGGAGTGGACTTCTAGGTTTGTTTTTGCATTTTTTAAAGCCTTTGGTGCCATCAAAAATCATTATTAATACTTGGCATTTTTCTGTTGGCCTGTGTTGGGGAATCTCAAATGGAGGGGAGCTTCTAGGAAGCACATGTAATGATAAGATGACCCACAGTGTTAGGATCTCCATTGCATAGAGAGGCTGGAATAAACCTGGAGAAATTATGGGCTCAACCCTGAACCCAGTAGGAATTTTGACCCTGCTGCTAGGTGTGAGGTGGCATTGTTGATGACTTCGCAGAATCATGAAGGAACTGTGTGTGTGGAGCAAGCATCAGAACTCAGATTTCTTGACTTTTACTCCATTTTAGAGCTTACTGAAGGTCCCACAAGGACCGCTGATCCCCTCCCACACTGAGAATATAGGGTGCGCCCCAGCAGGCACCTAGACACAGTGGAGACTGTGCATTCTGGGCTAGGTCTTGGTTTCAACAGACAGGACCCTCAAATTGCTTTTCCTTTTTGGTTTGATTTATATTTTGTTTCTAATGTGGTGGTTTGAGACATTGTGTGTGTGAGAGGGAGAGAGGGAATGGCATGCTACCTAGAGACAGAGGAGCCCAACCTGCCTAAAAGGGAAATGTTGCTGGAGAAACACAAATTGGTGCAAGCCACATCATTAGGAGAAAGTTGTCTATCATTAAGCACTATGTAGTGCACCCTGTGAGCCTGAAATAAGTCTCCAGGGGCTATAAAATCATACTTGCCACATGAGTGGAAATGCTGAAGATGAGCCACCGCACCGTCTGGGTGTCCACCTCCCACCTGTGTTAGCATCATTATATGCATGTTGGGCTGACTTAGCACGCTGAGGAGGAAGACGGCCATGCCATTCTCTTTTACCATCTGGATAATTTACTCTGTGAGTTTCATAGAGAGGGAATTCATTAATGCAGATATGCAGGATGTAATTATTCAGATGATGCTGTGGGAGGAAGCTGTACAAAATTTGCAGAGTGAGTACTGCTGGTACCCTGGGCAGTGCTTTTCTGGGTGGTCCTGCCTGGAAAAAAAAATCACACCTTGGAATATCTTGATGACTTCTCACTGGGTCCCAAATGGCAGCTCCTCCTGACCAGCATCAGTGGGAGCTGTTCTCACTAGGCAAGGGTGATACGAGAAAGCTCCTACTTAGCATCCGTCACAACAGAGAGGAAATCTGTGGGAACGGCTGATCATTTATATCAAAATTAATGAGATTTTCCCTCTCTGAACATGAGGGCTGAGTTGTATGCTGACTACAGGGAAAAAAAAAATCCATCCATGGATATCTGGTTTGCCTTTTTTATTTATATTTTTTTCCGGGGGTCTTGTATAATTGATGATGCTGTCTCTTTGGCAAAAGAATTTTCTGAGCACAAAATTCATTTTAATACTAATTTTTACCCATTAAACAAACTGTTGGTTTTTTCCTCTTACATCTGAAGCCAAAATCACAGGACCACAAAACAAATCAGCCTAATTTCACTGTGAACTTTTCTTTTGACATCCTTCTATTTTTCAAAGAGAATAAATGTGTTGTTACATGACTGCTCTTTTCCAGACAGAAAAGGCAGAGAGCTATTTTTGAAGCTCCTTAAATCAGAAGCTCTGGCTCTTTACAAAAGCATCCCCACAGGATATCAGGACCGTGTTTGGAAACATATGTGATAAAAAAAAATCAAACCATAAAAATGAACTGGGATCACCTTGTAATTGGGCAGAGAAGACTTCCTGCTGCTGTCTGTATTTTTGTTAAAAGCCAGTGCTTCTGCATTTCTCACCTTTTGCTGTGAGAGATTGTACACAAAATCTCTGATTGCCAAGCAAATCAAAGCCAAGAGGGAGACCCCCTGTTTGGAGGAGACCATCCCCCTCTTATATTCTCTTTTGCTGATGTTATGTGGGGAAAATTAGATGTACAGAATGAATCAAAAGTCGTTGTAAAAAAATAAAATAAAAACACCACCACTGGAACAGAACTATATGGAGGACCCGGAGGAGATCTTAGAATGCATCAGCTTCCATATAGAGCGGCAAGCTAATAGGCAGTTCATTGAAGCTAAAGTATAACATAAAACGTAAAATTACAGAGAAAATGGCTGAAAATATAATAAAAAATAATTAAAAATCGTGTAGAAAGGTGGCATATCAACATCTGATGTAAATACAGACATAGGAAGTGCAGTTTATCATTTGAATGGATGATACAGTTGAAAATGGTAAAAAAAATTGTAGGTTTTTAATCTTTTTTTCCAAAAATTCAAGAAAATCCCAATGGTTCCAGCAACCACTTTCCATTTTCTTCTGTCAGAAGGTGATTTCTCTGTTTTACTCAGCTACCAGAATTCTTAAGAAAAAAAACCCTAATGTAAAATAAACTTCAAAATCCAAAAAGAAAGAAAATTCACAGTAATTTTCCTGATCCTTAAATGTTAAATATACTGTGGAAAGACACTAGTTTCTCCACAAGTTAGGTATGACATGAACCTTCTAATAGAAACCAGATTTTGATTTTTTTCTTCTCTACTGCTTTCCACTCTTGAACAAAATGAAATTTCAACGCTGTTGAAGTCTTAACGGCAAAATGAATTTTTTCATCAAGGTGTAAGACAAATTGGACAAGGCTTTGAGAGAATACAGAAGTTAAAAATAGGCAGCATTCTCCCTTCCTTGGAAATTTTTCTCCTAGTATCTGCAGCTACACATATTTAAAACTCAGCTTCTCCCAGCAATGTGTACATCACACTAATAATAGATTTTTTTTCCTTTCATGGATGGGCACCTGGAATTAGCTCATTGAGAGCACATTGGCAATACTTAGCCTGCAAACTTCTTGAGGATGGAGCGTCTTTTTGTTTTCTGGACCCATACCTGATTCCTAGATGCAAGATCAATACTAAAACTAGTCTTACAGTATTAAGGGTGACCTTCATATATAAAAGTGTATCTGTATTGGTCTTTGAGTTCAGACAATGTATGAGAATGTATATGTGTATGTGTATGTGCACACACATAAACGTCTGTATTTTGAGTTGATATTTACATAATTTTAGCTGTGCAAGTACATATATATATATGTATACACACACACACACATATATATGTATATTGAGAAGTTTGATGGCACCCACACAACAGCAGTATGTGGCAAAGCAAAGACAGTGACAAGTCATTTCCAGGCCCCTGTATCCTTTTCCTCAGCACACACAGGCAGAGTTCCCAGACCAGGAGGAAACATTCTCTGTGATGCAACTGTGCTGCTTTTCCAAATCTATATAAGGATATTTTCCCTCTTTTTTTCTCCTCATCATCCAGCAGCATGCTGTATACATTAGCAAGCACAACAGAGGGCATTGGCTTATTCCTTAGCATGGCTAACATTTTTTTGCATATATGTTTAAATATTTTTGCAATAATAGAGGATGTAGTATAGGCAAAGCTCTGAAACTGTGGCCTTTCAAGATAAAAAAACCCACAAGTGTTGCTTTTGTGCACATAGATACATATAAATATTCATGTTGTAATAGTGTTCATACCCACAACAAGGATCAGGAATCTACAGTGCAAAATACAGTGTAGGCTCAGGTACAAGTAAGATATAGCTAGTTACAGTTGATGTCTAAATTATGAAGGGCTTGAAATCCAACCGAGCTACTTTATAGTGCAATCTACATATTTTAAAAATAGGATGTTTAATAGCTGATAAAAGCAGCGGTCAGCTTCCTCTGAAAAGCAGAAGGTGCATAGCTTTAAATACCTGCAGTTATTTTGAGAACATGGGTGATTAAATTCTAGCAACTCTTCAATTTCAAATGCAATTGGAAGTAAAGGACAAATAAAAAATATTATGTCATTTGCTTTGAAGTTATTTTCCATCTTTTTCTTCATTCTGAGACTTTCCCCTTTCATTTTCTGTTCTTTGCTCTCTTGGCTTCAAGCTTTGTTCACGTTTCCACCACCCAAACTAAAAGATCTCTTGAATACTTGTCTGTCTAACTATCTATCTACCTACCAACCCACTTATCTATGTATTGTACCTATCTATTCACAAATACACATACAGAGCTATGAAAACTGGTTCTTTACACAGAATTCAGATTTTATTTATTTGTTTATTTAGATAGATGTAAATATATGACAGTGTTTTAGCTCCTTACTTTTATAATAATTTTCCCAATAAGATTTGGCGAGGAGTATCCCCCTTGGAAAAACATGAGAAATACCAGGAAAACTTGTAATTGATGGCTCTAACTTCCCATCTTGTTTAAATGTTTGCATAATTTCCTTTTCGGCGGGTCTCTAACAGGAAGCCAAAACCCACTGGCCAAAAGAGGCAAGCAAATAAACAGGAATTTGCATCAACAGAAGACATTATGTAAGTGGAAAGGAAAAAAAAGATTCACGTTTAATTGATAGCTGTTAGGAAGTAATGACTTCTGTCTCTCCACTTAAAAAAGATTTTTTAAAAAACCCATCTCAATGGAATTTTCAGTCATTAATGGAGGTTTCCAAAATCCCTGGAAAGGGAAAGTGAATGGAGGTGTCAACGCAAAAGCTGATCATGAGGACCCTAATTCTGCCTCAAGCTGCTCACATTACGTATTACCCTCATCTGTGAGCCTTACTGGCCTCCTTTTTTGAGAAAGGCACTAGAAAAGTGGAAGCATTTCTGTACACTAGTGGAAACCAAATCGCATAAAACACTGAACAAATGTATAGAACTAGACAAAAAGCAGAAAGTTCTGGTCCATCCACGTTCATGGCTACCTGTACGTTTCTTGTGAGGACATTTTGGAAGTGTTACTGAAGGCATTAGTAAGTTCTAATCTTATAAAGGAAGAGCCAACGTTCTCTCCCTTCCCCAGTTTTACAGCTAAACTCAAAGCTGCAGCATTCTGCTCACGTCAGTATCTCAGGCATGGCCCACAGGAGGGGACAGGACACTGCACGCCCAGGAGCGGGCAACACTGTAACAGGTCTCTACACAGGACCACCAAACAGCTGCATATAATCAAGTAGAATATACATTAAACAATAAGGACTGTCTGCCACTTAGATGTAGCTACCATGTTGGCTCACCTTATAGGTGGTGCATGGTTTACAGTGAAGGACAGAGGATTTTGCGTGAAGTAAACAGTGTGCAGGAGGGAGGGATGCTGGATGAGCGCCTCTTTTTCACCCTCTCCCTAAATCCAGATTCTCCAGCTCTGTGACCTGTAGTAGTCCTCAGTCTGAGGGTCTGAAGGCAAAGGGAGACATGCTGGAAATGATGTGGTATTGCTCTGAAAATACGTAGGTAGGGGATGAAGTATTCTTTTTAAAATGACCATTACAGTGTACCCTTTTTTGAGCACAAAGGTGACTGTTCCCTTGAGAAAGAACAGTAATCAATACAGGGGACTTTTTTCTTGATGGATACATGAAAAAATAAAATAATGAGGTAAAAAAATAATTAGTTTAATAAAAGAAGTATGTCACTGAGTGGAGTCCCAAGGATATGCTGCCGAAACCCTGTTTTGCATCATATTCATAAAACAGAGGATGAAATTGGATACAATACCATTTACTGATGATGGAATGTTATGTTCAATAGTAAAACCCAAACTTGACTGCAATGAGATATGGAAGAGCTTCACAACACTGGTCATGGAGCAACTAGGTGACAAAATAACAGGTGAATTTCAATGCTAATAAATGCAAAGTAACATATATATAAAATACCCTAAGTATACAAGGAAGATATTGGGATCAAAATTAGCTGTGGTATTTAAAAAATGCATCTTAGACTCAACATGATTTGCTTTAAGAAAATGTTAGCTCAAAACTTTTAGCTGTGGCTAAAAAATGGAAAAAAAAATATTGGGGCTTTACTGGGGAATGAATACTAAACAAATGGTAAACACCATGCAAGTGCATATGCTTTTCTGTCCTTCTTTCTCAAAAGATACATGGTCAAACCATGCAACTTACAAAAGAGGGCAAAAATGGTGATCAAAGCTGTGGAGCAGCTGAGCAGCTCCCAAGCGTAAGAAAGGTTAAATAGAGCTGGACTTTTTAGCCTGAAAAAGACATGATAAAGGAGGGATAAGGCCGAGGTCTATGAAAGGTAAATGGAGCAAATGGAGGTTACTGTTCAGGACTTCTCAAAAATGAAAGCAAAAGGGGTCATCAACTGAAAATAATGGGCAGCAAGCTTAAAATAAACAAAAGGAAGAAACATGGAGTCACAGGATCTTGAGACCAAAAGTATAAGTAGGTCCCAAATGTAATAGGATAAACTCACAAAAGAAACATCTGTGAAAGGCTATACAGCACAAAAAACACAGGTTCCCAGCTTGGGGACTTTCTAAACCGGAGTCAGTTTTTATCAGTGAAGCTAAAGCCTATGGATGCCTCAGCCTAAAGGTCTTGTGATTCTTCTAAAAACAGATCTTCACTTGGAGAGTTTTATTTGTGTGGGGATTTAGCTAAGAGACTTCAGTTAACCTTTTTTTTTGTTGTTATTTTTTTTTGGGGGGGGGCAGCTGTAGACTAGGAGATGAACATTTTGTGCCACACTTCAGCTCTCCAAATGACTGACATACCTAAAAGTTTTATCTAAAGGGCTACCTTCACCTATACACACATATTTCCGTATGACTGCAAAGAACAACGGTGTGTTCGTGGACAGCTCTTTCCACAGTTATGTTATGTGCTCCCTGAACTCTGCTTTGGAGAGAAATTCCTTAGCAAAGGCGACTGATGCGAGACACTTGTGTAGCGATGTGCTTTGCTTCTGATGACACCACTCCTTGCAGGACAAATTCAGATGCTAAATCTTGGATCCAAATTTGCAGTGGACAATGGGAACAAAGCAAATCTGAAATCGCTGTGTTGTTTACAGACCCTCCTCTGCCGCGCAGTGCCACCTACCATGGTCACAGTCGCTTTGAGCGGAGAAAGTTTTCTATGGAAAAATAAAGGTGGCTTAGAGAAGGTGAGCAAGGATGCCGAGTGAGTGCAGAGAGCTGTAGCTTGTATTTTGGTGAACTTAATGACTAGTTTTGAAGTAAAGACTTGAAGGCCAAAGTCTGACAGGCTGTCAGGCACTGATTGCCATTTTCATAAAGGGCGCTATGCAAGTGTAAGTGATTGATAGATTGATTGATTTATTTTGCTGAGGCTCCTTTGTGGTCTCCTGGGGGGATTTCTGGCCACACCTCCAGCCTGAAAGCACTTGCTCTGCCTGCTGTTACTTTTTTTTTTTATTTGCGGGTAATGAAAATTTGTTATAAGCCTTCCCTTTCATCTGTACATGGCAGGCTGTCACACAGAAACAAGCCATTCTGGAACCTTGCTTCCTTCCAAATTGCTAAATATTTTTCTTCAAATTGCTTCCCTAATGGGTTAGTATAATAGGAGCAGCATGCTCTCTGCCCACGCTGAAGATGCCAGAGCATTTGTCCAGTGCACATGTGTGTTGGGCACAATAAACTCATTGCCTGGCCTGGAGACAGTGCAGCACTGCTGCCGATCTAATCTATACCACACATTCCTTGGGCGCAGTCATGCACGTGATGGATATAGGCGTATATGCACACAGATAGGCACTTTTGGTTCTCCTAGGAAAATGTACCTCTTCAGGGAGGCAGACAGCTATACATCCAGCTTTCCTGGGGAAGGAGTGATGACTGTGTTTCATAAGGTGAGACACAATGGCAGGAGGAGGAGGAGGAGGCTACACAGCCACCGAGTAAGCCATGCGAGCAGTGACAGAGCTGGGCTCGCTAATGGACTGGCCTGGCCAGTTTTTTATTGACTCCAGTTGCTGCTTTTTGGAGGGGCAGGCACCAGCAGTCCCCAAGGTCAGCAGTTCCATGTGCTCTATGCTAAACTGTTGCTGACCCACTGCTTTACGAGCCTAAGTGCTTATCCAGGAACAGAAGTGAATAGGTTGTGTGTGATAAGAAAATAATTTGCCAAAACTGCAACAATAAAGAAGGCCTGATGGGATCTCTTATGGTATGAATAGCCTGGAGCAGCTGCAGATTTCTCTCTGCTTTCACAATTATTTTCATTTTTATAACAACTAAAAAGGGAGCATTGTCCACAGGCTCCTGCAGCCCATATTTTCATATCCAAATCTAGTATTTCCATATACATGTATATACATATTACACATTATGGATCTCTGTGAATAAAAGGCAGGAACAGAAAAAGAAAGAAAAAGGAAAAGGAAAAGCCTTCTCAGATAAGAGGCCTGTTGGCACACCAGCTTAACCCATTCCTCCTTTCTGTTTGTCTCACAACCTTCTTGCTGAATTTCTGCAAGACCCCAGAGCAGCCAGCCCAAGCCAGGTGGAGCTGTGTTTCATGGGTGCTGTGCACAGATGCCCAGTACAGCTGCACATGGGGCAGCTCTCAGTGCCGTGACAGTGTGCTGTGCCCGGGGGTAGCCATCCTTCCCATCATCTGTGGGGCTGGGAAGGTGCCTCCTATGCTACTATTCCCCACCCCGTGGCAGAGTCTGTTGGGAAGGCTGGGTATATTTTTGCATGCTTTCTATCTAGGTGTTACAAAGGGTGTTACAGCTGACACCATGCAGCCCTCCTGAGCTCACCACATTCCCCAGCTCCCCAACTAGTCTATGGCATTTTTGTTGCTCTGGGAGCACAACCAGGTCTCATGCTGACCCCATGCTCAGTTCCCCATCCCAAACAGCCCCAGTGGTGCAGGACCCCGTGGCAGGCCCCATACTGTGACCCTCTCACTTGCCCACCAGTCCCTGGGTTGAGGAAGGTTGAGCCCAGAGAGGGCTCCCTGTGACCTGAAGCCCTGGAAGCTTCTTCAGCTTCTGTGCCCAGGGCTTCTTCCAAAAGCTACGCCAGGGCTAAGCTCCTTGCAGAGGTACCACACACAAGGGAGCACAGGTCTCCAAAGCTCTCCGAGAACATCTAAAACTATCAGAGGAGGGACTCCTAAAAATAAACCCTTGCTGCCGTTCCAGTTCTGCATAAGGATAAGACCAGACTCCAGCCTTGGATGTCACAGCAGGGTCAACTATGCAGAGTTCAGAAAACAGTTGTATAAAGAAAGACACAAAGAAATGACTCAGATTGTAGCTGACCGCCTTTCTGATTTCTCAAGAGGTCTCCAGTGAATCAGGCTGAATGAGCTTTTTGTTGCCTCTACTGTTTACAGGAGTAGCTGAAGTCAGAGAGAGTTCTCCTGTCTTACCGCTGACAGCTACAGTATGGCAGGGCTGTGGTGCCTTAGTATATAATGATCAATCTAATTTCAACTCATTTTGCTAGAATTTAATTTTCACATGGCCCAGTGTGACCACATCCCACTAATTTCCCACATGGATATTTTCTTAAAACAGAGAGACCAGTTGAAGATTCTGCAACTCCTGTTGGTGAAATAATAATAATAATTTACATTTATTAAGTGCTGTTCTTCCCAAAGGACTGCCCAAATGCTTTCCAAAATTTGTGCATGCACGAATCCCTTCACCAAGGAAAAAAAAAATGCAGCTGCTTCATTGGCATACAGCAGCACTAGCACAACAGCTTATGCTAGGGAATGAATCAAAGGTTTAATGTTATTACATCTTTGTGGTTCTGTTACAGTAATGCCCAGAAGTCTCAAGAGGGACCAAGGCCTCTCTTGGGCTGGGTGAAATAAGTAGTAAGGTTATTGAAAGAGAACCAGGGAATAGCAAATGGTAAAAAGCACACTAAAAGAAGAGTAGGAAGAAAAAGAGAGTGATAGGTAAACGCACACATGATCACATAGTTCTGAAAGATAGGTTAAAGTCATGGGACTGGAAGGGACCTGCGACGTTATCCCATATACTCTTCTAATGCAGGTTCATTTCTAACTATTAAATCACTAATAGACATTTCTGCAACTCATGCCTAATGATCTCCACTGATGGAGATTTTACAGCCTTCTGAGGCAGCTTCTTCTCAGCCTGTACTCTTCCCTTACCATTAACATGAACCTGAATGTTTTTTGTGATAACACAAACCTCTTACTTCTTGCCTTATGCACAACAAAAAGCTTCTAGGCTCTCATTTCTTTTTGAAATAAACTAGACATACCCATTAGTCAGTAGGCTTCCTACAGAGGTGTTAGGGTGCCGTCGTTTAACACCAGTGTTATAATGGACATATGTCGTAAGATGGGATCTAGAGGAGGGCATGGCATGGGACTCTGTCTCTGTGGGGGGCTGTGTGGAAACGGTGCTTGTGGAATGAACAGGTAGAGGGATGGAGGCTGCCAGGCTGGAGTTTGCAGTCCTGTGAGAAAAGTGAAATGCATGGAAGAGGGATGGACCTTGGTGTTAAGACCAGAAATGTCCATCTCCGTATTTGTGAATCATTCAGGAAATGTATTTTAATAGTTCATAAGGAAACCAAAGCAGCAGATAAAGTGGCTGATGCATGGAGCTGGAGTGGACAGCTGTGGAAGCAGCACTGGGGAGGGCTAAGAGGAGAGTGGCTGAAGGACAGAGGGGGAGAGGTTGTGCTGGTCAACAGCACGGGCTTAGCTAAGCAGCGTACCTAGGAAAGGCATGTAGGCACGGGCAACTGTTTCTGGAGGAGAAAACAAAAATGGCCATTACACATGGGTGTAAATGACTGAATGGTTAATGACATTAACATCAGGCAGAGGAAGAAGCAGAGGAGTCTGGGAAAGGAAAATTAGTATCTCTGTGCTAATGAGCTAGTGCCAGCAGGACCTCTTTAAGGAGAGTTTGCTGATGCAGGTGGAGATACAGAGCTGGAAGGAATAAAGGTATCCTGCAGATACTAATTTGTGAGCATTCAGAAAGAATATATGTATTGACTTGGAGCTCCAGTTCACAAACGTGAACAGATAAAGAAAGCTAAAATTCATTTATTCTCTCTTATTTTCTCTGGCAAGAAAAGCCATTTTAGGTGTTTATGTCCTCTCTGCAGAGCCTCCTGCACCCTCATCTTCTTTGACCTGATTTGGAGTACCGCTTGTTTGTCAGGCAGGAGGAGTCTTTTTAGTTCTCCATTCACAAAACATACTAACCTCAATCCTGATAGCATGCAACTA
The DNA here is from genome assembly GCF_015220075.1 of Falco rusticolus. Classification (NCBI taxonomy): domain Eukaryota; kingdom Metazoa; phylum Chordata; class Aves; order Falconiformes; family Falconidae; genus Falco; species Falco rusticolus. The sequence goes on from NC_051189.1 coordinate 54,551,611, forward strand.
GTAGTAGTGTACAACAGAATGTGATCTTTGGAGTATTTGTTCTGAAATGAAGTATCTTAGAGAGCCTAAGTAGATGCCACTGGAAAATTTCACAAGTTTTAAAATTTCCCTTCCCTTCCCAGGGAGTGGAGGATGCTTTGCACTTCACAGGCAGTGCTCAGGGGACCCTAGCTGAAGGGCAAAGTGCATCCCAACACCCAGACCTCCTCCTCCTCAGAGACTACTCAGGTACACATTAAAACTGAGCTTTGAACTGACCCATGTCCCATCAATGTCTTTTGCACTTCTTTAATGACAGAACTTAGCTAGGCAGATTTGAGCTTCACCTCTGCAGACCCAGATCCACTTGTTTAAGTAGAATATTTTTTTGTTTATGCTTCAGGCTAAACAACTAGGTTTACCTAGGGTCTCTTGTTAAAATGAGCCATCTGTGGCAGCTGTGGTAATTATACCCAGACTACTGTACCTTTCATGCAGAGCTCTTAGATTTGTGTTGAGACTTTGAAAACAAGAAGAACAATGACACAAGGGCAAAGAAAATATCTCCTTAGAGTGAAAACTATCATGAGGTTCTCCCTTCTTTCATTTTCACGTCTTCCCTGGATTAACCACAATCCTCAAGTTGCTCAACAGTTGTTCCCTGCAACAAAGGACTACAATAGTATCTGAGGGCAAAGACCAGATGCCAGTCTAAGGCAGGTTTTACACCTCCTGCTCCTCAGTAAATGCTTGCTCATACTTTGCTTTGGCAAGCCAAGTAAATGCAGTATTTGCGCTGCTCTGAAATCTGGGCTGCTTCAGCACAGTGCCACAAGTACTACCATAGAGGTTAGTCTCTTGCTCGGTTTTGATTCCCTATGCCCATTCTGAATGCCTCTCCCCTAACACAACTTCTGAGTAGATGCAGGAGGATTTGTTCCCCCTGTCCCCAAGGCCACCAGCGCTGCTGTGAATGTGAAGCAGCAGGAATTACTCCAGAGCAATGCCAGGTATTTCCTCCTCTCTGGGGAGGTGGGGTGAGAACGCTGCCTGGGGTGGGGGGTCAGACCTTTGAAATCAATTGACTTTCCAGTGCTGCCAGAGAGAGCTTCTGCATGGCATATGCTAATTTCCCCTACTTCCCTGTCCTTAAAAGTCCTCCAATTAAACTACACATTGTTTTCGTGCAGTAGTTCCTGAATAGTGAAGTATCTGAAAACCCATGATACTGGATGATGCTTTGAAGGAAATATGGAGACCTTTAAACTTCCAAGTTGTTGTAAATGCTACCAAACATAATAATTTTTATCTCTAATCTTCTCCTTGCTAAAACATAAATTTGAACAGATGGAAATAAGGAAAGAAACATTGTGGGAATAAGCATTGATGTTATCAGCTGGAACTGACAATAGCAAAAGCAGCCATTGATTCTTTGAGCTTTCAGGTAGGATAGAGTATTTTCACATACCGTATTTCTCTAATTTTGTATTTTTCACTGTGGGTTTTCATACACTGTAGGAATAGTTCAGTCATAAGAGTAAGTCAAGTTAGCATGGCCAGGAAAGAACAATGGGTTTGATTCACTTCTGCTGTTTGTGGCACTACCGCAGCAGCAAGTCTGCCTGCGCCAGGGGGAGGTCAGAGCAATGCAAGGTTCACAGCCCTTGCTGACTCCCTAAATGAGTACAGCTGATCTGGAAAAATGCTGTCACCAGAGCAGAGAAGGGTGTTCTCATTCTCCTTAGCCCCTTAGCAGTTTCCAAATCACTAACGAGGCGTCTGCAGTACTAGGACGTGATTTAAAGCTCCCGTCCATAGGGCCAGTCATCTGATGAGCATCTGCCCCATTTCGTTCAAGAGCGAATCAAGTCGATCACGCCTGTTGTCTAAAATGTCATGGATAAATAGGCCAATAGCAAACAGTATGAAGTAATTTCCTGCACAAACTTACTGCACCCTGGTCTTTACCACAAGCTCAGATTTCTTGTGTGGGCTCAGATTTTAGCAAAGAATTACGGTATATTGCTTTCCATGAGAAGAATTTCCCACTTAACGGATCTCAGGACTCTATTAGACCCTTGGCTAATGGAAAACCATAAACCATCCCAGAGCTTTCTAGAAGTCCATGGAGAGCTGAAAGTGCAGATATTTAGCTTCTTCGGGGGCCAGGGACTGACAGAGGACTCCTTAAAGGAATGCCAAACTAAGAGAAGTTCCAAACAATTTCTCTTCAAACAATTTCTAAAGGAAGAGATGACTATATTAACATGAGTATGATTTAATGGCAGCATTAACTCTTCTTCAGTGGTGTTCCCTCCTGTTTCTCTGCTTGGCGGTATCTGCCATCAAATTCAGGGTTGTGGGCTGGTTTATGTTTTTGTGTCTGGGCACTGGTTTTTTATCCTGCCCCTTTGTGGCTGGGTCTGTTTGGCTGCTAACATCTGCCAGCACAGTTGCAAGGCTGTGCCACTTGTCGCACATGGTCCCAAAGGTGTGCAGAGCAGCTGGACCCAGGTGTGCTCTGACCACCCAGGTTCTTGTCCTTGTCACACCCTCTGTGTTACAGTCAAGAGTTTGGCTCAGTGCTTCGGACTGTTCCTCTGCCACTTGGGAACTCTCCAGGCACTGGCTCCACACACTTCAGCATGGCTCTGTGTCACGGCAAGCTCCTATCGTCTACTAGCGTATCTGCACCTTGTCTGCAAGTCAAAGCACAGTGGAGAAATGGGTCTTACGACTGCTACGTCTCAGTCATATCCCATGCATTTCAGTTCACTGTAGGCACTGCAGACTTATGCATCATTTTTCACTTTAGCATATATATGCCACTTAATGTTGGAGAAGCCCTGTCTATTGGTAACTGGCGCTTTTTTGAATGGCTGCTCGTGAGTCTTTTTTATTTTAATATTTCTTAACTCATCCCCTCCTAAAACAAACTCAGATTCATTCATTAAAATTAAGGCACTAAGATTCCATAGAGACCAACCCCGGAGAGGGCTGATAAATTACACAAATAAGCTGTATTTATAATACCTCTGATGCCTCCAAATAGGCATTTTATAGAAAAGAAGCTCCAGCAAACAGATAAATCTATTCTCTGATACTGCAGCTAAGCTGCATTTCAATACCTGAAACCATCTGTTTGATACAAGCATACACTTAGCATAATATGAATACCTTAGCACACAGGTACCTTAGCATAGTGCCTCCCTTCATTTTCTCATAACCAGCAATTATAGCCCAGGCAGAGGAGCGTGTAGCGGGCTGAGCAGGAGGGAGGGGGAGAAACATATAAAGAAGATGGATTTTTTTTTTTCCTTAATCTGTGTGAGTCTGACAAAGCGTATGAAGATCTTTAGGCCACACAGTGCCAGTGAGAGAGAGACAGAGAGACAGACAAAATTATTTCCTTTGCTAGGTCTTGCAGTTTGGAGTAGCGACTGCCTTATTCGCAGGACTTTTTTTCCCCAGACACCCACCCAAGAACCATTCAGCTACATTTATTATTCTGTCAAATACAATGTGCAATAAAGAGCCAGTCTCCCCAATGATGGGTGCCTGTGTTCATAGCTCCACAGTGAAACACATAAATCACATGTGAAGGGCAATGCACATGTTCTTTTTGTTTCTTGTATCACCTTTTATTATCTTAGGACTGAAAAGTTAATAACCCAGTGGGTAATCACGCCATTATCAGTTTACATTGTAGTAAAGCCCATTCAAATGATGATTACATATGTTAATGAGTGTCGTTATAATGCACTACACAGTACATTACCTTCAATAAATATAATTGTTTATGCACTTTAATGAGGGGATATAATGCCCCCAAAACTAATGGCATGGACTGAATTGTGATTTATTGTTGGAAAACTTTGCCATTAAAAAAGGAAATCTCACAAACCCTTTTATGTTCGTCTAACTTTTTCCTCCTTTAAAAGCTGCCACTCATCTCTCCCTCCTTCTGCTTGCAAGGGGAAAATAGCTGTAAGACACTTCAGGAGTGTTCCTTGTCAATGCCTTCCTCCACCTGAAGAAGCAGGAGGTGGGTTGATTTAGAAGGTTTAATGAAAATCCTTGTGTTTACCCCTTAGTAAGGCTTAATGTTGTATCTCACAACAAAACTGATAACATGTCAGAATTTTGGCTGCAAATCAAGCAATGGGAAGTAAAAATATTGGTTGTTAAACTAGAGACTATGAATAGAAAATAAGGTTAAAGATGACATTTTGGCCAATGGTCCTTCATCTAGCTATAGAATAGTCAGAGAATAGTTGGCTGCATGGAGCATTCAAAGCTCTCCAGCTGGGATTGAAGAAAAGTAGAGGTGAAATGCCACCTGATCTCTCCAATCTCTAGGTGCTTTCTTTTCCAGAGGAGTGAGATAAAACCTTTCTTTGTGGGCTCAATAAGAAATGACAAAGAGGCAGAGAATGCGAAACCAGGCAGCGCTGTGTAACCGGCTGAGGGTGCAGTAGGCTGAGCAAGATGAGCTATCAGCAACTAAACTGCACAAGACTGGAGTTTCCTCTTTAATTTCCCTCCACTTGGTTTCCTTCCTGAATGGCACTGCTGTGACATTTCCATTACCGGTGAAAAGTAGTGTGCTTTGTACAGTAGTCTCTTCTCCTATTGAAGTCAGTGGCAAAAACTCCCATTGATTTCAATGGCAGAAGCAGCAAACTGGCTGCGGGGGCACGGTTGCTTCTGCAGTGAAGTTGCATGCAGTATGTCCTAATTTTGCTCTCATCAGTGCTGGAAATTATAAAAAGAAGTTTCCTCAAGTCTTAAAGAACAAATAAAATGCTGAGATTTAGAACATATAATAACAGGAATCCCTCTAAATGCTATTAAAATTCAGGTGTGACAGCAGGGAACATGAGAAAGCTGTATGTGAAGGACCAGTACGAACTAAAGTAGTTTCTTAAGGTATATTCCCAAATATGTGTACACACAGTAATTACCTGAGAAACTTTCCAAGGATCACAGTCGTGTTCCAACTAGTTTGAAAGTCAGTAGTGTAAAAAAACTTTGACATTGAGATGCAATTTGTGGTAAGATCTAATTAATTTTTTTGCTCCTAAGAATAATTTATTATTTACACTTCTTATTATATATGTATTTTAGCTTCATTAGTCTGCAATGCTGGAAAAAATTATACCTTCAAGTCCTATTTATCAAATTAATGGTGCAATTTCATAGTGACACATTCCACATTCATTAAACCAAGTACAGTAAAAATGCATTTAAATTAGATTAGTGTGATGTAATAACGATTCCAGTGTATGGGGTGATATTCTAGCAGTAAAGAAACACCCAGATCTAGTTGAAAGTAACTTTGAGATAATTTTTCAAAATTGATTTTGGCACTGCTTTAAGTGAAAGAACAAGGACTAATGTCTCTCATGCCGTGTGGGGGTGCGGGGCACTGGGTGGAATCGTGGGAAACAAGCAGCAGAGCCCTTCTGGCCGCTGTGGTGGAGGAAGCCATGTGTGCTCTGCAGAAAGCAGCTTGTCAGCCTCCCGAGACACCGGAGGGATGCCCGCCTGATTTTGTCTTTTATTGGCACTGACCTTGCATGATGCCACAGAAGTTGCTGCCAGCCCCTTAAAATCCTGACTCTCCAGGCCATTTTAGGCTGACAAAGGCTCACACATCTGTGCACGCATTCAGATGCAGACCCAGGTGTGGATGCCTGGATCTAGGAACTCCTGGAGGTGCCACTCGTGCCCTTTTGCTTCCTGGGATGCTGCTCTCTGGCAGTGTGTGAGAACTCTCTGGGCTCCAGAGGCTGGGTGAACTTCAGCCCTTTTCTATCAACTGCATCCATCTTGGTGATCCCGACCATGGAGCGAAACAAACTCTAGGTGGGTGCCAAATTCACTGTACATGAGTGGCCTATAAAAGCTTAAGCCCTTCTGCCTCCTCGTACCACATATGCTGCCTGCTTCAATGACCCCACTGTGGAACAGGCAGGAATTCCCATCACCTCGCTGGCACGTCCTTTAACACCAAGCCTTACTGTAGGGAATTCCCTGTGGCTTAACTTTCCTGGCTCGGGCTGACAGGTGGGAGTTCCCGGTAAACAGAAGGTTGATGGAGGTTGTTGATCAAGGAGCAAATCACCAGGAATTCATGTCCTGAAACTCCGATCAAGTCCGACTGGGGCTGCACGCCCCCTCCCTCCATATGCCAATACTCCTCTTGTATATGAGTCTTTGTAGCTCAGCAGAGGAGTTTTTTCAGCTGGCTGACACTCAACCCCACACTGCTCCAATATCACATTAAAGAAGCAAATTAAATCAGAATAGCTCCTTAAAAAAGAAAAAAATCTTTCTTCTGAGTATCCATAGGGAGTCGTGTATTGTGTGAATCTGTCTTTCAGACTGTAAGCCTTCAGGGCAGTGACTATCTTTATTTCTGAAACACAAACAGTATTAAAACACTATTGGCACTTAATAAATCAGCAAAACTACAATTGTTACATAGGCCTCTTGGTGAACCATCAGTTACTTTAACACATTAACAAAAGCATGTCCTTTGCATTTTGCCATGTGGCTTGTGGCAGGTGTGTGGTGTGATGGTGGATAGATAGCCCCAGATTTTGGAGGATGCTATTTGCTTACCAAGGAAGCCCTGGACCATTGCAGACACCACTGTAGAGACCTCCTCAGACACTTTGGTCCTGACCCAGAGGTACAGTCCCACCAGGAGATACAAGTTCATTCTCCATCTGGTATCCCATGAGCCGAGGTGCAAAGAAAGGTGGGAAAGATTGATGTAAGACTACTCAGACTGCAATTTTAGAAGATTTTGTACTTGAAGTTGTTGTTGAATACTTGCAGCCTAGTGGCACAGAGTTGTGCCAGCCAGGAGCCGGGGCTGGTACAATCCTTGCCTCATGGTCACTTCTGAGAAGATCAAACTTGCAGGTGTTATAGAAAAGCACTGCATTTGAGCTACACTGGTTTTAAAATGAACAGGGGAATGGCAAGAGGGTAGGAAATTAAGAATCTTCTGGGTTGAGCTGGATGTGCATTAATAGCAAGGTACAGCTGCATTTTCGAAGGACTACATCAGTCCCCTATAAACCCAAATGTCATTTACAGACTTAGGCCTAGAGATATCCTTGCCAAAAAAACCCAAAATGTTTTAAATTTTTTTCTTTAAAGATCTGCTAAAAAGGTGAGCTGGCTCACTGTGCACAAATGCATGTGTTAATATAAACAATTAAGCTTGATTAAAAAGAAATCAGTTTTGCCTCTGGCTTAACTGACCTCAAATTTCTAAGGGCTGCTTTTCCAGTCCTAAGGGCCTGAGCTATGTGTCCTTTTGACTTCAGCTTCTCAGCCTGTCATCCCCAGGCATATCCTTTCTCCCATACTTCCCCCTCCGCTTCCTCCAGTGGATATAGGCTTATTTAAACAATTAAAGCTGTATGCCCCTACAGCCTTCTCCAGAAAGCAAGGGGCAAGATACAACCAAGTCAGCCTGAGCACTCAGAGACAAGGACAGCAAATCAAATAACATGATTGCTAAAAGAATAATAATAAAAAAATCAAACCTAAGCTGAAATTTGCATTTGCTCATCTCTCACGTGAAGATTTCTGCTACCATGCACCATATGGTGCTGTGCGAGGCTATAAATACGCTGTTTTCCCAGACCCATTTCTAATGGCTTTTCCCATCAGTAAACAGGTGCTCCTGGCTTCTCCTGTGCCTCTGAGCTCAGAAGGCTCGAGCGGGTTCCTTTGTGCACCTACAGGAAGCAAATGCAACTTGTCAATGAGCCCATTTCCCTTGCATCGGAGCGAGGCTGCTTTTCCACCGTGTGCACAGGACAGCGGAGCACACCCGCGTTACAGTGAGTGCCTGTGAGAGCTTTCTTCCCCCATACTTTTCCCCAGCATCATTGCGCACATCAGCAGGGCTGACCCAGTACCCAGAGGCTCCTCCTGTGTGGGTCCTTTGCCGTGGCCTTGCAGTGTTGAGTGCTGCGGGACCTCCCTGGCAGGACTGAGCAGGTGCTTGCTCCCGCCTGCTCTTCTGCTGTTCTCTGGAGGACTAAGGAAAAGGGGGCAGCCAATGCATCCCTACAAGGCAAGGGTTTTGCCTTGGGGGTAGGTGAGAACTCAGTCCAGAAATATGAATGCCATCTGGAAAACCTGAAATTGTCTTGCAAAGGTCTTGCTTAACAAGGTCTGTGCAATTCACCCATTCCAGTGGCAAATTTGTGTGTCGTTCTCCTGTAGGAACCTAAGCACTGTGATGTAGCACTACAGCATGCTACAGTCTGCTGCAGCCTGGGGCCTTCATGCCCTCTCTGTATTTATTTAATGGGCTGCAGTTTGGTTAGGACTCCCAGCACGCTGAGGAGAAAAGAGAGGCGCAGTCAGTAGTACCAGGGTGTACTTCGTGAGGCTAATCTGAATATTGCCTTACAAAGGTACCATCAGCCCATTGCCTTTGACTGGGGGCAAGAGCTCAGGTTATTCACATCAGGTGACCATGTTTTCAAACCCATTGCAATGGTTCAAAAAGATCCAAAAGGTCAATATATTGTTTATACCACATCAGTGATGCTGGGGGGAATAACAACCTTCAGTAAATCCTATTATTTTCACAACTATACTAATAACATGAGAAACTATAGATATAATAAAAGTTTATATCTATAGTTGCTCTGCAGACACCTCCTCTGGTATGGTATAAATATAATATATGAGACTTGGCGGTGTAATACAGTTTTTATTTCAATTTTTTAGGGATGGCCATGCACATCCATAACTCATGAAAATAAAAAGTGTATTACACTGCCAACTGTTACATATTCCCTAGTAAAGCAAAAATGGCAAGATAAATTTTATTTTTCTCTTCACCCCACCAACAAAGTGTCTAGCTGATATGGTGATGATGAAGTGTTAGAATAAATATTATTTATCCAAACACTTTCTATGCCATAACCATGTCTGTCCTGTCTATTTGTCAGTCCTGTCTATCTGTCAAGTGCTGGATACTTTCTTTTTTCCCTACATGTTGGCTTTGGTTTTAATTTTATGCTGCTGTACTTGCTGTTATTCTCCTTAGGAATGAAGAGAAGAGAGATTGTCTCTTCCCATGCCCTGTTCTTGAATTTTCTCAGACACATTCTCTTTGGGTCTTAAGAGCTCTAACATCTGTGTGGGATACGTGTGTTGGCTTGGTAGCACAGGCAGCACTTCTTCAAGATGTGCAAAATAGTGTAAATGAAGAAGTATCCCAGCTGCGTGTTGTGCGTAAGTGGAACAAAAGGTGAAAAACCCTATGATTCATAGGTAGGGATGGGGAAAGAATTAGAAACCCAAGTGCAACAGGCTAAGACTCCTATACCTAAGAGAAATGGAACAAATATGTCACTCCCATACTATAAAAAGGGAAAAAGTGATAAAATCCTGTTTCTTAAAGATGGTATTATATTACAGTCAGCTCTTGAGTATCCACACAGCAGTGAATCAGGTAGCAGATTAACCGTGCTGGGCTTGTAGGGACAGCCTGTGTGGTGCTGCGTGGAGTCTGTGGGGACTGGGTCTGGGAGACATCCACACAGATGGCAGGGCCAGGCAGGGTCCAGCCAAGCTGCAAGCTACCAGCATGTTGTGCTGCTGCCATCAATGCTGAGCTGCCTCCTGCAAAGCTTTCTCAAGTGGCTTTGCCATCTCCCCCCTGGGAGCTTCAGTTTGGGGTGGGAGTGGCTTCTTCAATTTTTGACAAGCCAGCCCTGCATTAGAGGCCATGTAATGTCTGACCAGCTGCTCCTCCATCCATAGGGCAGCCACTAACTTCTCCTCAAGGCTAGAACCAGAGCAAGAAACCTTAATCCCCGGGAAAGCCCCCTCAGTGACACTGGTGCCAACCACCATTTTCTCTCAGCATGTTTAATTGATTGACATAATTAAATTAAACTCAGACAAATGTTCCCAACATGTATTTAGGTTGAAGTTTGCTGCTTCTGTGTTGGATGTGAAACAACCTCTCACTTGTACGCTTTTCCTAAGGATGTTCGTTGGTATCATGAAATTAGTACTTCCTCTTAAGTCTCGAATCTTTGCTTCCCTCTTCTGTTTTTCTTTTCTCTTTTTCTTCTTTTCTCTTTTTCTTCTCCTTACTCTTTTTCTTTTCTTTTCTTTTCTTTTCTTTTCTTTTCTTTTCTTTTCTTTTCTTTTCTTTTCTTTTCTTTTCTTTTCTTTTCTTTTCTTTTCTTTTCTTTTCTTTTCTTCTTCTCTTTTTTCCTTTCCTTTTCCTTTCCCTTCTCTTTCTTTCTCTCTTTTCTTTTCTTTCTCTCCCCCCACCTTCCCTCCTTCCCTCCCTCCTTTCATACATCCCTCTATATCCCCTCCTCTCCCTCTTCACCCCCTCTGCCTCCACCCTGTGTCTGTGTAAAGGGATATTAGGAGACCCTGGGTCAAAGACCAAGAGATGCTCTGTCAACTGCCACAGGAAAGAAACAGAAATTTGAGCTTCCCTTGTCCACAAACAGCCCAGGCTCTCAGCCTGTACGGAAATCTGCCTGGAGCATCAGTGCCTTGTTCTTCTTGCCTGCACAACATGTATCCACTACCTCCTCACCTGGAATCCTAACCTGTATTTGGGATGGAAGTAAGGAGTTCACACTGTACAAATGCAGAAAAAAGAACTTCCCAGCTCTGTGGAAGTACTACACACAGAGTGATAAGCAGCAACCATCTGATTCCCCTCAAAACACATGTATAAGCTGCAGATGCACAGACCAATGCCCAGACAAGGAGAGAAGCGTGCACAAGATGACGAAATGCAGGGTTTGACACAGCCCAGCTGATGATACGGTTTTCATTACAGCCTCAGCGTACTAATACCAGATCACTGCACGGGTGGGAGGGAGGTGCTTGAGGGCCAGAGAACACAGAATTTTATCAGTGTCAGAATTACAGAAACAACTGCACTAAATAACTTTGAGCGTTGATCTACTGTGAAGAGTCAGTGCTCAGCAGCCCTCAAAATTTCTCATTTCTTACCTGCAGTGGGGTGGTCTTGTAGCTGAGCAGCGGTTGTACAGAACTTCCTAAATGTTTTTCTTTCTTCTCCTTTAGCATGCCTGTCACACAGATGCACAGACCCTAAATTGCCACCTTCCTGCCTCTGCATTTTTCTTTTCATTTCCCTTCTTGTGCAGTGACAGACATTAGGGATGGAGTGATAAAAACACATGATAAAACAGGATCACTGGGGAGATCTGTGCCTTGGAAATACAGGGACAAAGTCTGCGCTCAAGAAGACTTTCCACTGATGACAGTGGGTTATGCCTCATGACAAAAGTCAAAGAAGTCTTTAAAACTGTACTTGCCTAATAAAGGTCCTGGTTCAGCTGGAGTGCCCAATTTAAAACAGATGACTCAGTGTTGATGGTGCTGCACTTTGAGTTGGGTACCTGCCTAAGTACTTGGCTGAACGGAGGCTCAAGCAATGTATCTTTAAATGAAATAGCAGTGGAATACAACAGCCATTCTAACCACTATATATAATTGACTAAAAAATCAAATCACTGAAAAAGGTGCTGCACTTACAGTGAAAAATAATAAATAAATGACTTACAGACTGCCAACATGACAGTCTGCAGCAGAGCAGAACTCGGAGAATTCAGCTCCCATTTGAATTCATGGGAAAGCAGGGACTTTTGAAACTGCTAAGTTAACCAAAAATATATATTGTTAAAGCCAACAAATTTATTTTTCTGTTTGAAAGTCCCTGTTTTGCAGTACAGAGGAACAGGATCTGAATTCTCTGACTCTTCAGCATCATAAAATCTGGAGTGCCTGCTTGGGGAGGTGTCAGGAAAATATCGGTTCCCATTCTAGGCTTACATTATATTTAGACTGTGGCTCACTGAAATACTAAAGCAATAAGAGATATTATAATTAACCTTTTCAATTTTTCCCCTAAGAAGTATCTGGTTCAATGGACTGTCAATCAGCTCTCCCACTTCCTATTAGAATGGGGGCTATATGCAAGACCCATAAATGAGTTCAGTGAAAGAGCAGAGCCAATACAGACCTATGAATAGTACAGGATGGTAAATATTAAGTATGTTTTATGTAACAACAGATTTCCGGATGCTCTGTGGCTGCTTTTCAGCTACCTCAGTCTGCTTTTTCTGTGCCCTTTGTTCTAAGGGGACACACAACTATTGGTGCAACTCTATGCCTGCTCCTGCTTTGTGGGAGCAGTTTGGGTCACTGTGATCAATCGATTTGCTAGCATGTGAACCTGATGCTCAAAGGTATGCAGGCACGTAACTGTTACCAATCTCATTGGGTGTTAGGCACTTAAAAACAAGATGGGTGTCCAAAAGTCTTTGCTACATGCTAAAATAATTTGAATTGTGCAAAGTGTCACAACTTATTGCTAGAAACATTATCCTTTTATCTAAGAATTTCAACTTTTATAAATGTAAGTCTGTTCACAACCCCCAGTGCTGCAACCGACTGCATTATTTATTATTTATCATTATTAATTATTACAATGTATTATTTATGCCATGCAATAGGTATGCACAGTATTTTGCCAAGAAACATCCCTCACTCTCACATTTATTAATTTCTAGAATATTTCTATGCTGTTTGATTTGGAAGTGAATCAAAACTTACCTAGATATTAAAACGAGTGACAGTGAAAAGCTTCAGAAGGTCTCCTGTTTTCAGCTGTAAGAATCAAGGGGCAGTCTGGGATCCTCTTTAAGGTCGCTGTTCTGCTTTCCAAACTTGACACTTACCCACCAGAAAGAGCTGTCTGGCCTTTGGGCTCAGTCCTGTGCCCTAAGAGCACTTCCCTGACCCTTCTGAAGCCACAGCATAAAAACCTGAGTCTGGGCTGCAGCTGAGGGTCACAAGTGGAACTAAATTATCTGATTATGGGCATCCACTTACTAGTATTATGAATTCCCTTAGGTTTATTACTTGCTAAGTTGTGCCTGGTATTTCTCAACAAGAAGAGGGCTCACTATTATGTTGGTTTCTGTACACGCATAGTAAGAATAATGTGCCCAGAAGGGTGTACAATGCTTAGAAAGATTAGTATTGAAAGAAGTATAAACAAAGAAAACAAAAGCCTCCAATAAGGCAGGATTTTCAAAACTGCCTTGGTTCTGAGATATGCCTAAATTTCTAAATCAGTTTTGGTAGTCTTGTATTAACAGCTCAAATAGCTGTTATCTGTAAATTAATTTATGGATAGCAATGTTTTGTCTTAGAGTTATGACAATGGGTGAAGTCTCAGACAGTTTAACACCATGAGCTGAACACAGGTTGAGAGGAAAGCCCTGGAGGTTCAAGGCCTCCAAAGCCTGCCCTTATTATTTGTTGTTATATCACAACTGTGCTACTTAATTACTCCTTTTTTAAATAACTGAAGCACAGTTGTAAATACAGAGAGTGCTCCTGTTCCAAGGAGCTCACCATGCACTAAGATGTAGTAGACCAGTGAAATAAGCCAAAGGAGCAGATTAAGCACACCTACAAAACTGCATTGCACTTTTTACACATGCAAACAAGCTGTAATCAGCTATATTGTTATCACCATTGGAAATCAGCATCACTATCAGAAATAAACGTACTGAAAAAGGGGGAAAGGTTTTTGAAATTTGCTTATATGCATATTCAATGAACAGAATCCAAATAGGCAGGTATTTTTTCTCCTGTTAACGTTTAATAAAGGTTTATTGGCGTAACCATCCACTTCTGTATAGGCTCCAGGTAAAGCATTTTCATTATAATAATCACCATTCATGAGCCAATGAGAGAGCCCTCCAACTTTTGTGAATTGGTTCATGCAAGCTCTACTCCAAGACGCAAGGCTAAGGAGGAAATTTGAAATGACCCATCTCAAGACTGCAGCTTCTGCAACCCACCAGCAGCACGGTACCCTGAGCAAGAAGGCTGCACAGCCCCTCGGGGCTGTGAAGGTCAGGAGATGGCAGCATGAGCTGCTACCTTAGCGCTAAGCAACACATGTAGAGCTCTTTGCTAGGTGACTGTACGTTCCAGCCCTGCACCTAGTCAGGAGCAAGGTCATTCCTCCTGGAGTGAGTGGAGAGGTACCAGCTAGTGAGGACAGACAGAATATTTGAGGCTGATGGTTGATGCCACAGGAAGGCTGCTGCCTCCTGTGCTACAATGGCTTTGTGTCACCGCCTTCTGAAAAAATAAAATCAGCACCAAAAGTGTTACTAGGCTACAATTTCCATAAAAGGGGCAACAAAGTCCCCCTTCCTTTATCCTAGTGGAAATCAGGGGTGGTTCTGCTGAAATCAGCAATTCCACAAGGATGCAAAACTCAAAGGAAGGTACTAGCTCAGCAACTACGCAATCTCTCCATGAGCTCAGCAATTCATTCTCTAGCTCCAATAATGAAAACACACAGACCTGCTAAAGCAGCGGGGGTCCTTAAACTTCTTTATCATCTGGGATCACATCTTAATAGAAGGACTGACTGATGAACGCTTCCCTTCCCATTCTCCCATCTGAAAAGATCACCTCCTCATCCACTTCCTATCATGTATCCTCCCTGTGGCAAAGCAGTAGCAATTACAGGAATATTAGGGAAGTAATTAATGTATTTTAGATGCCTTTTAATGAAATTCAGCAGCTGAAAAAAGGGAGAAGAGCCAGTAAAGTATAACCTGTTATCTCTACCGCATGCCACAGTTTGGAAACTTGTATATTGAAAGTCAGAAAAACACTTGCATCCTTTTAACACTAGTGTTAGGTTAGCCTATCCTGTGTATCGCTGGCTGGGTAATACTACATAAAAGGTTCACACTTGTAAAATGAAGCTGATTTTTAAGAGATCTAATAAGAGAGATGGAGCAATTTATGTTAACATTACAGCCACATGGGCATACATCGATTTCCTGGAGACTCCTTCAGACTCTCCTCTCTTGCAACTTCTTCTTGCAGGTCCTATTGAATAGGATAGATCCATTTACCTGCCTGCAGAGGTCTTGCCTTATAACACCCTGCCAAAATTTGAACAAAAGGTGGTCAGATAGGTGAATGCCTAACCTCACTCTCCTTCCTCCAAGACAGTGCCAGAGCAGGCTTCTGACTGCACCAATGGTAACTCTCAGCTTTGAGTTATCGTTACTCAAATGATATTATTTCAGATGGTAATGGAGAGGGACTTTTTCCCAATGATTCCTTTCAGTTTGTCTCTGTTTGCATGGTCCTAGGGCTGCTGATCTATGTTCTTCTAATCCTAGTGGCTGTACAGAAGCATCTTTGTGGTGTTGCTGCTTCTTTCCACAGGAGCTCCAGGGTCAATGGGATCCTGTGTTTTCATATTTTCCAAGGGCTCCACTCAGTGATCTAGTTTCTTGCTACCCTCAAGCCGCTGCTGTCTGAGAAATATGTCCCTATCAGCTGCTAGAATGCTGACTTGAGCCATGCCTCCTCTCTAAAGTGCATTTTGGCGGTGTGCTGTGATTAAACACTGCTCTACCAGTGACCCAGCAGTAGGTGACCTCCTTCCCCTTTCCCCAGCACATCGTCTAAAAAAGTCAAGTGATAACGGCTTATGTTTATTGGTTTCTCTTCAGCAATGTGCATTTCCCACTCGTGTCAAAATGGTTTAGACTGTATGTTGCCTGCACTTGGTCATACATCTTCTGCCTAATATCATGACTTACCAGTGTTACTGGAAATATCTTTCAGCTGTTATACAATCTAGATGGGATATAATTGGTCACCAGTCTAATAGCATAGCTGCAAATGGCTAGTTTCTTTCTTCTGCCGTGCTTGGTAATTGAGTCCCCAAACCTGTCCACAGCATGGTGGTAGAAAGCCTTCTCTCCACTGGGCAGCTCCATGCCTTTAGACTCTGCAAGCATTGCTGATTTTTTCCCCTTCTGGGACCTGACACAATCAGACATTACATGGTTATTTATCCCTTTCCTGCTGTTCATAGGCTGAGTTTTTTCCTGGTGTGAGCACTGCCTGTAACAACATTTATGCTGGATGTTGAGGGCAATATTTTGTTGGTATCTGTCCTCTCTTCCAGGAGCTAGGAACATCAGGAGCTAGCAACATCAAAGGAATCACCAGTATAATTCTGTCCAGCCTTTTCCAAGAGCAAACACCCACCCCTGCGATCAACAGCTCACCCAGAATGATCAACAGAACATCTGCTTCACTCAGGCTGAAAGAGTTTTTCACCACCTTGCAGCATCTTGCAGATATAATAGCAGAAGACCAACAACCATAACACGCCATGGAGAGAGGGAGAGTACAAGAGATCACGGGTGTCATCAAGGTCTGTGAAATATCGGAGGGGTCATTAGAACAATGCCAAGATAATTTCTGGAGAGGGGATTGTGCAGCTCTTTTGCTCTTTTTCCAGGTTATTGTGTTTAGCAGTTAATCACATTTCCTCGTGTCCTGTGGATCTCACTGGCATCATATTCATGTACCATATGGATTCCATGTCAGTAGGAATAAACCTTCTCTTTATTAACAGTATCGCTTATTGCACAGCTACATATGTAGCATACCCACAGTGGACATATAGATTGATATAATGGTTTCTCTTCCAAAGCGTTCCCTCCCACAACCTACATATGTTTTTCCAAACTATACAGGGGCTGGTACGTACATTGCTGAAGTGAGACTTCTCTGTTCAGCTTTAGACCTTCCCAGTCTCAGCATCTACATCTGAACTAGGTGTCTAGACCCACCTTGTAAGAAGAAAAGAAATTCCAAATCACAGTTCCTAAGGTAGATGTCAAAATCAGGGGCAATAAGCTGTACTGTTGAAATGCCTATTTCCTTCCTTTAACTCCAAAAGGTGCCTACATAGCCGGAGGTGCATGTCTATAACATCAGTGCTAAGAGTCAGGTGGGATGAATCCCACTTTTCCTAGAATATCTGAGGGAATGAAAATTCCTTCAGACCTTCTCTGCCAAGATAGAGTTTATCTTTACAGCCTCTCATCTTGAAGTTTCCACCGTGTGACACTGATGCCTGCTCACATTGCAGCATCTGTACTCTAACAGACTAAAAAACCGAAGGAAGAATATTGAATTTGCCTTGATCTATCAAATTCCTGTGTAATGCTAACTAGACCAAAAGTTGTGTGAACATGCTTTCTCTTTTATATTCCTAGCTGTGTGTAGTAAAGAAAGTGTCTAAGTTCCAGTGGAAAAGAAAGTTCATTTTTACAAGGAAATGTCAACACAGATTAGCAGTGGGACTTGCTCCAAAGACACCTACAGTCAAAACAGGCAAGACAAACACAGGTGGGAGAAAACAAGGAAAATGTGGTTTAGCAATGTTTTTTTCCTTTGCAACTTAGTAAGTTTTAAGTATTTAATGCATTTTCTTCATCTTTCTCAATAGCCCTAAATAAAAACAGTCCAGAGTGCAAGCTAAGAAATGAGAGCTTTTGAAGAGACAGTGTTTTAAGCGCCACTGTAGGCATTAGTCCATCGGATGGTTGCTAGACAAGAGTGACACTGCTGTGCCATGCACCAGTAGGCTCACTGGGAGGGACAGATTTCCCTTGTCCTGCTGTCCTGCTCCAGGCTCCCTCCAGGCGCACTACTGCCCAGTTCTGTGTCTTTGCCCTGAAAGATCAGGCCTTCTTTCCAGAGGAAAGGTTCCTCCTTTAGAGTCTGACCTTTATAGTAATCCAGCACTCAGAAAGTGTTAAACAGAAATTTCTAGCTGAGTGTTCTTCTCTTTATTTTAGTTTTCTGCAGTTTGCCTGCCCAGCCCTCTCTGAAACCTCCCTCCAAGACGAGTTCTGCTGTGTGAACACTTTCAATACAGGCCTTGTAATACAGTGCTCATATCCAGCTGCTACAGGCAAGAACAAATTTTCACCTGTGCTCCAGTGTGAGAGCAAATTGCCTTATCTGCATGGGAGCTTGGAAAGGAGCTCCTGAAAGAAACGACACATCCCAGTTCTCTTGTTCAATGGAGTTGAATTAAGCTTTTTAACGAGTCAGTGATTATTTTTCCAGCCTTAAATCTGTCCATAGCTGCAATCTGTGCATAGGCTGTGCGTAGTTTAATCTTTCTTAGCTTGATGTTCAAATACAAATTAAGGCAATAGTGAAATTATAAGGTTTCTCCTAAGAGTCTCCAGGAAGACAGATATTTTCAGTGAGCAGATCCCAAAAAGCAGAACAGATATTTTTACGTAGTTGAAAAGCTGTTATCAGAGACTCTTACTACACTGTAGACAATTAGCATGGAGCTGAAGCAGGAATGGAAGTGTTATGATTTGTTGTTGGTCAAAGTTATCCTTTATATCTTCTAATAGAGAAGACCATCAATGGCCTGAAACTCTGTATGCAAAGCCATGCCTGTAAACATCAATAACTCCTCTTGAAAGAGCACTTACGGTAGCAACAAAACCTGAGGTATCTATGATAACAAGTGCATTAATACCCAGCACACAGAGCTATCATTGCAGACATATTAGTCCCAAAATCTCCCACCTAAAACTTCAAGCAGCTCTCAGGGACGGGGGGGGACAATACGAAAGGCGTTGTGAACGCTGGTCGAGTCCAAGGACAGACACGGCAGTCCTGTGCTGCTTCCCTCCCGCCTCTCGTGCTGGCTGTCCTCGCTGCCTGGGCTGGGGCTGCAGCCTGCATGCTGGTACCGTAGAGAATATGGAGGCAGCACTCGTATTTTATCATCACAACTTGCTGACTACAAGGACTACCTGCTTTAAATGTATAACAATGCTGCTCTTGCTGTAAATCATACTTTCTTGGTGAGCTACAAGGAAGACAAAATCCTCCTGTTTCTGATGTACACTTTTTTCATACTGGATCACTGAGATAATTATAGGGACAAACAGTACACTGAGTTACAAAACAGGAGACCCAGTTCATGAAAGAGGCATTGAATTGAAGTCAATATAATTTCCTTATTTCTTATTTATTTTGCAGTTTTAAAGAGCAGTCATAATGTTTCTATGTATGCCATGCCATTCCATGTCATACCTGCTACCTCACCATGCTTAGATGTAGCCAGACCAGCTGGGGCTGCTGTACTTATCCCACTCTACCTGAAGAGCAATGTGTCCTCTGGGAATCTGGTCAGTGATTCCGAATATAAGAGCAGTTGGTTGGTGTAAAAACTGATAACTCTTTAGAAAGAAGTCCCAGCGAAGGGATGTCTTCTTGGGAGCAAAGCCAAATATCCAGCAGGACTTGAGGTCAGAGGTGTGCCCTAGAAAATCCATCTCTGGGGGAAGAATGAGCAGCAGGGGCTGTTCATAACCAGACACCACCTGCAGAAAGAGATAAAGTACCGAGATGGCATCTGTGAGCAGCAGCAGAGCACAGAGACAGAAGCTGCCTAAGGAACAGCTGTGAAGCCAGGTGGGGGGTGGGGGGGAGGGGAGACCAGTGGAGTGGGGTGACCGGTCACCTTTGAGGAAGCACCCAACAGAGATCTGGCTGTTAAAGCTCCAGGGCTCCAGCAAGGGCATGAAGAAGCCACCCCAGTGCCACAGAAAGAAGAGAAGGAGCTGCAAACAGAGGCCAAACCTCTTCTCCAGGTGTAGATGAATACCAGGCCAAGGCTGAGAGAGCAGGGAGAGCCCAGTGAGGCAGCTAGTCATGAGAAGTGTGTGGGCAGTCATGGTGGTAAAGCCCTTCTCAAGCCACACCTGCAGGAGTAGGAGCAGAAGCATATTCTGCCCCTCCAGTTCAGAGATGCCACTCCCAAAAGATGCAATGGCAGAGCATCCTTCTTTCCATCCTCTCAGGGACTCACCTCTTCCATTCAGGGGGACTGTGAGGTCCAGAGCCCGGTCCCACCCTGAGCCATCTCTGAAAGGCTGCTATGCTGTGCACGTTCCTTGCTTCTAATACAGTCCTCACATCCAGCTGTCACAAAACAGCAGAAAAGCCTTAGTCGCTGAGCTAGATGCAAACATGTAGAAGGAAGACAGTTTAAGCAGATGAGTAATGCATGAAAGTCTGCGAGACAAGTATACAGCATTTTGTTTCTCAGGAATACATGCAAGGAGCTTTGTAATAGTCCCAGTTATATATACTGAATATTCCCTTTTCCCACCTATTTCCCCAACTTGTTCTTGCTTAACTTTTGTAAAAGCAAAGTGGAGATTTGTCTCAAGGAGCGACTTGAAGGAAAGGGTAGAAGCTTTATCAATCTATCAGAGAGGAGTCCCAAGTTTAAGGCATGGTATGAAAGAGAAGTTAATAAATGTTAGTGCCGCGCAGCACTGCAGATTCAACATGAAACTCAACAGTTTCTCTTTGTGAAAGTTCTTGAAGTGTACTTGTTCAGACCTGGAGCTGATTTGAATCAAAACTTAAAGGTGCAATTCCAAACTTTCAAACATCAGCCCTGAAGTCTGATTCAAATAGGATTCTGATCAAAACTGCTCTTAAATAGAAAGCGCCATGGCAGTCCAGCTCCAAACACCTCTTCAAATTCTTTGAACAGTTTCCCATTACCTTATCTCAGGCTCATCCCTTTGTCAAACCAAGCCTCGCTATGCATCTGCTAGCAGTAAGATAGAAATGTCAACGATTGGGTCCCAGTGTCTTGATTTCCAAGTAGTTTCAGAAAGGACCCTTCATGTTCCATGATTCTTTCTGAAGTTTTGGCTGCTCTGCTTACCTCTTTCCCAAGAAACAGCCTCACATAAGAACAGCAAAATCTTTTTCTTTAGAGATCTATCCACTTTCCTAGATACACTCACTTCCTCTGCAGATACCACATGAGAGCTTCTGTGGAGTTGGCCAGAACAATAAGCAGATGCCACTCAGCCCTGGTGTCTGGGTCTGTGCTGCTCTTGTGGGGGTGGGGAGGAAGGATTCCTTCCTTATCTGATGGGCCCTGCCTTGTTCCAAGGGCCTGAGTACAAAGCAGTGGCATCATTCTTTTCCTGTGGGGAAGTGCTCCCATCCTCCAAAGACAGAAGGTAGCTTTCGATCCCTTGGTCGACAGTGTTTTGCACTGACCTGAGAGTCGAAGGACCAGGTCTGTAAGTCTTTCCCTCTTGCATAATTTCTGAGGAAGGGGTAAAAAGAGCCTGTAATAGAAAGAACGCTAGATATAGATCAGAAACCTTGTTTCTCCCTACATAAACGCTGCTCTGACTGTCTGTGGTAAAGCTTGTGTCTACCGTTTCTCAGTTCTGATGGGCAACTTTCTTCTCCATAGCACTTCAGTGTGAGAGCCCTGGTTCCTCTGTGTGTAATACAGAAACCAGAGAAGGTATTAGGACTTTTCTGGGTAATACAGAAGTGTACTTACTACTGCCATTCAGGGCTAGACTGCAATCTGCTGGTTGTAGCATACACTTGCCTGAGGGGCAGCTTTCAGGAGCATGTGTTTATCGCTGAAATGTGGCACAGTCTGTCTGTGCTAGCCTGGTCATCCCTCTTTTTGGGCACACTCTATGCTTTCCCATAAAAGGCTTGTCCCTGAGATTTTTTCATCACTGGTGTTTAACCTTCCAGCTTCCTTTGCCGAAAGGTCAGCCTCACCAGTGTGAGTCCCCGCAATGCAGCGTGCCGCTCGGGGAGGAGATGGGCCCCTCTCAGGCACTCGTCCCTCCTGCTATTCTCCTGAAGTGACACCACTTCAGAGTCTGAGGGAAAAAAAAAGACAGCACAGCACTTTTAAGCTGTCATGAGGGAAGAAAGGCTCCTTTCATTTTTTGTTTTGTTATAGAGCAGAAAAAAATCTGTCACTTTGCAGTATGCTTGCAACAAACAGCTTTAAAAACTGATTAACTGGTTCAGCTTTACTTAGCTTTTAATCACTCAGCAGCTGTTTACTTCACAATTCACAGGTATATTTATGTTCCCCTTTAGTGGAGGTTGTCAGTTATCTTCCTTTCTGGGCTCTAATCCCGCTGACTGGAAGCGTTATCTCCCTTTGCGGATCGGACCCAGGCATGGAAATGGGGTCGGTTACATGTGCAGCACACCTATTCCCAGTCCAGCAACCAGGGCGAGTGCCCCAGCACTAGCAGCAGATTACTGGGTCTTTGGTTCAATGGCTAACCCCTTCCCATGTGGAAAGTGAGTATGGTCAGACAGGAACGTGGAGATACCTTTTTTAACCCAGCAGCAATAGTCATCCTGTAATGCCTCAGTTTAGCTCGAGTTTAAGTTTCTGTTTCACTATTGGGTGAAAATATGGGACTTGTAAGGATTTAGGGTTTGCAGGAACTGCAAGGTGCAGTGAATCTCTGCGGAGCCGGAAGGAGGTGTCTTCTCACACAAAGGCGGGCTTTCCTGCAGAAGCCTGAAGCTCCTGGGGTCCACACTTTCATCTGTAAATGGGTCTCTTAAAACAGGATTCACAAATGTGTTCCAGTAATAAATAATGTGACTTTCTCGGTGGACTGTGCCCTGTTTTGTCGTGTGGGAGAACATCCCCATGAACTGCCATACTTAATGGTGTTTCTACCTCTCTATGATATTCTGAGAAATGACTTCACCTTAAGAATACACCAGTACCCCCAAAACTGAAAGAAATCCCAAGAGCTGATCATTATGGAGAATGAGAAGAGTCTAAATGGGTGCTAATATTTTGCAAGGGAAGCTTTCAAATGAATGAAATACATCTTGGATATTAATAGTGAAGCCTATGATTATTACTGTGAAGATCTGCTTTGTCAAAATTTCAAATGGAGAATGAAAGCATGTACAGATTTTAGGGATTTTTTTTCCTTTTTATTGAAAAAACACACTGCACATGCAAATTAAAATTGCATTTACCATACAACACTATAACATTTTTGGCACACGTACTCAGCATGCATAAATGTTGGCTGTATTTAAGTTCTCCTAGACATATATAATTAATGAAATACATTTGTGTATAGCCTCATTTTGTGAGCAGCCTAAATTTAGACTGCCTATCCGTTTGCAATGTAAATCTTCTTTTTGGTTGGTATATTAAATGTTAATGCTTGTGCTAATTTTTAGTCTCTAACCTTAAGGCAGGTCACACATTGCTTTATTAAAATGAAAGAAAGAAGACTAATTTAGTCACTGGAGTCAACAATTAAAAGTACATGTGCGTTTGGACAGAAAAATAAGGAAATGATAACTTAATGGCAAAAGGCATGTCCTCCAACAGCTAGGCACCATGGTGTGATCCTTATTTACTTTTATAGTGCACCCCATTGTGCCTATGTGTTGGAAGACATATGTCATGTTTCATCCTCAAGGGCCTAAGTGTGAATTTCCTGTTATTTTTTTCACAACTTTAAAAGTTGTTTCAATGAAGTTTTTGTTGGAAGAACTTTAGTAAAATGTGTTTTATATACTGTCTGTGGCTAACCGGGAAAAATTGCAGCCCCGGAGGAAAATAACGAAGAAAGGCTGCAGCCTGAAGGAAAGGAAGGAGAGGGCTGGGAGTGGAATGGAGCTGTTAGCTGGGCTGGGAGCGGGGGCAGCGGTGCTCACCCCCCGACAGCTCCATGCATGGGCTTGGCAGCTGGCAGGGACCTGTGGCCCCCACCAGTCCCGTGGAGCTGTGCATACTTCCCTACCATCCCAAATGGAGGGATGCTTTGAATGGCCATGGCCACGCTCACACACTGCTGGTTTTGTTGTCCTTTTTGTTTGCAAGCTCTCTGGAGCAGATATGCACACGGTGGCTCTGGGCACATGGGCTTCCCTGGGAAGCCCCTCATGGATGGACTCCTCTGATCCCTGAGGAGCAGCAGCCCACCTGGAAATGTCTAGGTCTATTTCAAGTAGGAAACAGGGAAATTCTGTAAAATGTCATGCTTTTTTTCTGCACTGGGAGCTAATTAATGCCCTGATTTAGTGTAAAAGCAAATGTGAAAAACTGTTTTAAGCTACCAGATACTTCTTTTTTTATAGGGTTTTCACTGCAAATTTCTTAATTTCCAGCAAATACTTTCCACACTGTTACTAAGGTCTTTGAAATCCCTGTCTAGTGCCTTAAAACAGAATCTCTGATATACAATTTTTCCTCCAGTTATGCCAAATATAGCAAGGAAATGCATGGAAGCAGAGCGTACTCAAATCTAAGGCCTCTGCTTTGCAGAAATTACCTAGCTAACTTCAGTGAACAAAACGTCACCAACAAAGCTTTTCAGCACCAAAATTCTATACAAATGCCTTTTAAATGTTTCACATTTTCTAGAATTAGGCTGTCACTTTTGCAAATGTTCTGTGAAATTTTAGCAGCAATTACTACTAAGCAAAATGTTTCAAAGAAAGGAATTCTAAAAAAGGAACAAAGATAAAAAGAAATACTCTTGCAACACTAGCTTGGGAGTCAAAACTCTCTTGCAGTGGAAGTTAAGCCCAATCCCAAGTACGAGAAGCTGCATGGTATAGCGGAGCGGACGCAGGAGCAGTGGGTCTCCCTGTGGGGTCTGACCTGTGCGACCCTGCAAAGCCCATTGGCTTCACTGCTTCCTGAGCCCCTTCCCATCCATTATGTGGGGGACCATGCACGTCTGGATGGGCTGCTTGCTGGATCAAAACTCTCTCTGTCCACATTTTATTTTATTTTTTTTCATGGTGTCATATCACTCATCTGGGTTTCTGGGCATTACTATACTTACAGGAATGAATGCAAATGTACTTTATGGTGAAAGTAAAAATGGGATATCCTGTAAATTTGATGTGAAACCTGCATGTCCCCTGTCTTACAACACAGAAAACTCTGGTCAGCACTGAGCTTGTCTCCACCGTTTTAGGGTTTGTTCTTCAAAGAGAGATCATGCTCCAGGAGCATGCGCTAGTTCCAAAGTAACTTACACAAGCAAAATATTTACTCTTAACATAAATACAAGTAAAGAATACCTGCCTCCACATCAAACTTACTCATCCAGTGGCTAACTGCAAGCTTTCTAGACAAATTTTTATTCTGTTTGCTTCAAAATAATGGTAGCACTTGTGGCATGGACCTGGTGGCATAAATTGTAAACAGTAGCAGTAGACACTGGGAAAATAAAAATAATTATATATGAAAAACAGAGAAAAAAAGAGGACAGTGTCTTCCTTGTGAAATGCCAGCTCCAATCTATACAGAGCCAGTGGTAAATTACCCACCTGTTTTCACTTACTTAACATTAAAAAACACTTACACATCATTACACTTTTGTATCATATTAGTGAAAATGAATGCTAGAGCAATATGAGGTAAACATTGCTAATGCGGGAGAAGGTTGTTTATACGTTCTAATGACAGGATTAACTATGGCAGTGAAAGGTACACCATGCTCCTTTGAACCCTAGCTCACCACCAAGCAAGCCGCCTAGCAGTACAAGGAGACCTGCTAGTCCAAAATGGGCATTTCTCCTGCTTTTTGAGACCATTGCAACAAAGTAGGCTCACTTACGGAAAATGGCCTGCCGCTACCCTGAGCAGCATCCTGGGGATCTGGAGGGCTGTGTACGTTTGATCAACTTTAATACTGTTTTCTGCCACCTATAAATCTTCTGAACGCAATTTGAAAGTAAGATAAGGAAGTGGCTCATTTAATAAATATTTTGTCAGTGCAGTTCATAGGCACTGGGTTAAACTTGCCGGCACTTCCAACTCTGAAGTTTGAAAATCTTAGTTCCTGACTTAGAGCAGACGACCAGGGGTCTGATCCCAAGCCCACCGGTGTCAGCAGAAAGGCTCCTGCTGAATGCATGAGGTGTTTTACTGGCCCTGCCTGCCCATAAAAAAGCGGCAGAGCGAGGAGCCACGAAACGGATGGCAACTGGGACATGGCGCCTCTGGGAATTGCTGCACCAAAGCCCAGACTTCGGAATAACATTGCACAAGCCTTTCTGACCAGGCAGGCCACACCGTCCACAGCAGCCGTGCATGCTTGCTTTCCACCCGGGCTGCTCTTTGGGGTGGACCCTTTAGCATGCTGTGTGTACTTGGAAGGACCGATGTTCCTGCCCTGAGGGCAGGATTGCTTTCAATTCATTCCTGCCCAAGGTATGTAAATATAGACAGCACTAGGACTGTGCATTTACTATTCCACTAAACCATGTGTGCTCAGTGCTGGCTTTCCATGGGTGAGTGCTGCAGAGCAGCTCTTCTTAGGTGCCTGCCCCCTCGCGTCCTCTGAAAAAGGGCAGGATGGTGGCAGTCTGACCAGAATTAGATCAAGTCACACCACCCATTTCTTCTAATTTAAACCCCAGCAAATTTCTCGTCTGCATATCATTCACGCAGCTCCTCCACCTCCACCTCCTTGTAGGGATCCCCACCCCTGCCCGACAGACGTCTGGAGATGTCCAAGGGCCACGGGGTGATGTGAAAACCGAGCACAGGCTGCTGCTGCTCCCCCCTACAAGCAGCAGCACACCCCTGCGGGGCACTGCGGGGCACCTCACTACAAGGACTCTGGAAGGTTCAGGCTAATCTTCCAGGGGGAAAAAAAAAAAAACCTATCTGAAAAATGGAGAAGAGATAATAACACTTGTAGCTGTACAAGTGAAGATAACGGCAAAAATAATCAAATCTCATGCTCCTGGGAGGAAACTAATTGCACACAGGGGTCAGGAAGACATTTTCATCCACTGTAGAGCATCGCACAGTTGGCTGCTGTGTTGTTATTATGAAAGAGGGA
The DNA here is from genome assembly GCF_015220075.1 of Falco rusticolus. NCBI lineage: Eukaryota > Metazoa > Chordata > Aves > Falconiformes > Falconidae > Falco > Falco rusticolus. The sequence goes on from NC_051189.1 coordinate 54,578,217, forward strand.
AGTGGAAGGAGGAAGGGGGACTGTGCTTGGGTTGTTCTTTTTTTGCTGAGGAGATGGAGGGAAAGGCGAGAGTGGCTCTTGTTTGCCCTTAAGCATCAAGAGCTGGCTGGCATCAGAGGCATAATACCAGGCTGGATGGATACAGTATGGCAACGCTGATGTGTCCAATGGATTGGGAAAGTGGGATGTATCTCTCCATGCGCACACATCTGCTATCCCTCACTTGTGAATGTTACTCCAGATGGTAATCAAGAAGGTGGTTTTATAACCCACATTAAGAGGACTGTCTGCTGACAAGTTATGTGTTTTCTTCCCTTGAGTACATGCTGTTAAGATGGATAAGTGCAAATGGTTGAAATTTGGTTGTTAACTCTGAATAATAATAATACTTTGCATTTCTATTGCATCTTCCATCCTAGGATCTCAAAGCACTTTGAAAACAGTAATTAACTGAATCTTGCCACACTGCTGTGAAGCAGGTAATTATTACTACCATTTTTTTGTGGAAAAAGAAGCTTTGTCATAGTGAAAGAGAGTTTCCCTGGCACACCAAAGAACCAAAAATAGCCAAGAAATTATGATGACTTCTCAAAGTAAATTAAAACCATTGCATTAATTTCCTGGAAGTTAATTTGGTTTTGGTTTTTTCCCAGTGAATAAATTAAGACAAGCTTCACACATTTTCAACTTTTGAAAACGTCTTTTTGGGACTAAAACACTAAAAAGAAACTACAGACCTTGCACTTTTCACTTTCTTGCTGAACAATGAGAAAAATATCAGTCAAGAGTGAAAATGGGCTATGGAAAGCAAATTAGTCAAAGAAATAGTTTGATGACTGCAATTAATTAATAGTAAGAATATGGTGTAAACTCATGTCAGCCTCAGCGCCAATTTCCATTCCTTTTGGCCTCATCAGACAGTTCATTACTCTCTTTCCTCCTCCCTGAAAAAAAATGCAAACTCTTTGTGAGGACTACAAGGCTTGTTTTTATCCTGTTTTTCTGTTTTTTTTCTCTTCTTGTCATCTGTTTAAAAACACTTTCTAAATGTGCTGCATAAGGCTGAGACTTTGTAGACAATAGGCTCATAAGCTTGCATAAATGAGAAAAAGAGAGGAAGACCAAGTTTCAGTGTTGATTTTTGCTCGTTGAATAATATTAGTTATTTGATTTTCAGACCCACAATCCATTCTTAAATTAGAAGAAGATGTTGTGGTCCCGTCAAAGAATCGAAGACAAATTCTGCTAATCCTTCTGAGAGGTGAGACAACGGTAATGGGGGGTAAGGAATGACGTCTGGGTGGGCAATATTGCCTGTTCATTTCCTCGGCTTAGCTGCTGATTGTCACTCTTGTGCCTTTGAGATGCCCATAAGCTTCCAGGGAGACTACGCGAAGGTAGAGCAGCTTAATTATGTAGGCTGCTATTTACTAGGTTTCAGCTGAATCCATCAAACTAACTTTGCTTTAACCTGAGCCAGATTTGATTATGAAGCCAATTTATTGACTGGTTTCTCCTTTGGCAGTGCATCCTTTGATTTAGATACAGATACTTACCTACTTGAAAAGTAGCAGTGTTATGACACAATTTATATTTTAAAAAGCAATATTACATGGAACATAATTTTAAAAAACAAACAAACAAACAACAACAACAAAAAGCCCTTTGAATCTAGAATAATGGCTACCTGTAAGGCAGTAGCTCACTTGAGAGATTTTGCTCAAGTAACTTATAACTATCAGCAGAACCCCCTAGGGAATTACCGCTGTTTTTGCAGAAGCTGTTTGCAGTGGAATAAACAGACAAGTGCTCTATATATCATTTTAAGTAAGACAAATAAAGTTCTGCTTCCTCCTTACAACGATGTCATTGTCACTTATATAAGAATAATTCTGTGTGACTTTTTATGAATCTTTCCCCTGTGCAGAAGTACAATGGCCTAATTTCCTACACTGCGTATTGTAAATAAATGTCCTTCTTCAGCAATCTATAGCCAAGCTGAAATGATCTCACCACGAATGGAGCGGTCTAGAAATGCTAAGGTGTGTTTGAGCACCAGTGGTGGGTGGAGGGAGACCCCACTGCCCCAGAAGAGGGTATGTCCATACCTGCTCCTTCCCTGGGAGGGTTTCATATGGCCTAGGAATAGCCGATGGGAAGGCCTGTTGAAGCCATTCCTTTTGTCCTAGGTTCCCCTTTCAACTCATGGCATGTCTGAGAGATAGCTTAATCTCTTAGATTCTCAAAGAGGCAACATCAAATGCACAGTACTTGTGAGCACGAAGGAGGAAAAAGGACAACCCCCTGTCTCCCATACGACCGCCCACTACTATTGCCAGAAAGAAACTCTGAGATGGTAAAACCACGTTAAAAAATTAATAAAAAAAGCTAGAAAGTGTTATTCAAAATGTAATTTTAACACATTGTGAAGGGCTTTTAAGGGGAAATCTGTGTGGGGAGGGCTGTCATCTCTCAAAGGCCCCAGCTAATGTAGCTGGCTGCCCAGGGGAATGCTGGGGGGGAGGGAGAGAAAATGGGAGAAATTATATTAAAAGGGTGGGAACGTTTTTTTATAACTTACAAAAAAAATATATTTGTTTTCCCCAGAGTCTTTCAGGTTGGTTTGCTCTTCTGGCTGCATTTGATCTGCCAATAGCAAAGCCCATCTCTGCACTGATTGTGGAGTTCTGTCTGATATTCCCTGTGTGCCGTGAGCATGGGGATTTCATTTCATACATCATTTCCAGCAAATACCCTCAGTACAAAGCACAGAAGAAATTTCTCTCATACACACATGCATAAGCTTACATCTGTGTGTGCACACATACATGTGTATGTATCCACATGAATCAAATCACACTTGTCAGAGAGATACCCTCTAGCCCTGGTTAAATTCATATGATAAATTGTATTATCATGTGTCTTTCACTGTTCCACCTGCACGATCCTGCCTGTTAATGTCTCTGCCTGGATTTTTTCTAATGTTCTGAACCTTTGAAACTAGCTTCAAAAAGGTTGCCATTAAAACAACCAGGGGTAAAAAAAAAAAAGCAACCAGCAGAGTAACATTTCTTTTCGCCCTTCTTAACTGGAGGCTTCTTTGTTCCTTCTCACCTTCTCAAAAAAAATACAACCAACTGAAGTTCTGGGATAAACAGCGTACACAGAATGACCCGTTCGTGGTCCAGTATTTTACAGCCTAGCAGGGTCAGAAAGCCAGACTGGAAATGGAGTATTTCTAATGGGGCACAGTTGAACTTTTACGCCTGAGGTATCAGCACTTAATATAATAGTTTTGTACATTCTAGAGGTTTCTACAACAGCAAAAGTTTTGTTTCTTCAGCCTTTCAAGTTCTGTTTAACTAGACTTGTAAAAACTAAAGGGAAACTCTCTAAGTGAAAACAATATAAGGACACAAATAATCTACAAAAGCCCTTCAGAACTTGTGCATAGGGAACCAAAAACAGAGTACCACCTCTTGTGATTATTTATGTGTTCTTTCACTACTTGGAACTAATCTGGCCATTCTCAACTCACAGTGATTACACCCTCAAACCTAGTCTGTCCTGACTTTCCTATGTTATTTTAAGGTACTTTAAAATCCCCACATGATTAGAATTTTCAATATAGGTGTCATATGCAAGTCGCATTGCTTTGTTGCATCAGAGTGAATTATTAGTGATATAACCCTCCTCGTCTTTATATACTAAGTAAGACACATAATTTATAGACTGTTCGAAACCAGGGACAAAGGCCTGGAAGAAAACTCCAGAGCCATCAAAATCCTCAGAAACATGTGGCCCTGCCTCGCTTGACCATTCTGGAGGCTGTAGGAGCTGCTGGTGAGCCAGTGTTGCCCCTCTCCTGCCAGCAGCTGCCAGAGTTTCCTCATGCTACGGGTGGCAGGGGGGCACAGCCACGTGTACCACCACTCTCCACTACTTTCAGAGGCGGCTTATTTGTTTAGGAGAGTCGTCAGGGCTCAGACTGATGCCTCCACCTATTGCAGCTGTGCTACCCTCTCCCATGTGAAGTTTTATCTACTCTCACTCATATCTTAAGGAGATAGCCTCCCTATGGGCAGCCTATTTTAATACCCAGCTTGTCTGTTTTAAGGGAAAAAATCATGGTATCTAACCTAAACTTTTTCTTCCTTTGTTTGAGGCTGCTGCTTCTTGTTCTACCTTCTTGTACTAATGTGAAGAATTCCCTTACTTCATTAAACGCACTTCTACATAATGGTAATGTCCCCAGTGAGTGATCTCTGTATAAATTCAGTTCCTCTGATATTTTCCCATATGTTTTATACTCTGATCTCTGCATCACGTTGGTGGTTAATCTCTGTGTGTTCTCCAGCGCAGTATCTACATGCTAGGAGGACCATAAAGTGTTTTGGGTGGCATCGTCCTAGATTTACATAGTTGCCATATCACTCTTCTACCTTTATGTGAGGCTTCTTTTTAATTGCATACAAGAATAGCGCTGCTGCAATTTGCTTGGGTTACAGCACAAGTATAAGCTTTATAGGGTAGCTAGAATAGTCTCAAGCTCTGTTACTTACTGGTTTCTAGATAGCTCCTCTTCAGCTATATCTCTATCTTTTATTAACACCTACAGACTATTATATTTGTTGAAATCCCCTTTCAATGTGCTTATGGACATAATCTTGCTGTATTTTCTGAGTTATCTCTTTTCTGGTCACTGGACTTGTACATGCAGCATTTCTGAGATGTTGTGAAATATAAACCTGCAGAACAAGAGTACGGTTATAATACAAGTGACCCTGATTGAAAGGGTGGCTGTGAAAACTGATTACACAGCAAATTGCCCATCTGCACAGACTCAGAAAAAGAACATTTCAAAGCTCATTTGTGGGCTGATGTTGCCATTTAATGCAGTTTCCAACAAATCATTCATAAAATTAATGGCCACAACTGATGCTTGTTGCTCTCAAGCTCTACTGTGAAAAATAGTTCTGACACTGATTCAGGAAGATATGTAAAGGAATGGGTGTTATCTGAAGAAAACTGAATGAAGTAATCTTCACACAACCACAGTCACTTGGGCTACTGGCAACATTCTGGATTACTGTATGATTCTGCTCTTCACAGTCCACCAGTCAGTTTTCCTGTTATTAATGTAGCTTTGTTCTGTAGCTTTCAAAAATGTTTGTAGAAGAACCTGTCACTTGTGTCCTTGCTAGATGTCCCTGACACTGACTCGTTGACTCTGTGGGTGGTGGTTTGAGGAGGGATAGCCTTGGTTCCTTCCTCAACTTCTTTGCTGCACATCATGGACCCAGAATAATTTTGTATATCCTCTCAAAAAATAGGACTTCACAGTTCATGCAGCCTATGTTCCAGAAGTAGAAGTGCCACTTCTAATCTCCCATACCTCAAATGCCTTCTTTTCCAGAACTCCAGCTTTGGGGGGAATCTGGATTTGAAATTAACCTCTTCAGTAGATAGTGGAATCGCACAGAGACTTTGCAAAAGGTTTCACAAGCCAGTTACTATTTACTCTGACTAATATGAGAAATGTTCAATTTTAATGAAATAAATAACATCTACTGTTTGTTTCCTGATCCCTTCAGATATCTATCCAGCTTAGGCTAGATGTCATTTCAGACCAATTTCTTCCCTTTCTTTCTTTTTTTTTTTTTTTTTTTTTTTTTGATAAGTACCCTTCTAAGTGATAGAAATTTATCTCCCTCCTTAGCAGATATTTCACTTCTCCCTGAGAATTTTGGAGTTTAAAACTTCCCTCCTCTTAAAGCACATTCCTCTGGAGCTGCTTCTTCCCAAGAGTCCTGTGTCTTTGCAACCTCTCCCTAAGACTCTCAGGCTGTGGTTTCACCCTGTAATATGTTGGTCACCAGTATTAGCTTAATCCACACTCTTTGCCTCCAACCACCATTTCTTACTCCCCCTGCAAATGATGACATTTTTCAGATGTCCTGGCACAATTGCTTGTGGGACAAAGCTGTGAACTGTATCAGAAAAACCACCCACCTTTTTAAAAATGCACCTGTATCCCCCTACCCCTCATAAATAATAGTACTAAAACATACCCAGAGGTTCTATGCCTTTTAAAACCAAATATTAACAATTAATCAGTCTTTGTGGCATGAAGATTTTCCAGCCAAATCACAAATCTTCACCAGGAAGGTTCAAGAAAATTCAAGAAATATTTGTCAAGGACTGAGGGAAACATCCTTTGTGGGCCAATAGCTTGTAAGTCACAACCTGCTCTGGGATGGACAAGCAGGCCCAGCTAACCCTTGTCTCCTTAACACAAGAAGCTGAGACTGTGTAGGATAGTTGCAGTACAAAGGGATTTACACAGTGCGTAAACCAACTGAATTGCAGAGAAATGTGTAGAAAGGGAGATACATGCTAATGTGGAGATACGGTATTGCAGAAAACTGCTTTCTTGTTACAGAGATTTCAGTATGGATTTGGAATGTAACTTAATTAAAATCTCCCTGCCTGATTATCATCCCAGACTATTTTTATGCCACCATAATTCCATGAACTTCCATGTAATCGACATGTAACTCACAGAAGACTCAGACCCTGAGTACTCTGGATCTCTAGATCATTGCACAGCTACTTATATGTACTGTGCTGTGTACTATCCTGATATTAAACCATCAGCAACTTCCTGTAGAGAGTTAGACAGGGATCCTACTTCTAGACTAAGCTTTTCAGCTGTGTAATAAACTCCTAAGAATCATGTGCAATGAGTCTATCTCTTTATTTTTTCTTACTTTTTTCCTGGTGTAGTTCTTCACTCCAAAGTCTCTTCCCTAGGTGAAAGGGAAATGTCTTTGGGGACTCCAGATAACCCTGAAACATGAACTGTCTTTCTGAGTCAGCAAAGAGCCTGAGACAGTGATCCTGAGGACATGGACTCCCTCAGACTGTCTCAAGTCTGTCACGGAACGCCCATCACTTTCCTGCCAGCATTGTGATCTATTTATTGTACTAGTGTCCACATGAAAAGGAAGAGCTTGGGCACAGTCGGGGGAACACGCACATGCAGTCACAGCTGGGACCCCCTTTGTTTCGTGAGTGGATGCACTCAGCATACCAGCAGATCCAACGGGAATATCTTGATTTGCTTTCACTGTGGTTTTCACCTATGACATGAGTAAGCAAAGGGAAGGCACAGAGTCCAGTTCAGCACACAACAAAAGGAGCCAAAATCTCAGTAGTACCTGCCAAGGTAACCCCAAAAAATCAAGTCCAGTTGGCATACATATTTTGGCAAAGCCCTGTGTTGTTCAGTTAGCACAGCAAAACACTGAGATTATTCCATGTACTCTCAGGGGAAATCCCAGGCAAGGAGGTCAGCAGCTCTGCTGGGGAGCAGCTCTGAGCAGCTTGGGTGGGTTTCCAATGGAACCCCCCCAGAGGAGGGTTTCCATACTCAAGCAGAGAAGAAAACAAAATTTCGTTGTTTTTAGGAGACTGTATATGCAAAAGAGGCATGTATGCTTCAAGGAGATTGTTGCCATGACGTTATGTCCTTCTGTCTGAGAGTGACTTGAAGACACCTTGGTTTTCCTCGGTTGTCCCCTTACTACTTCAGTTTCTCACCAGCCAAGGCTGAGTTCAAAGATCACCCAATTAGTAAAAGGAAAGAGAAGAAAACTGTTTCCACCCTATTCCTCTACCTGATCAAGCCAGTTTAATACAAGACAAACTTCCAAAAGGCTTTACTGCATGAGGAAAGCCTTCAGGCTCATTACCAGGAAAGAACCATTCAAGTTGCATAAGTAGATAGTTCAAACGCAACCATATGGACAATTTAAAACTGGGGCAAGCTGTCTGTGAAAAGACAAGACACCCCCAAAACCAATACATTTGTCTTTTTCCAGCATACTGCCCCAGTGGCTGCAAAAAGTATGATTTTGGCTTTCTTTAAGGTGAATATTGTAGTAAGACACTTCTCCCTTCTCACTGTCTCCCTCAGTGCTTTCCTGCCATCTCTGATAAATTAACCTCCAGCTGGTCACATTGCTACTTTTGGGGTGGGAAGGCCAATATTACCGTGCCAGTGCTACTCCCTAAGTGTCAGCAAATCCTTGGTTTATCACACCACCATTCAAACACTGAGACTCTATAACAACGCACAGCACATATTTTGCAATTTACTTCCCCACTAGTTCAATTCATTCCCTTTTCTTTTTGTTTGGAAAAGGCTCTCCTCACATTATCTCCACCCTGACCTGACAGAAAGCTGTAACTGCCTTCTCTGAAATTCTCTGCAGTTCTCTTTCAATGAAGTGAACTGGAGGTCACAAGAATTATCATTGCACATCATCAGTATGTTTTATACTTACATATTTATGTTGCTTGATAGTGTCATCCCTTGTATCATGAAAAATTCTCGCCTAATCCCAGGAGGCAAACAGTTCCCATAATGCCCATTCACACTGTGATTTCTTCATCAATGCAAAATCTTGTTTTTATACGGAGGCTTCTTGGTTCAGGAAAAAACAGCTCTGGGTAACAGGAGGGCCAGGCTTCCTGGTTATCCATACACTTACTGACCATACAGCATGAAACAACATACTCTGAGCGGAAGTGCAGGTTGGATATTTTTCAGCACAGTGCAGCAGTTATTTTGTGCAAACACAGCAAGCTTCTGGTTTACCACTCTCTGATGGAACTGTTCAGAGTGGCAGCACACTAGAGAGAGAGAGGAAATTAATTTAGGTTTTGAATAGAAGTGGATATCAATTATATGTGCTTTTAAAAAAGATTGTTTGAGCCTCATGCTTAGAAGGGAAAGTGTAACAAGTCCTGATCATTATTTTTTTTTTACACTTTGTTTTGCAAGCCAGCATTGTACATGACACTTAAGGGTTTAAAGATTTAAATTCAGCTGACCTATCTCTGCCTAAACAAAGGGGCTATAAACAGGGCTATAAAAATAACTTCTTGGATTTAGTTTTGTCAGGTTTTCTTAGGTAGATTGGGTATGTTTGATCATGTTGGACTAGTTTCAGTTTTTAAGGGAGGCTGGCTACAATCATGTATTCACTGAGCACGCATGGATACTACTGACAGCACAACTTAATTCCCAGGGCAAATTTCTCCTTGGAGCTCACATAGAATCGATGTCACTCATGGTATCTATGTGCCATGTCCCTGTTGTTAGTGTATACAGGAGAGCTCTCTAAATTGGTACTGTATGATGGGAAAAGAAACGCACCAATTGCACAAGCACCCCAGTCATCAGGTGCTCACAGTGATATACACTATGGGTAGATAATCACTTTTACATCAGGCATTGTAAATACAGACACGACACAATATTTTTAGATATGATTTTTAGAACCACGTGCAGCATAATAATAATAGAAACTGCAATGAAGAGAAAAGAAAGATTTTTAGAGCAAGAGCTTTCTGTGCACCCCTGCCCACACAAGTGCGTGCAATGACATCAGGTGTAACACTGAACAGAACTGCACAGGCTGTGGTGGTTCTTTAGCCATGGGTACAGGGAGATTAACTGTATGATGTCAAAATGCCTCTTTTCACCATCATTTATTATTTGTACAGTGACCAAAATGTACTGTGGTAGACGTCACAGTGACCGGCTCATCACAGAAACATAAAAGCACAGGGAGGCATATTCAAATGTCACATCATGAAGCCTAAGACAGTCTCAGGTGCTTGCAACAGCGCTTAAGTTCAAAGGACTGTTGACCACTATGGGCCAACCAAACCTTGTCTAGTTGTCTTTAGGGTTAGTAAATAGATGGTGCTAGTTGTCTTTTCTTAAATTTAGAGGCCACAGAAGAGCCCGACTATGGCCCAACACCTTTTCTCCAAGAAATGTGCAAACTAACGTAAGGTGACATGTAGCAATAGGGTAGCCAACAGTAGTAACGATTAAATGGGTAATGAAACAGAGGAAACCTTTCTGCTGCCAGAGCCAGCAATGTTCTTTCCAGAAGAGCAAGACTTGCTTGTGCAGGATTCAAGGAGGCGAGTTCAATCAGGGCTATGAGCTAGGAACCATCTCCGTTTTCAGCCGTCCTAAAGTTGATGAGAAAAGCTATTCTGTAGTGGTGTCTGGCAAACCTCTTTCAATCAAAACACAGCTTTCTATGATCAACATTACACCAGCATTTGGATTTATGTTGGAGCAGGAGAGAGCTGAGAGTTCTAGCAACAAAATGAATGTTTGGTTCAATCTTTCTCAATGAGACACCTTTCATGAAAAAATGTACTCTCTTACCCATCTGAAATTATTATAACAATATTTTTTGTTTTGGTTTGTCTTTTGGAAAGCAAACCATCTCAATTTAAAATCATTTCTGAAACTGTAAGGCTGTTCTAAGATGTAGCAAAATCAAATATCAACAATATACAACCCTCAAGAAAAAGAAATTTCTACTGTTTTCACAGTCCTTTGCTTTTTTCTTCCAATATAACACACGTTTGCCCTTTAGAACATAAAAATACATAAACAATAAGAATCTTTCTTAAAAATAAACAAAAACCAAAACCAAACCCAAAACAAACAAAGTAACAATCTCTGTTAAGACAAAATTTCTCATTTATGGTTCTGTTCTTTGAAGAAAGTGAATAGAGACTGAATCATGTTTGACAGATATTGCTCACTTTGGTTACTGCACTACTGGGAGGTGGTATATTGACATATCTAGGTGATGAGGGCAGAACAAGAAAGTTAGTAAAGAAAGTAGCAGGGAAAGGAGGAAAATGTAAGAGAAAGCAGCAAGAGCTAACTTTGTGACCAAAGGAGTGCTAATAGAAGGACCACATCGCTTGAATTGTTGCCAAAGAGATTATAGTAGTAGTAGCAGGGAAATATTAGAGAAAAAACTTTGTGGGTATCCAGATGACCAGACCTAAGGATGTGTGAATAGTCATAATATGAGATGCTTAAACCATGTGCAGCAATACAGCATCCCTGAGGTTGTGCTGAGAATATGATTTGGCAGAACTTATGTGTCCAGGTATAAGAGCTCTGCAAACCACTTTGCTCTCTGGTTGCCAGGACCGTAGTGGCAGCAAAAGCTGTTCAGGGTCTTGCAGCTCCTCTGCCAGCTAAGGATGAACGCCAGCCCCTGCCCCGCAATGGTTATGAAATGGGACGGGATAACCTACATGCAGCCCCAATCCCCTGCCCTCCATCAGGTCAGAGCCCGTTTGTTGCACAGAAAATGCATTGACATTTTGCTCGCAGTGTAACTGCAGTGTAGGTGTATCTGTGGTATACTTGGGGAAGCTTCAGAGGGCAATTTTTTGGATGTGTGCAGAGAAATGTTCAGGAGTAGAGTACTCTCCCTTCACCTCCTTTTCATTTTGCAGCCACCTAAAGAGTCAGCCCCATCTGCACAGCAGCTTTCCTGAAATTACCAGGGCAAAGACCTTCCCAAATAAAAAGTCCCCGGTCAGATGTTCAGTACAGAAAACCAAAAATACTGATACTCACAGTCCTAAACGTTCAAAATCAGAGGAATATTGGAATGAAGGTATACAGTGTAGACTACACACACATTTTCTCATGCCTGCTTTATGCTGTCCACAGGGCAAGACCATTTGTTCCATATTATAGAGGCAGTAACTGTGCTTTTGAAAAAACATATCATCCCATATCCAATTAAAAATATATGCTGTACATGCCTATTTGCCACTGAGAAGATCTTCTAAGAGCTGGCTGAGATAGGGTTAGTATCTTAATTATGAAGAGATGAACAGGAGGGTAGAAGTTTCTATCTGATCTGAGAGCATCTGAAAGTGAAAAGATATAAGCCTTTAACTGGCTCACCAGCCAGGCTATGTAATCAGTGTCTGACCATCACAACCTCGTTTGACCATTCTGTGCTGAGACTTGTTAAACAACTAGCTACAGTGTGCAAGACAAAGCAAAAGAAATAGTGGTGGGGAGAAAAGGTTGAAACTGGGAAGAGAAGGGGAAGCAAAAAGAGAAGGGTTTTCTTCTTAACAAACTGGAAATCTACAAGGATGAAGGACTGACCTGGTAACGGCTGTAAAGTTGAGGGGGTCCCATTTCAGGGATGTGATGTTGTCATGCCCAGCCTTTTATTCCACATGTTTGCTGTAGCTTAGGGGCATGTCACACACTTGTGAGAACTTTACCAGAGTGTTGATGCAATATTGTGTCAGTAACCGAGTGATTTGTTTTTCCTCTGGACATTGATTGAAGAAATTCTTATTACATTTTATAGCTTGCTTGGCCTTGGTTTGAGAGTCAAGACATAAATTGGACTATAAATTGGCCTATGTCAGAATCTGCATTGAAATGACATCGAATACGTGTCATCATGCTGGTGTTTCAGCTAACAGCAGAAACCTGACACTCCCTGTCAACTTGATCAAATGCTAGACCCCCTCACATCTTTGCCATGTGGCACACTTTAACAGTTACAATGAAGGCTGTGGAGGTATCTCCTGCAATGATACTGGAGAATGCTGCAGTAGGAAAATAAATTGTGTTTGTAGACCAAATTGATTTGCTTCGACTTATTGCAAAGTAACAATCTCCACTGTGAGCGTTACAGGTATATGCATATAAATAAAAATTGACACCAAAAAATATATAGATACACTGAGAGGAAAAGAGAGCATACATAACTGAGATATATTTATCCCACAAGCAAAGTGAGACTTGATAATTCATGAGTGGCAAAGATGCAGTTGAGTTATGGAGATCTTTCCTCTGGAGTGAAATAAATAGAGCGTCTCGATTCAGCCCATTATATAGCATGATTAATAGAAGTGAATGCTTTCGATAGCTTGGTTTTATTTTTAAACATTTAAACACTATATTCTGTTCTTAATTTTTGAACTATCAAAAATCCTTGTGACAATTTGGATTTAGAAAGTTACATTTTGAAAATAGCCATTTTTGGGGGGAGGGAGGGCAAATTTCTATTTATGACTGTGAAGAAAAATCTTTTGTTGTTGTTGTTGTTAGAAAACAGAGTTCACCTAATTGTAAGTTAGTGGCTCAATCTTTGTTAGAATGCTATAGCACAGTTTAGTGGAAGATAAAATCTACAGCAGACTATGAGACAGCTTTTTGCCTTGTTGATTTTTAGAGGAGCAGCTACATCATGTTTAGGGTAAGGCAACATTGGCCCATCACCCTCACCACCACTTTGAGGACTGGCCAATTCCCACCCGTTTTGCTCTGCATCTAGCAGTATTTTAAGACCCAAACTCATTACCCCTCTGTTGCTAAACCCTATGAACACTGCAGGTAAGGACATGGCATCACTGTGGCTGGAACATTTTGCAACACAGTGTTAACACAACAGGCTTCTCCCTGATGGTTTACATGGACTTTGCGTACTGCTGTCCATGGAGTCAGACAGTGGCCAAATGTTGAGTACCAAGCCATGGAAAGTGGCCTGGTGTTACAACTGTCTCTCAAAGTCAGTATCTTTTTCTAGCTTTGATTTCAGCTCTTACATGCTATGTAAATGTCAGCACTATTAGATACTTGCTTATAACTGTAATAGGAAACTCTCAGTAATGTGCCTGTTCAGCAGTCCTAAATCATAAGACCTTCCTGTGGGCCAAAACCCAGCTACCTCACAAAACTGCCAAAACCATAGTTTTTCCATTGCCAACATCAACAATGCCCCGAGCTTCTTTTAGTATAGAATTGGTAACATCCAGAAAACTGAAAATGTTGAGACAGCATGGAGAAGTAACTCTATTAACTCAAGAGAGTTATATGTCTGTCAAAAAGAGAAAAGAGACAGACCTACAGAAATCCGTATGGAAAGAAAAAAAAAAACCTCAGAGGGATAATGGCATGTACTGCAGAACTAGTTTCTATTCACTTAGTTCATTAGAAAAGCTCATTTTTAATTGACGTCCATCAGAACATGGAAGAACATTCCCAGAACTTTCCTCGCCAGAGCACTGAACCTTACCTATAGGTCTGAGAAAGGTGCAGTGAATGATTTGCCACATACATGGCTGAAATATGCCACACAGTAAACAGCTGAAAGGGGAAATGCAACTGGATATTTATGCTCCTCAAAGTTGTACATGACGCCTCAGGAGTGAGGGACTTGTTTGTCATCTCTTTGACGAGTCAGAAGGAATTCCAGTGCAGAGAAGCACCTTGAATCCACTGTAAATCCTCCACCTTGTTATCATTCAGTGATCTGCAGGGTTGCACCAGAAGAAATGCTATCTTTGTTTTACTGTTTGCGCAGCTGTGGGAATTATGTCCGTGCCCACAAACCTGGCTCTATTTAAGGGTCTTCAGGGCTGCTATTCTGAAACCAAGCCCAGGGCAGGAATGCCGAAACACAAAACACTTCCAGGAAAAAGGCTGAAGTGACTCCTGAAAACTGTTAAGGAGAGCTTTTTGTAGAAATCTGCTCCTTGTGCCTCGGTGATAAGAGATCTAAAATCTTTGCTCTAAGATGGATATTTTGAAAAACAGCTCTGTATTTTTGTGCCTGCCCCCCCTGCCCCGAGTTCCCCTCCTCTCCCTTCCTAAGCACGTTTTAAATTATTTTTGATATGTATGTCGCTCTACAGGACTCATCTTTTTGCTGTTTGAACAGAAAAAGGATCATGTAGACAGAACTATCCAACTGTTCCACATCATCTCCTATTATTCTTTTGCACCTGTAACAGAGAAATATATTGAAAACCTGTAATTCTGTCAATTTTTCAATGGAAAATGGGAAAAGAGACAGACAAAATGTTAGCAGAATTTTTATCAAACTTATAAAGGCCACTATCCAAACCACCAAACAAAAAAATTGCCTCTACTTAATGTTTTCTTAAATTAACTGTGACTAAGAAATTAGTAAACCAGGACAGAATTTAATCACAAGATTCACTGCAAGAATGCCTCTGATTTTTATTCAAGACACTGAGACTGAAGTATTTGCAGAAAACTGAGTAAAGGCTTGAGTATGTTCCTTTACTAAGGTTTTGAAACTTACTCAGTGACCTTTTCTCTAATGAAAATTTGTCCTAAGCCAGGAAGTCTGGACAAACAAAAGAGTGAGCAGATTTTCTAGATCCATGGTGTCCACAGCAAAGAGAAGTATAGTCATCGAGCTGGCTTTAGCTCCCTGGTTCTGATCCACGCTGCCTCAATCTACCCTAGAGCTGCCAGGAACCTTATGCTGGATGGACATCACCATCTGCCCAAGCTGCCTTTCCCCTGGAGCACTTTCTCATGCACCATGTCTCACAGCACATTAGCTGACAGGCAATACTGCGAGCAAAAAGTTTGACTGACCCAGAGCATATCTCCAAGGTCCTTGGCTAATCTAGGTGATACCTCCCAGTTAACATCGGAATAGCCTTTGCAGTATGATCTGTTGCCATCACACCAAAAGATGTTCGTATCAAAAGGTTGGCATGAAGAACTATAAGTCATTGCAATGATTCTGGTGATTTCTCTGCAGGAAACAAGTTTCTATTAAGAACTATTAAAATTATAAGGCTGGTAAGTGGCCAACACTTCACTTTGTAAAATTCCATATTGAGTTCTTTGTAAATCTGTCAAGCTTTAACATTGTAGACCAAAATTATCCATGGTAGCTGCCTGCTTCAAATGAACGATTAGAAACAACTTTAATCTAGAAGAAATTAACCATTTTCTGAAATATGCTGAAGCAAAATACACATTTCAATTGACATAAATTTCTTTTCATTTGAGTATAGCATACCCATACTGTGGGACTCACAATTTGCCAGAAGGGTCATGGTAAGTGAAGGAGAAAGCTAGCGGGAATGGAAACTTGCCTGGCCAGGTAATTGAAAACTGTATCATGGGCAAGCACTCATCTGTGGTGGGTTGAAAATGGGGAAGAAATAAGGTTGGACATGCTCCCATATCCTAATTTTTTACTGCACCTTTTTAAAAATTTAATAACACACTTTAAGTAAAATTTTTGGCAGAACATACATCTTTTCACCAGTCTTGATGGTTGTTCAAAGGAAGAGTCAGAGCTCAGAGAACTTCCCATTTCTTTTCCTTTACCAAAATCCCATTACATGGGTTTATCTCTTTGGAAAGCAGAGCTCATGTGGGGGGCATTCGTATGCTTGAAGCCTGCAGTAATGTGACATCATGGTGATGACATCAGTCAACAAGCTTGGTGATAGCTTGCCTTTGAGAAGAGCTTTTCCCAGTCTGAACTGAGTGGGATCCTTCAGAATATGAAATGCATGTAAAATTATTCCCAAACTCTGCAGAATACAATAAGCTCGGTGGAACGCGCATTCTCGTATATCTTATAATCATCCCTGGGAATGTAGCAACAAACTGTACCAGTTAGGTTCCAAATGCAACGATGAGATTAACATTCACTGATAAACCCCACCTGACTTTTTCAAGTAATTCTCCAGCAGAACTGCTGTTCTGGTGGACTAGGGCCAGTGTCACAGCTGCTCCTTCTCCAAGTGTGCTCCCAGGGGCACTCTGCTACCTGAGCCCTCTCCAGGCAGGAGGCCTCAAGCAAACGGCATTGGGGCATTGATTTCCACAGCTCCTTTTCCAGAGCCTTTGCTAATGTGACCATAATATAGCCTTCAGAGAGTCAGGTGCCTGGTTCTCATGGTACACCACAGTTCCGTCCATTCAGCACAACACAAATGAATTAATGGTTCATATGAATGCTCATGTCCAAATGAGAGATGTTATCCTTTTTTCTTTAATCTGCCTATTAAAACCTCTCACGCACATGCACACAGCACTCAGGTCTTACAACGTCCTTAGCAATCCACAATGGATGAACCAAAGGAGAGTTTGAGTGAGACTCACAGAAGCAAAGACATTTGGACCAAAGGGTGAAATGAAATGAAATACATAAAACCTAGCTTTGCCTCACAGGGACCTCAGAGCAGCAGCAGTCTCATTTACTATGTACTCTATAATTTGGGGACATAAAGCAGGGACTTAAGAATGGTACCTGGGCCTTTACTGTGAGTATCCTCACTTTTGTCAGTTTAAAGCTGGAACCAGCACATTAGCTGAAGGGATTGTGTGTGTCTGTGTGTGGTTTAATATGCATTTAATATAGCTCCTGGGAAAGCTAATGGAGTTGCCTTGGGGAGTTGAGCAACCTCCCAGTGCGCTCTGCATAAATCTTCTTTAGCTGCAGGTGAACAAAAAGTTATGTTAAGTGCAAAAGTGAAGGTAACAGCTGCTGAATCCCTTTTGCTGGCCTATGGAGAATTGGTACTGCATGTTACCAGCTGATTGGTGATTTTTTTAACCTCTTTTAACCTGTAAAAATAAGAGGAAAAATTGAAGCTTTGGAGGAGGAATTTCTCTCGTAATAGAATTTTCTCTTATTCATCAAGGACAGTAGGTTAAAAAAATAATTTGGAAAGAAATTCAGCTAGAATATGGCCAGGACACAAAAAATGCAGTTTTTTAAGACTCTTTGCTCTTACTTCCCACCCCCCCACCCCCCCTTTTTTTTTTCCTTGAAGAAGATAACTTGGTTTTATACTTTACTGTCTTATTAACAGAATGCATTTTGGAAGTCTGCCACTGTTAACAGTATCAGAAGGATTTAGAGCTGCTGAAATACACTTGAAGATTTAATTCTGCTGACTTCAGCTCTGATCCGAAGTAAAAACTGTAACCATAGATTAAATGTTTAGCGCCTGATATTGCAATTGCTGCTTCTTGTCGTAAATCCTTGTGTCTATTGCTGTTTCAGACAGCTCTCCACGGGCCCTTGGCAGTGCATGCAGCACAATGCTCATGTTGTATAAGGTTCTTCACCAGGGGCCAATTCCTGAAGTCCTCTCTCCATCCTTCCTCATAAAACTCCCAGTCGCCTGAGTGAGAACCTTGAGACATAGCAGTGCAAGCCTGCTCCACAGACATAATTCCCATGCTGTGCTGTGAAAACCAGGATGACCGCCTGCTTTTTTTAGTGTCTGATCTTTGGTTTTCAGAAAGAGTATTCCAAGGTGGGGGTGGGGGGCTTTTCAGACTTTATTAATCTCTTGGGAGAGCCAACTAATAAAAGCAAATAATCAATAGAAAATTAGATTGTCATGATGAAAATTAACTAATGTGGTCATTCATACACTAGAATATCTGGTTAAAAGTTTAAGGGCTACCTCCCTCTCTTAGTTCTAATTTTATAGGTCTCTGTAGACTCCTTTTTCGGACTTCAGCAGCCATTGACATTTTAATCTTTTTAATGCGGTCATCTGATTTACACGTGGGGTTCGCTTTTTCATAGTGAGTAGTTCTCCGCTCATTGCTTATTGCACTCAAATAAAGTTATAATAAGAATACATTTCAATAGTCCCTGGTCCAAAACTGGTGCCTGTCTTCCCTGACCTTGGGTAGATTTATTGCACTGTAAATCTCAGCACACAAGCTTTCATTTTTTCTCTACCAAAATTTTAATGTCAAGAGAATAACCCAAGATATTTTCAAGGCATCTGATAGTACTAATCATACTGACATGTGAGGAGATGCTGTTATCTTTATTCTTTTAATGAAAAAAATTAAAAATAAAACCAAGGCTAAGAAGATGGCACACATTAGAAGAAAAAAAGACTTCTGTTGTTCCCACACCATTACCATGGCCACATGTAGAGACTGGGATGAGAGGCACTGAGGTATAAGCCTTTGTCTTCACTCCTAGGTGGTGGCCTGATGTTGAAATTTGTATGCCTTCAGGAAGAGGAAAAAACAAAAACAGGAAAGAAAAATTTAGGTCAGAATGTTGATTGGAAGTTCAGTAGTTCTACCTCAGCCCAGGTAACTCATAAATTAAGTAAAAATTATGCATTCAAGTAGCTGGACAGGTATATTTTACTTCCAATCTCCAGGACTGGAAAATCTGGCTCATGCTCTGTCCTGGTAATTGAGAAGGAAGAACTCAGAATCTGAAAAAATTGGTTTAAACAAATTTTAATTTTAATTTTGAGTTCTTGGAGCTTTGGCATGACAGTATATGCTGCCGGATTTTCTTCTTGCAGACACTCACGTTCAGCTAGGCGTTTCAAGGAGTTGCTTGCAACCTTCTCATGCTTCATCTGCTGGTTTCTTTAGTGTTATATAAGACCCGTATAGAATAAAAGCATCAGACTTGCTTCATATGGCGGTGCTATTCCCAAAGCATGCAGATAAAAGAAACTGCACAGAGATGCACTCAGCACAGCTCCAGTGCAGGAGGCAATCATTTCCTTTGTTCCTTTCCCATGCGAGCAAACTAGTCTTTATTAATTCTCTACCCTATCCCCATTTAGTCTTATAGAGAGTGCCAGGGAGAAGCTGGGAATATAATGCATTTCTCCCTTTTTGCTACAGGTCATATAAAATGGATATTGCATTCAGTACAGATGGGGCGACATTGTCATTCATCAGTTCCCCAAATTGGCTGCTTGGCAGACAGAATTATTTAAGTAAAACTGAAGTAATTTTCAAAATTGAAACTTAAGCTGTTTAGTGACATAAGCCAAAAGCGGTTTTTCTTGGACCCCCAACACTTCCTTGGCTCACATTCACAGTTCAGCTATTTTCATTCCCATCAATTAGTTCAATCTCCATGGATGTGAGGAAGGGCTAGAGCAGCGCGGATTCTTTGATACAATTTCATGTATACATATGGAGCATCTGTTACTCCAGGAGTCTTGCCGTCACTTCCATTATATGGAGAGTACTGATAGTGATAGGAACTCAGGACCTGATGGGCCATTTTCTTCTGAGCTTCACACAGAAGTGCCTTGGCAGAAAGCCGTGTGCAAGGGAATACCCCTTGAAATAAAGGATGCATGCCATGGCCAAGCCCTGCAAAGGGGGCCAGGAAAAATAAAATATGTGGGACTGTGCTTGCTCCTGCCCTGTTCCACTCCTCCTGAGCATTTGGGTGTTTCACAACTTCAATGTAAATGCAAATAATACTGACACACGGTTTCTTGACACCAAGTTTGGGCAACTCGGGCTGGTCCACTTGAAAATAAAAGGCTCGAGGAAGGCACTTTGCCTTTAACAGCCTCTCGTTATCAGGCCACTCTTTTTTGGGGGGTAGGGGGAGCTATAAAAGGTGTTTCTTCAGTATTTCTTTTTGAGACAGCATGTATTTTCTTTTGAGACAGCATGCCTTGTATTGATGTGCCAGAGGCTATCATTACCAACAAGTAAGGTAAATATCTTCAGAAAATTATTAACCTGTGATAGAAAGATAATATTTTCTCCCCTTCTTGGTACCTTTTATTTATCCTTAATACTTTCCAGGGAAATATCTGAGAGCTCTTGTTTTTCATCTTATAATTTGGTCAGGAGGATAGGTTAAGAGTCTAAGACTGCTGCCCCAAATCCCAGCACTTGGTTAAGTGTGATTTAAGTGGCAATTAAAATGTTATGCTAGGCTTCAGTATACGATGAGCTTCTGCCTCTCATTTAGCACACCTACCCATTGCCTAATTTCAGAAAGGGCCTGATGGATGGTTTCAAGGACCATTCAAGAAATATTTGACAGGTACCTGCTCACTATCATAGATTGCTGCTGGTTTAATAACCACTACATTTCCAGCTTGTTTGGGCGCTTTAGTCTCTAAGCAACCTTCTTTGTAGAGAAATGCAGGCTGTATTCGTACATGGACAAGATACCTGCAGTCTTCAGGAACTCTCAGGTGCTCAGAAAATGCTGCTGTTGCCAGCAGAAACCCTGTACTCACTGCCAGGGCACCTCAGGAACCCAGGGCTTGTCATCTTCAGGGAGAAATCAGCAACTTCTGCCCTGGTGCACAATGAAAATGAAAAGGTCTAATGTGTCTTATAAAACAGTCTTTCACAAACTTCTTAACTGAAATGCGCTGTTCTGATTTGAGATATTTTGTTAGAGAAATTTTCAAACAGAGGAAAAAGTGCCTTGACAAAAAAAAAAACAACAAAAAAACCCCAACACATCAACACATACCATTTAAAAAAAAGTTTAATGGAATATTTCAGTTATTCTTTCCAAACAACTTTTCACAGAAATCAACACATTGCTGCAAAAGTGTTTGTTTTTTACTAGCTGACATTTTTCCTTCTAAAATTTTCCAGACAAAAGTTTTGTACTCATGTACCAGTATTGCAGTAGGAATATTTGTAACTGTGGTTTGAATTTATGCAAGATGCTTTCAGTCTGACTCTTCAACCCACTTAGATCAAGGCAGACTCTTGTATAATTTGAAACATTCCACAGTGTTTATCTCTGGTTTGGTGAAATGCATTAGAAGGACGGTTTTAAATTATTGCTTCATAAGTTACAATGCTCTTGTAAATTCCTATATTTTCTCGGAACAGGTTAATTGTTTCTTGTCACCTCCCACATAATACTAAATTATGTGAAGCTAGTTATGTACAAAAAATGTGGGGTTTGCTTTTTCTTTGGGGTTTTAAAGAAGTTCATATAGTGAACTGCAGAAAATGCAGAAAAGATGTAGCCTTTACCAGTATCAGTTTTCTCAGCAGACTCCCTAAACTTGGACTCTGCATATGGAGTCACTACAGCTAGTTAGCATGCTAGCTTTGCTATACTGAAATATATACTGAATGCTAACTGAATATGGAGACGGACTCTAGAAAGCAAACAGTGCCTGGCATTGATGGCATATTACTAAGAGACCTGCTTTTTCATAAAGTAAGAGTATGTGTTCTATTCCGTTATGCCAGTTACAATTTAGTGGGTTAAGTGACTTGGAACCTACTGTGCTCTTTGAGGACTGCAGGTCTAAAGACATGTCTAACCCATCATTACAGCACCTTTGAGCCACCAGAGTAGGGCTAATGTCTGCCCCTGTACGTTTAGGCATAAGCTTTATGTAAAGATGCCAGATATAATCATTCATCCGCTTCTTCTTTCCATGGACCAATACATGGAAACAGTCTTGTAGCAACCTTTACTTCTCTTAAATTATAAGCATCTGTTCCTGACCAGTTTTGAGAAGCGCTTATAATTTTTAGTCTTTACCTGAGACTGATAATAACAGAAGTACTGTCGGTAATTGCATTCTGGTTTTTGGTTTTATTATTATTTTTTCATTGTTTCTTTTTGTTTGTTTGTTTGTTTGTTTGCATCTCCCTGGGATTGTCCATGAGCAAAATCAGCTGGGAAACAACCTTGTTGTTTGGTTATGAAGCACCAATAAACCTGAACAGCATGTTTTTTGTCTATGCTGAATAGCCTTTGCTATGTATTAGCCCAGTGCCATTACAAATTCAAACCCTATATATATATTGTTCACTGCCCTTTGTGTCATCAGGAAATTAAAGTTTGCAGCTGGCCTCTTCATCTTAGTTAATCATGCAAACATGAAATCCTTAAAGGTCCACGCAGTAGTCCCTGCGGGGGCCCCACTCAACACTTCTCTGCAGCGTGACATTGGTTTTCAGCTGCGTTTTTATCTTCTCCCCTCTTCTGTTCTGAGCTCCTGCTGCTTTTAGCTTCAGTAGCAGACTGTCATGTGGCACTTTATCATGGGCTGTCCAGAGCGCTGCAGTAGCCATGCCCCTTCATCACACACCGTAACCTGCTTGAAAGTTTAGAAGGTTTAGAGATGGAGCCTCGTCTGCTCTCGCTATCCTGTTTTCCTGCCTTCAGCCCTGCCTTGGTGGCAAATGGGAAAAACCTCTGAGTATACTTTGTACTGTGTCTTACACAAGGTTGCAGGGTGATGGTTTAAGGGCTTAGTTTCTCCTGCCTGTACTTTATGCTGTGGTTGCTTGTTTTCTAAGAACTCACTTAACTTATGACAATAAAGCAGAGATTTCCTTCCAGATGTCTTTTAACATCTAACATCATTTCCTCCAGGTCCTGGATACGTCCTAGATTTTAGTTTCCTTAGGTAATTTCCTCCACTGGCCTCGGTGACCCTGACACAGGCTGACCTGTAGTTAACTTTGTCTCCCGTTTTAAGATTTGGTTTGAAGAAGTCAGTCAATACCTCATTTAAAGAGGGTGGGGGGAGGTGGAAGCGAAGGGAAGCCTTCACTAGCTTCTTCGTTTTCATTTCCTGTGCCATTGTATTCTGACTTTCCCCCTGACTGATCTCCACTTTCTTGCAGGTGACGAGAAAAATCTCTTCGTATTTGTTTTCTTTCTTTCTTTTTCTTTGCTGTAGCTCCTTTAAAATTTTTTACTAGCTTTTCCTTACCTCTTGATACATAACATACATGTGGAAGACTTAAAGGGCTCTTTTTATTTAAACCATCAGATTTCTCCAGAGTTGTTAATATTTTTCTCTTTACCATTGAGAAAGCCATTTTGTCATTTTAAAGATCACAGCCACTTTTATAGAGCTCTAATCTTTTGGGCCCTAATCCAACAAATCTTTTAAGCATGTGCTTAACTTCAGACACGTGAGTGGTTGTATTGAACTCAATGGAGCTAGTCAGGTGCTTAAAGTTAAGCAGATGATTAAGTGCTTTGTTTGGCTGGCCTTGCAGAGCACCGTCCCCCAGGAGCCCCTTCGCCAACAGCCTGCGCGGAGCTACCAGCGGGCGGGTGTTCCTGCTGTGCTCAGGAGGGAAGCGTTGCAGCAGAGAGGGGAGGATCCTGCAGCACACAAGCCTACCAAAAGTTTGAGGAGAGTGTCTTTATTTTCAGTTACTGACTTTAATATAATGCATGCCTTTGAGCACGGTACCCTCTGACCTTGAGGTGTCTGCGATTTAAGTGATACAGACATGGGCCAAGGAAGAGAGGAACCAAAACAGATGAAACAAGAAAGATGATACAAAGACAGCCATACAGGCCTGATTTCACAAGGACGTATATCTTCTTGCACTGTCTTCCCCCACTGATTTCAGAGAAACCCTTGTGTGCTCAGTCCTTACCTGGAAGTATTCAGCGTCTTTCAGGATCAGAACCTGATCTTATTTACATATTTATTTATTTAGCCTACCTCTTTCAGCTGCCCATATTCTTTGCGCTGCTGCTCAGAGGTGGGAACATGACCCACCCTCACCAGGTGCTTGGTCCATCATTGCCTGCCAGTTTTTACCTGCTGCATCCGGAGTAAAAAGTCTTCCAACTGCTTGAGACCAAGGGAAGAAAACAGGGACTGAGATCCCTTTGCCCTGAGGCAGAGGGAGGACACTGGTGTGGCAGCACTACCCTGTCACAGATTTCTCCCAGTGGCTTCCACCTGCTTGAGAACCGAGCTGTTGCTGCAGCTGCTTTGTGGCACAAAGAACTTGCACTTGCCAGGGAAGCTAGATGGTCAGGAGTAGTCTGGGTACTCAGCAGCCAACCTGAACAAGGGACTGCATTTGAGCACCTGGATAGATAGGAACCTCATAAAACTATGCTTTGTAAAATTGCGCATGGTAGACTCTTGTATCAGCTAAGCTATCTGGCTGTAGTTGTGCTGGATTTGGATTTGCAAGCAAGCTGGCTGGCTCTTCCATGAGCTCTGTCAAGCCAGTTAGTCCTTAGGACTCTGCTTCCTCCAAGGTCTGGCCAGATGAAGAAACCGTCATCACTAAATAAATGGGATAGGCCAGAAAAAAGTTGTTCCCCTGGACAAGCCGTTTTGGTGTTCCTCGCAGATATGGGCTTGAAAGTTCTTTACCTATAGGCTGTTTCACATCGGTCTTGTTTCTGCCTCTCTAGAGGCTTCTTTATTTGTCAGAGACTGTACACAGAAAATGTGTCCTTTTGAGTTAGGGGAGGAATTCCTTCAGCTGGCAGCAGTCATAAGATCCTTTATTATACTGGGGTAGCAGCCAGGAGGCTCCATCCGAGACCAAGACCCAGTTGTACTGATATTGTATCAACATTTCCCTTCAATTATTGAAGGAAAAGCTGTTAACAGTTTCTATCCTCTTCTGGAGGTTGGCTGCTAGGAATGGGGAAAGGCTTGAGTAATACCCCTTCAAAATAATTTCTACTGACCTTGGACATGAGAAGGCACTAAAGCAGGAATGGTAACAGGATGGGGCCCATGGTGACAGCAGTAATTTCAGCATTATTTCAGGAAAGATAATGTTTCATTCTTCTGCATTGGTAGGCTGGCATCTCTTCTTGTTGTATGACCCTAATTAATTTATGTAGTATGCGTCATGGGGGAAGACAAGATCCAGACTGAAGCCTTTGTAATGGGATTTTACCCTGTGCCAGACAGAAGTTAATTAACTATATCTATCTTTTTCAGTTTCGGTTGCTCTTCCCTAAAAGATTTATATTAGGAAGGTGAAATCATACACAGTCACACCTTGTCTGTACAAGCTTTTCTTATCTCCTGCAACAGAATTAAATGCTATACTTTGTCTCTAGCAAACAGTAATAACCCTGTGACTAGCACCAAATGAAAAGTTACTCTGATCACACTTGTTCTTTATGACATTATCAGTGCTCTGATTGCCAGATAGCCTCTGCCGTGCTGTATTTGCTTGCATTTCCTCTATCCATGTTTACTTTGATTTCTACAGGTAGTGAGGGTATTTATGCATAGAAGATATGTACAGACAGCATCCAAGACAGCTCATCAGAAGAGAGCAAGGGAGAAGAGGAAGAACACAGGTGCTCTTCTAAACTAATGAAAGAACACGTCTCCACACAAACCATAGCAGAGCTGTGAAAATCCTTGTTGTTAAAGGTCTACATGGATTAAAACCAAAATAAATAAAAAGGATTGGGTTTTTAGCTCCTGAGGTTGTACTTTAAGGATTAAGGAAATGCGGAGACTTCCTCTGCCCAAGGAAGACTCTGAGCTGTGGCTGGTGGTGTCTGGGGAGAGTTCAGAGTCAATTTCTTTCTCTTGTCCTGGACTTAGCTGCACTGGCCAAAGAGGATATCACACAGGACCTTGTTACCATCTTTCTGGGGACAGCTTCTGTCCCCCTCCCCTCCAGTTCAACATGATCCTTCCCTAGCTCATCTCCATGTAGCCATCAGAACCAGTAACAAGCTGCTGTTGAAGCCCACGTGCTTCAAGACTGGACCGAGAGCAGCTGCATCAGGAGTTTAGCTGGTGGCGCTGGGGTAGGAGTCAGCAGGCAGCTGGGGCTGGGCTGGAGGCAGCAAATGCTGCAGTCAGCATGGCGCTTTGCAGAGCGGGGGTTTGGGGATGCTCCCAGAGGAGGCGGTGGTCCAGCAGCAGCATGGCCTGGAGTAACTGGTACTGCAGAGGGCATGGTGGGG
Organism: Falco rusticolus; assembly: GCF_015220075.1. Lineage (NCBI taxonomy): Eukaryota > Metazoa > Chordata > Aves > Falconiformes > Falconidae > Falco > Falco rusticolus. Next base: position 54,604,373 of record NC_051189.1, read on the forward strand.
AAAAGCTGCCTCACCGAGCAGCCTACCCATCCCCAGGGGCTGCATTCAGCCCTGCTGCAGGCAGTGCTCCTGTTAACAACACTGAGAGCTGTGCTTGCCATTCCCTAAGTGCAAAACGTGCAGGAAACTTACCCTATTATACCAAAATTGTGGTCATTCTCCACACCCCTGGCACCTGTATTTTCTTCCTAATGACTAGTTTGTCCTCTCTCTAGCTGGGATAAACTGCACAAAAACTCTCTCAAAGGCACCACTTCTCTCTATTCTGCCTGACTTCTGGCTGTCTCAAGTGGTCCTGCACCAGAAATAAAGCCTACACTATTCATTTTAGACCACCTCACAGTCCCTAATATATCATACCTCTTTAAAACCTACAGCTGTTCATTTCTCTTACACATCCATGATAGGGCCTTACTGTAGCATTCCAGGCTACCCCTATCTCACTTAAGCCTATATATGTCTTAACTTTTGTCCTTGGCATCCAGACAATTCTTCTATTCTCAGGATGCTTTCTGCTGAACTTCCTGTCTATAAAAATGCGCTTAGGGAGTCTATCACTCTTACAGCCTATTCCTTCCCCTTCCCAGAGCTTTCCCTTCTCTTACCATACCAAGCAATTATTCTTATTAATTATTCTAGCTAACAGTAATTATCAGCAGCATGCACCCCCAGCTACATTAATAACAGCGATCTCTAGGACACTGAGGAATTGGCTGAAAAGATTCACTTTGCTGTTTGGGTTGCCTAGGAAGACAAATTCCTTTTCTTCCCTGTGTGTCTATTTGGAGGGGGTAGTCTTACTACTTTCTTGTTTTAAGATGGGCAAAAAAAGGGCAGATTAAGAAGCAAAGACTTATTGTATAGGCATTGCCTAAGAAGAGTCAAAGAATAGAGATCCAAGGTTTATTCGGTGGATTTTTTACAGAGTTTCTAAACAGTGGCATTAATTGAATTTCTTTTTAGCTTCTGATATTTATAGGCCAAATACTGAAATTTCTGCTTGGGCTCCAATAATCTGGGGTCTGCCTCAGGGTTAGAACTTCAAATTGTTTTCATCCGTTCCACAGGCACAACTACCATTCAGCAGCAAATGGAATAAAATTTGGCCATGTTTCATCATCTGTAATTTGTCAATATTTTTCATCTCAGTGCTGAAAAGCAATGAAGTTTTTAAAAGTGATGTTTCTTTAGTGCAAAGAAGAACAAAGAAAAAAGACAAAAATATTTTAAAAAGAAAACCCTTCTGCAAAATGAGAGAGTTAAAAAAATATTTTCCCTCGGAATTGCTTACCATTTGCCTAAGCTGCAAAGTTTTTAATGACATTCTAGTGAAAATAGAGTGCTCTGGCTAAATTCCTTCAAACCCAATAAAGCAGATGACTGGGAACCATATTGGAATTGATGCTGTCAAGTGCATTTGCTTTTTTAATGCTAACATGTTTTTGGTTATTAAGAAACAAAAAACCAAGTGGTATATGATCAACAGAGCTTCTGACAGGGGCATTGGAACCCATCTGGCTTATAGATCTCCCACTTTTTTTTATTAGCCTGAGATTATAAAGTTGTAACACTGTAGTTTAGCTTCTGGCTTCTGCAATTGTAAATTGGCAAAGGGTTGCTATAAGGTGTGAGTTTCTGAAAACTAAATACGATACTGACCCAGTGCATGCCACACAGGCCTGCAGCAGATGTACTGGATGAAGGAAATACAGTAGCGCTGTTGAAATGTTACTGATTGGTTCCAACTGAGTAGCCCTAGATATAAACCAGCTTTCAAAAGCAACAGATGAGATAAAAATATCAGAAATGATCATTAAAAGACAATGCCATATATTAGTTAATGAAGTCACACAAGGAAAAAATAATACCGAGCATCCTCCAGTAGTAATGGATGTACTCCGTGAACGTTAGCTCCACAGTTGTCAATATCTGTGACGCAAAAAAAGCCTCTCAATCTTTACAGATTTCTTTAATTTAAATAAGTCTTTTAACACAGAGAGGGTCTGTTCTCTCAGTGTGCTTCATTAGTGTAGCTTACCACCACAAAACCTGGTTGTATTGAGAAAGATTGCCCCATTATCAAATAATTAGGGCTGCCTTAGCAGGTGCATACACTTACCTTTGTAATTAAATCCTTGTTAAAACACCAAAATCCTGAGAATTTAAATGGTTACCTGATCCCAGAGGAGGTAGCCCAGAAAGTTATTCTATAAGGTAGATGTCATCTGGGAGCAACGATACTGAGCAGAGAATCTTTTCCTCATGGGATGTTGATGAAGCACATCTGCACACATCATGCGGTACAATAAAAATTGCAATGACAATACTAGACAAACACCTACTGTACAAGAAGCCAGAGAAACCAAGCATAAGCCTGCACAGAATCATATGCTATGTAATGGAGCTTTCACAGCTTCACTAGTTTTAGAGTTACAAGCTAAATCAAAGATGATGATCCTCATTTTTAATAATTCTTTGAAATATTTGCCTGATTTACTAAATTTTACAATGAGTCCAGGAGGCTTATTCCTGAACTTAGCCTCCAAAGTCTTAACACAATGGAACAACAACGTTGGTTACATGGCTACATGTACAGCTACTTTAGAAGAGCTTGGAGTCCTAGTAAAACCTGAAAGGAAATAATTAAAGTTGCAATAATCTCACACAGTCATAAAAATCACATTTCTAATATGTTATAGATATATTTGTATATTCCTGTGTTGGATATTCTACACATTTACAGATCTGTGAATGTCTGTCTTAATAAAATATGCCAGCAAGTGGATTAGTCTATTACAACAAATTATTTCTGTTCAGTTGGCACTCTCATTGTCCTCACCAGAACTGATCAACCATATGTGACATAATTAGCTACTCGCCTAGAGGTGTAGCAGTGCTTTTACTATAAAGAATACTGAAGTGAGCTTTCATTCTACTGGCTGCTTGTATTCAGCCCCTAAATTTGGATCAGAAACCCCAACCAAACTCTAGTTTCCAAAAGTCAGAGAGAAAACCATAAGACTGGAATAGATTTGTTTTGCACCTCTCAGAAAAACTCTGTTGACCAAAACAGCAGAGCCCAACATGAAATACAATTCACAAGATCTGTGCATACTCATTGACTTCAATCTGTGTTCAAAGTTGTAGTTTCAGTGCTGACAAAAGTACACTCATATTTTAGATGTGAAATGTCTGTAGAACAGCCAGTTTCTGGAACCATGTTCTTAGATAAATGGAGTTAGTCCTGGAAATCAATTTAGACAAAGCTGCAGCAGTGCTGGTATTGGAATTCACCAACTTGCTACATAATTTGAATAAATGGGAAAAGAGATGACTCCTGAGAGTAACACTGGCAGCCAAAAGAATTATACTGATGGACTGGGAAAGCAAAGCCATGCCATGTATTGATTTATGGACTATTGCCCTTCTGGATATAGCTAAATGTGAAAGAACTCCCTTTATTCATACTAATAAAATGGACATCAATGCTCTCAGACGAAAACTGCTGTTGGAGTTGTATTGTGAAGAGCTGGCATGTGGGATGATCTTCTTTCACTTGCCCATCACACATGCTCTGTGAGCTGGTGAACTCTGAGACACACAGAGAACAACAGGGACTTTTCCTGGAGCTGCTTCATTTGTTTGTTTGGGTTTTTTTTCCTGCCCAAAATTATTTCCTTTGTCTTTTTGCTGGTTTGGGTTTTTTCTTTCTTCTAGAACATCTTGGTGAAAATCAGAACTTAAGATAGTATATTATCACTTCATAGATGTGGTTCTATGATAGTCAGTTTTCAGCATTTTGGAGGCAAGTGCCTTTTTTTCTGACTTCTGAATTCTGAAAATTCTAGGCAATGCTAAAGGAGCACAAACACAGCACAACACTAATTCTGCCCCCTCTGTGACACCATTATGGCTGTCATCTCCTGGTCCTACCTGCCAAAGCTGGGTTAATGCATGCCACGTTCGATATGAGAAGGCCCCTACAAACCACCTCTAGCTCCCTCAGCCAAACCATTGCTGTCCTTTAGGCCTTGTTCATCTTCAGAAGACCCCCTGAAGATTTCCTGCCCTCTGGTTTTTTGCCTCCATCAGTATAAGTAATATGGGGAACCCTACTGCAGCCTGGCTGCTGCCAGAATTTTTAATGCTATATTGATTAAACTGCTATGAGTGGGATGAAATTATGTGGTATTAGTCGTGCTGGCAACTGGTTTACCTCCGGGATCCTCATGTTGCTAGCACCGGTGGAGCTAAGCCAGAATTAGGAATACTGGGAAATTAAAATAAATAAATAAATAAATAAAAATAAACCTTTACGTAGACATGTCCTTGATTGTTGAAGTGTAATGTCACAAAACAAATAGACCTTTTGGGGTCTGGGATGCCTTGTCCATCTTCCTAGCAGAAGGGAGGGAGCCCTACCCAGGAAAACCTGAGTCAGACCCAGCACCAGGCACAGCTGTGAGTCAAGAACAAAACCAAGCTGTTTGCTTTGGCTTTTGAGGAGCTAATGAGAGCTAATAAGATAATGAGGTCAGTTCTGGGCTATGCAGGTAAGCATCAGTGTAGCCCTGTCCCACTGTTGTGCCTTTTCCTAAAATGTTCCCTTGCCAGATCCCTCTCCTGTTCCATTCCCCCTGCCGCTGCCAGAGATCACAGCCCTTTGCCCACCCATCGCCCCTGTGCAGCAGGACTCCTCCTGCACCCCGCTCCTGCAGACTGCCTCCGGCTGTGGCAAAAGGACTGCTGAGCAGCGCTGTGCTGAGAAAGAAGGCTCAGACCCTGGAAAAAGAGAGAAGAGTACACTGGTCTGGCTGTGACTGTGATGACTAGGCCACCTGTGAGGTGCTTAAACATTGCTGAGATACTTACAAAGCTCAGCGTAAAGCCCACAAATGACTGCCCATTCACTTGCTCCTGGAATGTTTTTGTGTTCACTTGACACACAGAGTTTATCACTGCTATCTAAATGAACCTGAAAAAGATTTGCTGCTGCCATGGTGGACTTAGTAGTGTTACAAAAACACACAACCATCAAGGATGGCTGGACAAGAGAGCCTTCCACCCTCCTTGAGATGTAACCGGCACACAGTCTGCTTCAGACGCTGACCCCAGTGCTTACAAGAGAAGCATGTTGTCTGAGTAAAGTTTCGCCAGTGCTCTCTGCAAAACGGAGGTAACAATTATCATTGTATTCCAGACTAATATCACAAATTATACGACTTACGACATGACTACTTCTAAGGCTACACTACCTGACCTGTGTGAAGACAGAAAGGTAAAGGACATAAGAGCACAGATTAGCAATGTAATTTGTAAATGTTGAACAAAGTTCAAGCTTCAGCCAAGCTGAAGAGAGAAAGGCTTTGCACTAAAGCTTTTGTATGTGGAAAAGAAAATGGAGAGAATTGGCTGATGCCAAATACTTCCTACGTTATTGCTTATTCTATTGCAATGTAATTTCAGGAAAAATGCACCAACTGTGCCTTACAGATCAAAGAGAGAGAAAAAAATCCAATGTTTTTAATTTCTTTGTCGACAAAAAACACCTACAAAGTATCTGGGGCTTGATGGTTCCAGAGCTTAGTGTGATATTACAAAACCTGTCACGTCTGAGTCATTGGCTGAAGTTGAGCCTGAATGGCTAATGAAATGACTGAAAATTATTGTCAGCTGAGAGGTCTTCAGTGGCCTGTGACAACTGCAGTCTGTGATGTAGAACGGTGGCTGCCATTTTAAGTACACAGACACACTGCACTCAGGGTAGGACACCAAAAAAAGTGTTCAAAATTAATTCAGGCTGCAGGAGGGATGGATTGGAGCAGACGAGAGATGAAGATGGGGTCAGAGCATTGGAGTTAACATCTTCCTTTCGTCAAACGTGCCACAGCACTGTAACAAGCACCTCAAGAAATCAGAAGAAAAATATGCTTTAGCAGAATGATTCGCTAGTCGTTGCGAGGAGTGTTCACCTTCTGAATCCTGTAGTGGTTTGGGTCTGTCTGAGTTGTTTCCCAGGTAAAGGCTGGTCCAGCTCATCCTGGTACTTTGCTTATAATCTGAACTGATGTCACTACAGCTTCAGGGGGAGTTGTTTCAGTGAAGATGATTGCAGAATATGTCCGTCTATCAGTCCTGAGGCTTGAGTAAGCAAAAGATATACTGTCATTTCACTTCCTGTTCACATATTGGAGGTTAATATAGGAACTCATCCTCAACTTGTCTGAATACGTCTTATTTTCGTGACAGTGTGCCTATGTGAGACTTAACAATGATGGAGCAGAATCATTACGGTGTCATCGATTCCTTACAGTGTAAGAGCTTTTGGAAGTCAGATTATCTTCAGAGCTATAAACTCAGGGTAATCATCTCTGCCACTTCCTGCATCAGAGCAGTGTTGCAGGACATTGTTTTTAATAATCTCTTTGCCTTCAAACCTTGTGCAAACAAAACGGTGTTTTCCCCTCCTGTTTGGGTATGGTGGACAGGCTGACCCTACTGCTGCCTGTGCCACTCACACAGCAAAAATACCACTGAAGTGTGAAGCTGCAAAACCAGAGGGAATCCTCTTCCCTGGGCTATTCACCTCCTTCAGTACAAGCTTTGCTGAGCTCTTATTCAGCAGATGGTGTAGGAGAGATAGATTCCAAAACCACAGAGACAAATATTTGATTTGGATGAGTACATTAAAGATTACTCACTTCTCCCCTCATATTATCTGTGTTTTGCAGAGAGTACAAAGGGCACGGTTTGGATCATCCCCTTTCTAATAAAAGTGATTTCCAGCAGTTGGTGCCAAATGCCTTCTGCAGGCCAAGCTCACTGGTATCCGATACTCTGTTTGTGGTTAGGTGAGGAAAGGCCGTTGGCCTTGACACCTTCCGAGGGAGTCTCTGAAGAACAATGAACTTTCATGAAGGGCACCTGCCTCCAACAGCTACTCCAAAGCAGCAACACTGTCAAGTCGGCAAACGCTGGGACAGTCAGTTGTGCCCCGATCTGCAGATTTCTGACTCTTTAAAAAGGTCATGAAAGCAGTGATGAAATGTGAACAGTAGCCTGTCTGAAAAGGCACTGGTCTACATTTGCCCCATCTTCTCTTTTCTCCCCTTTTGACTGAATCTTTTATGACTCCTTCATTTCCCTCTGATCTTTACCTGCGCTAATTGCTGAGTTCTGAGGGTACGGTTCCAAGCTGGTGGAGCCAAAATTCAGTGCTCCACAGGAAGGCAGCAAGACGTTATCAGTCAGTCAGATGGTGTTTTCCAGGGCAGAGCAGAAGCGAGAGCGGGCTCTGTGAGCGGAGCAGTCTGTCACCTCTGCCTTTGCTCTCTGGGAAGCACCAGCTCTTGCTCAGTTCCTTTGAATAGTTACAGTGCATCCTAAGGAGGGGTGGGGAGGCAGGGCTGAGCATTTGGGGAAAAGCCACAGGGAGGCCCATCACCTACTCTGGGCACTCTGTGCATGTGTGTACACATCTGTGTGACTTCAGACTGGCCTGTCTTTAAGATTTATCTCAGTGCTGACAGCTCACAAATATACTTGTCCAGTTTTCCCATGGGGTTTTGTACATGTCTTTCTAGTAGATTATCGTCATTAGATTAAACACATTGCTAAAAGCAAGTGTTCCTAAGTTTTTTTCCTGCCTCTGCCTTCCTCTCTTTCTGTTGACCCTTATCGCTGTTCATGTCATAACAAGACCATTTCCAAAACCTCTCTTTTATTTCTCCCAGACCCCCAGCTTCTCAAAAACACTTTCTGCCACTCTCCCCAGAAATTGTTACTTTCTTTTGTTTTGATAACCACATCCCAGCTATTTGCAACCCCTTATGTTCTGTTCCTTCTGTAGCCTGTAGCCAGTTCACCACATTCAAAACCTAGTTGCCAGTATTACCTCGTTAAGGTCTCTTTTCAACTGTGTCACCTTCCTCTATCTCTGAGCATAACAAATTCCAGTTTCTCATGCCTGCCTTCGTGAGCGCTCATAGCTCTGTGCAGGTCTACACTCCGTATTTCCTTTCTTAATGCTTCCCTCAGTGTAGCTTGTAATCCCGCAACATTGTTTCTGCATTCATATGCATCTTCTCATGCTCTGGACAATGTAGAGGATGCATGTTCCACATGCAAACTATGAACCTACCTCCTTGTATTGGCCCTTCTTTTTTAAGGTCCACAAAAACTCACTGATACCAGTCCACACTCTATTTCAACATTGTAAAGGAAGGAATGAAATAAAATATAATAGTCTTTCCTGTTACTGCTCCAAACTCATGTGCTATTACCGGTCTTTCAAATTTCCTTGGGATAGAAGCTACCTGTATTTTTGCCATCTAGTGTTCCAAGAAAGCTGCCAGCATTTAAACTAGGAGGATCATTAATAGATGGAGAAAAGCATTGTATTTATCTTTCTGTCTTACTAACTATGCTCACACCACTTCTACATGCAGCACTGAGTGTAATAGGCAAGCACTACCACTCTGACTGCATTTAACATGAGGAAGGCTCTGCTCCCAAATATAGGGCTCATGAACGTTAAAGCTGCAAGTGCAACTTCTAATAAACTGACTGTGACTATTAATCCAGTATTCCCCTTTTAATCAGTAGGTTTCATCACTGCTCCATTTGCTTTACAATCATGACAAGTAGCGAATGTATTCAAGGCAAAAAACAATGAAACAGCTTTTTTTTTACAGTCTAGGCTTTATCACTACTTCATTGATTTTTCAGTATTTTAGCAGATACAGCACAACTGGATTAACTAGATAAGGAACCTTTCACTCTTAGGTCATCAGTTCACCTCTGAGACAGGTTGGTACTGACCAAAGGTCACTTTAGCATTATAATTTTAATAAAGACCAAGACAGAGACAGGCCTTCAGCAGGCATAAAACAACGTTTCAACTTTCTTAAGCTGCTCACAGCATACACAACTAGACCAACTTTGTTGCCTGCCAAAGTCAAACTGATAGAGAGTTAGATGGTCATCTAGTTGCCAGATGTCTGGCTGTGTAACTTTCTGGCACTAAGCATTATATAGAGACAGATCTATGGATTGGATCAATTAGCATTACACTTACCATCTGACAACTGTTTGGTCGCCTTCGCCCAGTTCCTAGAGGACAGGTGTTCACATCACAGAAATCACCATCACAATTGGTACGACTAATTGACACAGTTGTTGGCAGCCACAGCAGAGAGGACAAGGACTGAATTAGCACTGAGACCAAAGCACTGTTTCACCCCTAGAGATGGTGTCTTCAGCTCAGGATGTCCAGGACGTTTGGAGGATGCCTTTCTGCCATCACATGTGTTGTGCTGAGAAAAATCTGCTGTTTTCAGATCCAGTTAATTTGCCCAGCACCAAATTCAGTAAGGCTTCCTGGGGGAAAAGGGAAAGAGTGGGTATGGTGAGTCTTGTCTCTTTAGTTTTTGGTTAGATGCCTTAAGAAAGAAATTCTCTATGGTTCCTTTGCCATTTCCCCAGTATCTTCTGAAATTTATTTTGTATGGGGGAAAAAAAAGGATAAAGTGAGTGCAGAGATCTTAACAGTATGAATGTGTCATGCACCATTTCGAGGGAAAAAAGAAAAAGTACACTTACAGAAATACTCAAGCCTTTACAGTAACTCTAGTGCTCCCTCATTTCTTCTGTTTTATACTCCAGACAGTCATGTAAAGAGCTTCACGGGTATATTCTCTTGCGAAGCTTGTGGGTATACTTGGTGATTAGACAAATGGGGCTCTGCTTTGGCAAATGTCCATTGCTTTCCCCAGCTGACTTACAGAATATGCTATAAAATGCAAAGGAAGGCAATAAACCTCCCATCTGCAGCTGAGATTTCCACTTTGCCAAAGACCCTTTTGCTATCAGCACCTTTAACTATGACTTTCAAAGAAGAGAGAAATGTAATTTTTTTCTATGGCAGATATTTTACTACATCCACTAGCTGTATCATCCCAACTTATGTGAATTGATTTTGAATATTAATCCAAGAATGGAAAACCAATAATCATGTAAAATATAAATAGATCTGCAGGCCATTATCCCATCCAAAAGAGAAGGCAAGAATTTCAGCTGCTTTCCTATTCTCTTTGCACTCCAGAATAATACTACTTTTTTATGGTCTATGTCAACTGCTTTATTGATTTTTAATACTTTTAGCAGATACAGCATAATTACAGCCAATAATGCAAATATTGCAAGTGAGAAATGCACTTAGAAGGCACCAAACTCTTTGCAAGCCGGATCAGGAAAAAATAAAAGATGAAATATTTTGTTTCAGCACTGGGATTTCCTGGTCTTGGCTTTGTATTCTTCAGATGTTAGCGAAAACAAGAGGAATTCCACTCTCTACTAAATTCCTATTTCCAATACTAAAGAATTAAAGAGGAGCAGATATGAGTCAAAGGCATTTGCCCGAAAAAGCCCTTACATAGCAAACAGTTGCTAGAACAGAGGATGTTCATTGACTGTTGCCTTAATTTGAAAGGTATCATTATCATTAATTTTGACAAGTGGCCTCTCCTCAGGGAATCCAAGCCTGAGACAGTCAGGCTTTCCCTTCAGCTCAGGTAAGTAATCCCTACCCATGTGAAGAGCCCAAATGCGTTTCCTTTCACCTAACAAGAAGACCGAAAACAGCTGCTTTCAGGTTGATGACTGACTACAGGAAAAAAAAAAAACCAGGAAAGAACAAATAAAACATAAACCTTTGCAACAACAAAGAGAAACAAAGTGCCCAGGGTGTCGCTGGCAGAATGACTCACCCCACTGCTTCCCATCAGGCATGCCAGGGTGCTCACACCTCCCACCACGCAGCACCTACAGACCTGAGCTGAGCCATCTCCTCCCCTGCTCTGTGGCTACACAGGCATTACTCATAGGAAAGGTCCCAGGAGGCTTACGCAGATACAAAAGTCAGATTCTGATCCTCCTGAATGATCTTCTGATTCTGATCTTCTCCTCCTGCCTGCCAGGGATCTTACCTTCTCATATCAAGGGACAAGCTAATTCAGACTCAACAGTGCAATGTCTATTCTCGAATAGTTCCCTGTTGTACATATTTTTAGTTCTAGCAGCAGAGTATCCTCTTCCTCTTTCAAGCTTAATTCACTGGACTAATTATTCCAAGAAAAAGACCTCAATATTCCAGTTTATCTTAATTCAGTGGGTGAAAATAAATGAGATGTTCTCATTCTGTAGCAGGGAAGTAATCACTAAGTTGCTCTGGAAAATGCCCAGGAAATTTATTTCTGGTCATTTTTTTCCCTGAAGAATAAAAACCAGCTAAAGTGTGAGTTCAGAATCTACCTGTTTCCAAAATACAGTGTTTGCATTATAATGCACACTGTAGTTTATATCTTTTTTCACCCCCCAAAATTATTCAGATTAGGAAAGAGGAACTGTAGCAGCCTGTGATTGCCAGATCCCCACAGCTAAGCAAGTTTGCCCCCAAAGCTTTTCATTCTATAAACTCAATACTAAGAATCTATCCAACTGCCAGGTACCGCTCAGCTGTGGATGCAAGAAAAATAGAAATATTTCAATTTCTGACTGCTGGTACTGGACAAGACCCAGCAAATGCCTGTCCCTGGGTCCCACTTTGAAATCTGAACTCCAGAACGCTGATGGCCAAACATGTCCCAGGCACTCAGGTCCGCTCCCCACCCCAAGTGCTCGCCATGAGGCTGTGCTGCTGCCTGGGCTCTGTCCTTCCCTCGACTGATTCCCGTCCTCAGCCCACAGGCAGCAAGGTGCAAGGAAAGCATCCAGTGAGGCATGTGTCTTCTGAACTGCAGAAGAGTGGGAGATGAGAGGGTTTCTTCCAGCTCCTCCTTGCTCTGGAAGATTGAGTGCTGCCCCCACGGTAATTTTCTGGCTGACAATCCCAGAACTGCTAGACAAGAATATAACCAAGGATCACAGAGCAAACAAAAATAGTCTTTTTCCTATAGACACTTATGGGGAGAAACTTCTTGCCCCTCAGGCAAAATACTGGTAAGTGCTCTCCCCCACCCTCTGCTGGGATCTCTCTCTTGTCCTTGTCCTTCCAGAGCAGTGCCTTCTTCCTTCCTAACATACATTGTATTTACAGAAAAAAATACTTGTTCTTTGTCAGTATCTCCTCAAGCAATCAATTATTTATCCCCAAACTTTTTTTTCCCTATTCTCTATTGCATTTTAGACGATGATAAGACACCTGTTGTTTGTGACAGCTTTTTACTACTAGAAAAGAAAATGAAGTTGAATGATGAGAGACAGACTGGCCGCAAGAAACAGAACCTTGCCTTTGGAGAGGAAGAAAATACCTCAACTGTTTGCCATATCCCTTTTCCTCTGGTGATACAAGCCTTCCTCCACATGTTCTTGGCTTCTGAGGACTCTCTAGCTTTACCGTGACCAAGGGACAGTTCTTGTACTCCTTCCTCTGGTGACCACTTGCAATTCGTATAAAAGAGGTCTGTTCTCTATTTCTCTTGGCATTTCAAGCTGTGTGTTACCTTACTGTTGTGTTATTTTGTTTTGACTGACTTTTCCCTGTGCCCCAGGTTTACAAAGCACTGCAGATCATTTGTTCCTCTCGAGAGCCTCCTTCTTTCAAAAACCTCCTTCCCAGTGATGTGAGGCATAGAAAAGCAACGTTTAACTGGGTCAACTTGCAAATACATTCAGTGATGCTAACAAAGGAACAATGACAGATGACATGAGTAAGTTCTGACTATTTTCCAAAGAAATCAATGTTATTGAATACATCAGAAGAACACAGTATCATTTACCACGCTTTCTTTTTCTTTAAAATTTTGGAGAGCTAGTAAAGGTGTCACGTGTTTAGGTCATGTACCCCTGAAAAACTGTGAGTGATTTTCTGTGTGAATCAGACTGTGACAGGAGGCTGCAGGGTCCACTCTCCCCAGCCTGGTCCTGAGTCTGAAGGTGTCCACTTTGTGGGAAAGGGTGGATTGCATATTCAGGCCGGGAGGTTTGGTATGTCTCATGTGATTCTCATCCAGAAATAATCAAGAATCTACCTAAAAGTAAATACATGTTGCGTGAAGTCCTCTCCATGCTTTGGCTGTGCTGTGGAGCTGCACTGCCAGGACTAAGAGAGAACCGCAGGGAGTATGGGTAGCACAGAGGCTCTGGGTTTCTAGGCAGAAATGCCTGACCTCTGGCAGATCCCCTGAGATATCCTGGTTCCCAGATCCGAAATGCTTTGCCTGTTTCAAGGGGAACAGGGGGAGGCAAGAGATAAATATACACTTAATGCCTTCCTGATGGAACCGTCTGTAGAAAATTCCTCGAGGGAGTTTCCTGTCCTTTTTTGCTAGTTGTTGTGAGCAGGGAATGAACTGACCCATTGGTAGAGTTATTAGAAACTTTCTTAATCCAGAAAGCTTAAATGAACACAGTCAAGTTATTTACCGGCTGTCTCACTGTCTTAAACTAATACTGCAAATAAAAAGAGTTATTAAAATAACAATGAACCAGAAAGCGAATTAAATCGAACTAACTGCATTGTTTACGGAACAGCAGTGTGTCTCAGGCAAGGCTGAAACTTGCCTCTCAGGGTGCAGCAGATACAGAGTATTAGTCTGATGCCATTTGCTGCTTTTTCCAATACCAAGGGAAAAATATCCCAAGTCTTCTCCTGATACATCTGAGTCCAGCACCGGCCCCAGTATAACTATTGGCCTGTGCAGCGTTAGCCTGTAGGAGAGCTGTAACTATTAGATTCTTGTAACAGGAATTCTGCCTTGTTCCCCCATTACAGATGCAAACACACCAGATATTAAACCTGAGAGGATAATGCTGATGCCCTGTATTGCAGGCTTCCTTTGATGGTTCCAGGGGATATAAAGTTATTTTGCCATTTCCTCTCCAGAGGCATCTGGTTTAGTCAGGTGGCTCACAGTGCACATGGTCACTTTTATTGTTTGGTTCATTCTCCATTGTGCTTCTCCCCCTCCCCAATATTGTATCTGTCCTGGCCTTTCCCAAGGATTTTTACACAGAGCTGAAATATTTGTTTATTTCTGGCATTTCCATCTGGTGTTAAGAGGATGAGAAACAGGCTCATGTCACTGACACTCCCTGACCATCAGAAAGACTTACAACATCCCACAGATGTGGGGTTTTATGTGTCTCCCCACCCCTAATGCGTTATCAAGCGTAAGTGCTACAAGATCCTGTGCAAGCCCTGGTAAATATTCCAAAGGCATCACTTCTTTTTTGAAGGTCCAGCATTTTACAAATCACATATATCCATTGTCACAACTGCCAGGTTCTGCAGACCCAATAATGTTATAAACAAAAAAGTAAAACTGGGATAAAACCTAAGAGTCGTCAGCGTCCTCAGCAAAACCCTACTTCTGAACTGGCTGAGCAGAATAGAGACACAGAGAGGTTATACTTTTGGGTTGCCTGAATGTTATTTTTTTTTCTTCAGTCTAATGGTCTTCCTGTCACCTGCTTTGGATGAATCTCTGTTTCATATCCTATTCAAAATAATCTTAAGTATTTCTGCCATTTTGGTTTTCACCTAGTCCCCAGTTCTAGATTACACTCAAGCTTCATTCAGGTCTGTGATTCCAATTAGACATCACCTGTGCTGGAAACTACTTAAAGGAGTCTTTAGCTGAGATGGTGGTTGCAGAGGTGTTGGCCAACCATTTTAATTCCAACACAAACTGTGTCTTGCCCGGCATGTAAAACACCATTTTATTAATGCATGATTCAGTCAAGAACTGGAGATATGCTGGAGATCACTCCCATGTCACTGAGCATTTGCTGCTTCAGCCTGCATGGAAGACACCAACTTTTAATCCCCGTATGGCTCAGATATGGGTTACAAACAGCACTTAGGGGTCAGCCCATACATAGCCTTCCTCTGTAGGAGCACACCATGATTTTCAGGTATAAATCTTCTAGGACTCCTCCAGATGTGAGCACTTCCCATCCATACAGAGCTTCATCCTGCAAAAGTCTGTTTCATTTTTCAGGCCATCTTTGGCGGTTGTTCAGGGTTTACTAGAAAATCTCTGCTGTATGGCCTCTGAAAAGACAGTGTAAGAATGCTTCCCTATGTTTTGTAGCTGACATACAGCAAACCAACCCCTCTTTCATTAAGATTTGAATAGATTAGGATGTCTAGAATTTTGCTTTGCCACCTCAACATAAATAATAGGTACTTCCATAAAATAAACAAATTACATTGCCTATACATTTCTAACCCATAACTGAAGTCCAGGGGGAAAGAAAGAAAATAAAACTAAGCACAGTTGGTAGGGTCAAGGACACACAGAGTGCCTTTACTGTGCTACTTAAGAGTATTTTGTTAACTACTTAGTGCCTAGGAAGATTATGTCTAGGTGAGTAGTCTCTGAATAGTCTATGTACTGTCTGTATTTTGACACCTTCAGATCCCACAGAAGATAGCCCAGAAGGTCCAGCACACCCAGGAATGCTGAGATCGTTTAGAGTTAATACAGAAATGTTAAATGATCCTTTGTCTGGAGCCAGGCTGAGGAAGAAAATGTGGGTTGTTGATAAGCATGCAAGAATATCAGTCCTCATGGCAAATCACTTCTACCGATGAGTCACCACCGCTGGGGCTCGTTCCTTCCTAGGGGCATGTCCTTTCTACCCTTTCTCAGCCAAAACTGAAGTGGGTTTAATCTTCACTACTTACAATATTTTCTTCCATTTGCTCAAAAGGTACTTTTTTCCACAAACTTTCCTGGCAGCAAAAGAATTCCTCAGCATAGCAGAGGGAAATGCAACAGAAAAATGGGCAGGCATACAGGCAAAGTTACATCAGCTCTTAGATTCTTCCAAAACTGAATTCACACAAACAATAGTGAGTTAGTTGCCAAGCACAGGTTCAGAATGACTGTAAATAAAAGGGATTCTGTGCTTAAAAAAAAGAGGTATGTTGGGGATATGTGGCATTTTTGGGTTGAAATAGTAGGCAGCGCAGTAATTACATTTACCCTTCATCTTTACATTCCCTTCTACTAACAGAATATAGCATATACAAGTTTTTGTTGGAGAAAGTGTAAAATGACATCTCCCTTTTGCTGAGAAAAGTCTCGGTTAAGTTAAATGGATCACAGTTTGAAGACCGATTTAATCATTTAACAGTAGACCTTTGTACATTAAGATGATTGTATAGAAAGTAAAGAAAGGTGTCATTGGCTTGAGGCTACTGAATAAGTAGAACCACTAGTTGCATTATTAAAAGAAGTTATGCCTCTAATTTTTTCCTGCGGCAGGTAAAACCAAAAGATAACTCTCAAATGTCAAAATGCCAGTGTTAGTGAATGTAGTGCAGGAGACAAAATTCCCAGTGTTGCTACAGGTAAAACAAATTTTAAGGAGGATTCTAGCACTTTTGTAATGATGGAATACAACCTTAGGCAATATAAATTCATAATCTCTCAGGACGAATGGCCTTTAAAAATGCAACAGATTACCCAATTCACCACTGAAACAGGATTTGCTCCGGTAACCTTACAATGCCTATAATAAATACTACAGAACTTCCCATTAACATGATACTTGCAGTATCTTTGAATTTTTCATCAAAACCTGATAAGCTGTCAATAAAATCATAATAACAACACCTGCATTACTCTGGGCATCTGAGTCTCCGTCATTCCTTCTGCCTCCTCTCTCCCTCGTTGCTTCTCCACGTAGCGAATTTATGCGAGCCAGGCAGAGCAGCGCAGCCAGGGAGCTGCCTTGCTCAGGTGCAGAGAAATTTCTCTACCATTTACTCTGTGCACAAAGCAGCATTACTGGCTCTGCACCCTCACCCCCCTGGTGACTGTCCCCCCTCCTGAGGAGGCTGGTGATGATGGTATGGAAGTGGAGGGCATAGCTGATGTATGGGTCAGAAGTCCCAGCAACTCACACAGCGGTAGTGGGACGATGCTTTGGAGGATGCAGCTGTGGGATGGGGAGGGTGTGGAGAAGGGGAAGAGGCTGGGGAAGGAGTGTGTGTGTGGTGTGTTCATGCTGCTCCCTAATTGAGCTGGTCTTACCTCTCCAGATTTCTTCACTCTGTCTTCAGCTGTAGCAGGCTGACATATCCCCAAAATTGAAGTATTTTTCCTACTTAAATTCATTTTTAGCAAGCCAAGTTTGATTTTTATTTTTTTTTTAAGTAAAACAAATGACAAAGCTTAAAGTAGCCTGCTTAATTGTGACTAAAAG
The DNA here is from genome assembly GCF_015220075.1 of Falco rusticolus. NCBI lineage: Eukaryota > Metazoa > Chordata > Aves > Falconiformes > Falconidae > Falco > Falco rusticolus. Next base: position 54,621,587 of record NC_051189.1, read on the forward strand.
GCATTGCCACTGGATGGATGGCTGACAGCCTGTGTGAAATAGGTTTAATGGTTCTGCTTCGGTTATAAAAGACAAATGTTCACCTCACACCACCACTCGAGTGCACAGCACAAATTAGAATTATCTTTGTAAATATCACCATTACTTTCCATTATTAAATTTACATTTTTTCTGTCTCTTGTAAAAGTGAGAAAGATGGGATGAAACCCAAACCTGTTTTATCTTTTTAACTGTGTCTTTTGCTGAAAACACAATTTACCCAAATGAAACCTTACTGCATCTGGTCTAAGAATGCTTATGCCAAAAAGCTGATGAGACTTATATAACAGCCATGATGTTAAGTCTTCAAAAAACAGTCATAAAGGAACAGATTCTTAATTGAAAGCAGGCTGCTAATAACAGTGTTCTTTCAAATAAATGTTTGCTATCAAACTAAGTGGTAAAATAATGATTTTTCTATGCATATAGATTATAAATTTGATAGGCTTACTCATTTAATGATGATTCTGTAGATTCAGTAGTGATGAATTGCTATTTTACCCTGTATCTTTCTGTAAGAGATGTGGTCACCACTGGTTTGAAAGAGTTAAGATTGAAACATGCAGAAGATAAAGCACTTTAAGTTGTGTTCAGCCTACACAGAGCAATATGAAATAAAACCCTAATACGCTTCTCTATATTTTACCTTCACTTTTCTCTCCTGGAACAATTTAACCAGATGCTCTGCTGATTACCTTTACCACCATATAATGAATTTTACTCTGCTATACATTGTGGACGTTCAAGACTTACTAAATCTTCAGAGAAAACTCCAGGTCAAAGTCTGTGCAGTGCAGATTTAAGGTCCTTTACCTGGAGTTCTGATTAGCTTTCCTCAGATGCTCATTCACTTCTGTGAGGTTTGGACTTTAATGCCATAACTGTAAAGCACAGCTTAGCTTGCTTGTGCAGAGCCAGAGATCTCCTGAGGTTTCTCTTGCAACTGCTGGAAACCAATTTGCCTCAGTCACTCCAGCTCCTCAGCTCAAACTGGCAAACTGACTGGTTTACATCACAGGATGGCTTTTTTTTTTTTTTTTTTTTTTAATAGCTCGTTCATGAGAATAAAATATGAAGTGCCCTAGGCCCACTTTGTGTGTGTGTGAGTGGGTAGGGTGGTGGTTTTGGTTTTTTTTATGCGCTCCCATAATATACAGGAAACAAAGACTTCTGACTTTGACCAGCAAAGACATGCAGATCAGAGAACTTCAAAACCTTCCCCTACAATGCACCTCAGGAAGGAGCAAGCCAAAGTCATTTAGGAAAAATCACACATGGGAAGGGGCCTTGAATTTTTCAAGAGCTTTCTCTAGTTATCTTTTACCAGTCATGCTTGCCTTATTCCCTAACCACCGATTAGCATGCACCATTGCGTAAAAGCCAGTTGTCGTGACAGTGCTCATACCTTTGGATTAAACTTACTATCCTTGTTTCAAAATGTCCACCAATCAACCTGTGCTAAAATCATCTATTTGAACATTTTTTCCACTTTATTTTTTGCTAGAGGTAGTACCAGCACAGAAAGGTTAAAATTTCAGCATGTCTCTACCCACCTTGCTTCCTTGTGCAAGTTCTGGCTTGATGTTGGCTCATTTCAGCAATGTGCGGGGACAGAATCTAGATCAATTTGAACTGGGTAGACAATCTGGGGAGGAAAAGATTAGTACAGATATAGCAAAAGAACGAATATGATAATTCAAAATGACAAAAATGGGCATGAAGTTGCACTGCTCCAACTTTGAAACATTTGACACAAATGTTAAAAGGAGATATTTCCATGGCATCTGCATTTAGGAGAGTTATCTCCATGAATATTTCCACCCTTATTTAGTATATTTTTCATAGTAGAATGACATTATTCCCCTTGGGCCCTCAGTTTTTAATGCTGCATTGAAGGTAGAAGTAAAAGACTAAGAATCCCCTTAACACAAGTAGCTTTGCACAGAGATGGCAATGAGCAAATCATCACCAAACAAGCATGTAGGTAAAACAGGATATACATTTTTAATATTTTTTTTTATTAATGAAATGTATTTTTAAAAGAATTTCTGGACTGAGTCTGTTGAACAGTCTTAGCTAGAAAAATAAAATCTTAAACCTGGGAAAATCAAAGAGTTCATAGCAGCAGAGAACTAGAAAAGACATCTTTGGTCACTAAGCCTTACCCCCTGCTATGGCATAGGTGGTTACTGTCGTGTAGTCCCATTTCATAAAATGATCAGGTTCCCTATTAGAAGAAAGTAGGTAATTGTTCATAACTTCAGGAAAAGGGCTGTTTTAGAAACTCAAGTCTTTAATGGTTAAAATCTGCTTGCACTATTTAGCCTAGACTTATTCAGTTTAAATATATGCTTATACTTGTGACATCATTGTCCTTTAGGTGAAATAGCTTTTTCTTGCCTGGCATTTACCCCCTTGATGTTCTTACAGGGAACAATTTGTTTCCCTTTCAGCCTGTGTTTCACTAGATTGCACAGGCAACGTTTTCATGTGGCCCCTTAGCCAGATGGGTTCTTATTTCCCTTCATGCCCTGTAGCCTTTCGGTGTCCCTCTCCCAGGCGGCAGGTCCTGGACACCGGGGGACCCGGAGCTGCTTGCTGAACTTGTAGGAGGGTCCTCTGTGCTGCTGCCGACACAGCTCTGCCTCCACGGGAACTACTGCCCATGAGGGGACTACGGCAACCATCTCCATCAGCCCGCCAGCTCAGGGCCGGGACGTGACCAACAACTTGGTCTTCCCTCTTTCCAACACCATTTCTAGCTGAAAAGTGAAAGTTTGCGTAACGATGACCTCCAAATAAACAGTTCTGCACTTTGGATGTGGTTCTGTTCTTCTAGTCCTTTCTGCATTTATGACGTCCCCCAGATTTTTGTGACCAGTAATTTTAATCTTTTTTCTAGCACAGTCCTACTTTTTGCACCACGGTTTCAAAATGAAGCTCACAAATAAAGGCTCGGTCCTAGTAACCTTGTAAGCCCACATCCTTGCAACAGGTAACCTCATTCCAGGACTGAATCTCCCTCTTCAACACAAGCAGTTGACATCTCCCTTTAGTTAGTTTCTTATCCACGTTATACTTTTTGAACTAATTCCCATCTTCTTCTGCTTAACTAATAATTTCCCATGTGGCACCTTATTACCTACTTTTCAGAAGTCCATAGAGATGAGACCTACTGCATTTCTTTAGTCAAGAAAATCTGTTATCTCAGGGAAGAAAGCTATCCAGTTACTCTGCCACAGTCAGCCTTTGGCAACTGCACATTGCAGTCTGTCCCATCTTTCATTTACCTCAGTGGCTTTGTCCTAGAGGATTGCATACTGTTGAGATGATATTAAAATAGGGCACGTAGCTGCTGCAAGCACTTTCTCCCCTTTCTTAAAGTGGGTGTTACAGGTACTGTATCTGCCTTTCTTCCATTATAAGGCATATGAGAGCGTAAGCTAATACTTTCTTTGACAGATGGTGTGAGCAAGAAGCACACCGACGGCTACCCCCTCTCAGCTGATGGACAGTAACTTTTCAGCAGGAACTAGTTTACCTATTGCAATTTTCTTAAAGTAGTCCTGGGAAGTCCCTTAAAAGCTAAGACCTGTGTAAATTACCTGCTGGACAGACAAGCTGAGAGCAAACCCAGGGAATTCCTTCTGGAAACTCTAGAAAGAGAGCTTTGGCTGAAGTTTGTGTTTTGTTATTTATTATTTGGGCTACTAATAAAGCCAAGCCCTCAGAAGGGGTAAGTTTGACCTTATAGTGTCACGTTGAATATATTTGAGGCAGTGTAGAAACACCACCTGCTCACACAAAGAAATTCAAAGCCAGTCTGTCCTAAATCATGCCACTGTGTTCGGTTATTGCATATATATCCCCCAGCACAGCATGATCTTATGTATTATATATATTGCAATTAGACAAAATGGTGTGACTTAGGAATGAAGTGGCAGCCTTAATTGCTGTTTTCATTTGTTACAAAGTTGTAACTTGAACACTGAGGGTAACTTTAACTCTGGCAAGCCAGTTCAGGCAGAAAGGAGAGAAAGTAGAAGGGAACAAGGTGCCTCCTCACTCACGCACGTTGGCAACTTTCAGTCCTCACTGTGGAAGGGGCACTGGTGGGGAAGGTCCTCAGCAGGGACAGCCCACCCTCCCCACAGGCTGTTGGCAGGACCTGCATCCCCACGCTCCTTTTTCATGCAGACCAGCTAGATGGAGAGCTTACTGTAAGCAAAACCAAAGCAAATACAGAGCTTGGAAGACTCCTGTCCTGGACTTTCATCTGTGGAAGGCACCAAATGATGATGAATATGGCTGAAACCCAGAGTCTTTTGCAAACAGTTGCTTACATCTGGGGGGGTGGGGGGGGTGGGGGGGGTGGGGGGGTGGGCGGGGAAGGTGCAAATTTTAAGCAATGGCAGGAAGGGGCCCAAGAAAAGGGATGCACCTGTAGGCAAAGGAAAGGTTTTGTTAGAGAGGGCACAGAGCATCTTCCCTGTGAATTAAGGATGGACTCATAAACAGGCTTGTGGCTACTGTGTTTGGCTTCTGGTCTCAGCTCTGGAGCAGCACAGCTATGCAGTATTTTCTTTCTTAAGGATCTGCAGCTAAGTCACTGCTGAAGCATTTGGGCTTGTCTCAGTCCTTAACCTGACTGAAGTCTGCTTGTCTAAAGACAGAGCTGAGGCCCTAGGATGTGGCCCCCTGTTAATATGGTGACTGATACTGAAACTATGTTTTCCCACAGAGAGCCTCACAGTGAGCATGTTTCTAAAAGCTCTGCATAAAATGTAAACAAGGTAGAAAAGTCAAGTCTGTAATGAGCATTCTCTCTGCAGAAATGATGCTCACGCAGTGATGAAACTCTTCATTCATTTGAGCTCATCTCACTTCATGACATGTATGCCTTCTTATGGTACAGCTTCTATAAATCCATAGCAGTGCCACAGCACATGTGCATTAGACATTAGCTGCAATTGAATCTGAATGTTGTCATTTAACAAAGAGGAGAATAAGCTTCAAATGAAAAAAAATATTTATTGGGATTAGAAAGAACTACAGATACTCTGTGATTTTTATGGTTGCACACTGTGCCAAGAGTTTGGTAATTTATAAAAGTTCTTGATAGAAATATATGAATATACTAGTCAAAGTAATAATTAATTCCTTTGAGAAAATGCTCATTAAAAAAAACCTGTAACAAAAAAGAAAATTCTAAGAAGCTAGGAGATCACAATGTAAGCTAGCTGCCAATTAAGCCTTCATGGGGTTGAGAAAAGAAAATGAAGGCAACAATATAGCTTTCTGACTGGGGATTTGATCTTCAAGATAACCTCCGAATTGCAATGTTTCACTTAACTCAAAGCTCTGCTGAAATACATCCTAGCTGATTATGCCATAATACTGTACATTTATCCTCACATGTAAGGAATTATTCTATTACTCATAAATGCAGTTAGTTATGAATGGTAGACAATAGCACCCTTTTCAGAAGCGAGTCTGTAAGGAAATACAGGGGGAAAAAATATTTTTTTTTTTTTTGCTCTCATATATCCCAAGATTACCATTTCGCTGTAAATACAGATCTACCATTTCTGCACTAGGATATCATCTATGATACTTTGACTATGTATCATTAAACATTTATAGGACAGGCGAGGAGGGTGTAATATCTGAATACAATGCAGAATCTGTGCCGAGCAGAGCAGTACTACAATCAAAGACTAAACTGTCTGACAAATATACTTAGTTCAACAAGCTCTTTAAAAGCATCCACTAATAGCCACTGCATGTGGCCAGACAACAGCCATTCTGCCTGTAGAGAGCAGAGGTCTCTGTGACACAGTCCAGAAGATGTCTGTGTCCCCTTTGGTATGTGGGTCACCTCTGGCATCAATGTCCATCACTGCAATTTGTACTGCTGCAAAGTACATGGAAAATTCCATGAAATGAGGAAGCTTGTGCTAAAAACGGTGTGTCCTGAGAACTCCTAGAAAGTCCAGGTGGTTCAGATTTTCTTTGTATTTGTAAAAAAATAAATCAAATAGCTTTTTTTTTTTTAAGAAAGTGAAATTTTTTGCAAATGCTTCACAGACATAGGCTAATATAACTTAAAAGCCTTCCTACAATAGAATCCAATTTTGCAACCTTCACTCACATTGCATAATACCTCTTCACAGATGTTCCCCTGATGTCTAATGGCTGTGACTCACGAGCCCTGGTGAATCACATCGGGGTGAGGTGGAAGGTTACCCCAGGTCCCCCGCTCCTCTCCCCGCCTGGAGGGTACCTCAGAAGTGGCAAAATGACTGTGTTAGCCCTTCCTCAGCTGTTGCAGTTCATCATCCAATTTACTCATTTAAAGTGCTGTTGATTGAAATTTACCTTAATCTGCTGGGATGCGACTTGTGATTTAGCAGCGAAGGGTAAGGGGCTGACGAGGCAGCACAGCCATGCTTCTGCTGTCACTTACTCCAGTACAAATTGAAGTCACGAGAGGCAGAGCAATGTGGAAGTGATCTGGGCATAGCAAGAACCAGTGGCCCTTGGCTATTAAATATGTCTGTGTGAAAACTCATGAAACGCCGCAAATATCCTGGCAGCAGAGCAGACACTTTCATATCACAGGGCAGAAACCCACAAGTTAGGTTGGCCAGGTGCAGCGCAAAGCTGTTTTCCATCCATTTGTTTTTAACTATGCTACCTGTCTTTGGAAGCAAAGTGCATATCGCCAGTGGAATCATCTGGATACTGCTGTAGATAAAACTCCACTTAGTTTGTATGGATGATCTTGAGGCCACCACACCACCTTCCCAGGAGGCTGCTAAGCTTGCAGAAGCCCCTAAGCTGCAATATGCCTACTACCTCGTGTATATGCGAGACATAGGGATGTTCCCAGGTGTGCTGACTTTGGGCATGTTAAAGTCAGCCGAAAGATTCTAATTACTAGGTGTCAAGATCTGATGTTTCACTTAAGTATGGGATGACTTTGCCATTTTTTGGTAGCCACATAGGAATTGGCAACATTTTCTTCTTCATACTTATTTATCTTTTATATGGAATTATTTTTCCCCTTCAAAAGTAGAGCACAATTTATGACAATGAGAGCTGAGTATGTTACACAGTAATAAAGGTAAGCACTAACAGAATAAAGCTGTCTAAGGGGTGCTATAAATGTATCTCATTAATTTGTATGCAAAATATATTTTGGACTCCTCTCAGTGCATTGCAGGTGAAGGCTGTGTGGGAGCCAGAAATGACGCTGTGTTTCCTGGGTCCCTGAAGCAGCCCTGGCCTGTTCCTGGACTCAGTCTGAGACTAAGCATCATTATAACCATTGGAGAGTCCAGTGGCTCCACTTTATACCACTGATGGCAGCTGGTACAGAAGAAGCATTGCTAGCTTGAAGGAAAAGAGGAGAGAACTACAGGTTCCAGCCATTTTGCCAGATCTTCAGCAGCATAAATAGGCTGCCTCTTAGTAGACGATACTCTTGATTTTTTGCTTGCTTGCTCATGGCTCAACACTTTGCTGTTCCAGGCACCCATGCAAGGGGCAGCACACCTGGGTATTAAGGCTGCAATATCATCAAGGGGAAGCAGAGTTTTTGTTAGTTACTAGGATTAAGGTTACTGTGCAATACTACAATTAATATCCAATACTACTTAAATGTATACCGGTATTAAAAATATCACATTATGTTAAACCCCTCTGAGATGACCAAAATAATAAGGACTCCCATTTCTCCTCTGTGGACCTCTGAGCCCCAAACAAACATTAATGGATGAATGTTTTGTAATCTCCGTCACATCACTTAGAGGTAGACCCACAACAGCAATGCTTACAGTGTGAGCACTGTGCAAAGGTCAACATGGCAGAGATAGGATCCATCCCCTACTGTTCTCTTTTTTCCCAAAAAAAGTCAAGCTGGCTTTCTCCCAAGGAAAAAAAAAAAAAAAAGGTAAAATGCTAATCCATGTTTACCTTATAAAACTGTTAATTTTGCTTTGACTGTAAACTACACATCCCTACACACATGCACACACACATACAGTTTGGTCTCAGTTCCACAAAGGAGCTACAGCTAAGCAGTTACACAGAGTCACTTGAAAGCCAGCTGAAAGTACCCATTGAGTTTGCTGAAGATTCCCCAGAGCACACCTTAGCAGTTCTGCTCTTACAGCTCAAGGAGAATTGGTCGTTCCACGGCTACGGTGTCGTTCTCCCTTCTCCCCAGACGAGGATGCCTAAGGGTGACTTATGGTTGCTGCTTCCTAACTGGAGCAATAGCATTTTTTTCACCTTTAGCTCATGTGTCAATCGGCTCACAAACCCGGGCATGATATTCTGGCCCGGTCTTTCTGACACATGCACACATACACACACAGACAGACAAACATAAAGACCGGCAGCACAATGCAGGAACTTCTGTATTCACACTGAGGTGCAAGGTCACTGTGCATGTGAATGTGCACAGCATATCGAAATACAGCACTTGCCAAGCAAAAGGAAGCCATGTCACTCCTTTGTTGAAGCCTTTAAATCAAATTCACTAGCACTAAAATGCTAGCTTAAAACCGAAAGTAACACAGGTTGTGATGTTGAATGCTCTGTAACATACTGAGGAACTCAAGTATGTCCCTAACCTGGAAATGATAAGTCACAGCCAAACATGTCTGTGAGAAGCTTTTTACCCTGGCGAAAGGTATGGCTCATGCCAGAAAGTACCATAGCCCAGTCCTCACTGCACATAAGTTAGTTTCATTTGCTTCTTTACTCCTCCAATGTAGACATCTGAAAAAAATATTGAGAAATGCATTAAAATGCATGTTGTGGTTTTGTGAAAATGTGTTAGTGTCTTATTCTAATTATACCCAGATCATTTAATGAATATTTGAGAATTAAGTCCCTAGACCTTAAATATTGACCAAAAAAAAAAAAAACCAACCAAACAAACACCATCATCCAGATTTGTCTTCAAGACACTAGACTGTAGAACAAACTGCCCCAAAAGAAAAAAGCTCCAAGGACTTTTCCTACTGAGTGCAGGACTTTGCATTTCTTCTCCAATGGAGGTGCAACTTAATGTAAAATCACATAGAAGCACAACACCCCCTGCCATTCTGCTGGAAGAGATTCACGTGTTTCATTGTTCATACAGAATAAGCCAGACCCACATACAGTTGTTACTGACAAACTCAGAGACAGGCAAGTAGGCTGATTTTAATTTGTGAATTATAGTCATATTAGGACTTTGGGGAGTATTAAGGTAAATATGGCAATGTTTTCAAATTGTAAATGAATTCTAATATTTGAAATTATCTCATTTCAAAAGATATAGCTGAAGGGTTAAAAATAATAAGCAATGGTTGAGCAGCAGCATAATAAGTAATGGATGAGCAGCAGCCTGACAAACCCAAGCAAAAGGAGAGGAAAAGAGCAGAAATGGCATTCATCTGTAGGTGTTTCTTCTGGGGAATTATCTCTAGTCATCGCCTAGTCATGAGACAAGTTTTTGCCATAATTACAAACCCAGGCCACTGTGGCTGGGCATAGTCCAGGGAGAAGGGCACTGGAAACAGTAGTTAAAATGATAAAAATAATAATAATAAAAAAAAGTGCTGAAAGACAAGAAGGAGATTTGTTCATGAAAAATGTTGGGGAAGCGGCTCCTTCAGGATCAGGAAAACCAGCTCAGGAAACATAAATTATGTGTCAGTTCCCATGTTATCAGAATCAGAGTGCCTAAACCGTAGTTTTATTACAGGAAAAACTGACTAAATACACAGAAACTGACAAAATTCCCCAGTGTAAAATCCTTAATGCCTGCTTGCTGGCAGTGAACCCGCTCGGAGCCTTGACCGGGAACCCAGCTGGTTCTGCACTGCAGGTTTTCCTCCTCTTTGCCAGCTGGGGAGAAAGCCCCCTCTCTTGTTCCCATGCTTCCACAATGACAGCACCTTCAAGGTTATCCAGGCATCTCTCTTCATATATGCTTATGAAAGAGAAACGTCAACTTTTCTGGACACCAGGACTGGGCTGTATCAAGTTGCCAAGCCTTACTCATCTCACAGGGTACTGGGACATAGAGCCCAGCCTCTGCCTGTGGCCTCCGCCCACAGCTCAAAGGGACCTCAGGCACCGGTGGTGCAGCAAGGAGGCCATGAGGCATTGCTCCCAGTGACCTCACCGGCTGTTGAAGGAAGATGCCATGCTGCTTTGCTGCCCATTGCTGGCTCACAGGCACCACAGAGCCCCAGTAAGGTGAGAGAGAAACTCTTCTGCAGCCCCTGCCCATTTCTCTGCTACTGCTTACCAACTCCATCACTGACTTCACCTAACCAGCCCCTCACCTCCTCCCCTGGTGTTACCTCCAACCTCCTAGGTTCCATTTCCATAATGTATACCCTTGCATTCCCTTCTTCCACCCTGTCCCACCTCCCCCTATACACTGAAGGACCTAGGATCCTGCTCAGCGGTGACCCTGGTGAATCTGCTGCTTTCCTGCCCTGGTGTTCACCTGTGGCAGCTCAGAGCACTACCTGCCGCTCCAGGCTCCACCCCAGCCAGCCATTCAACCAGCTGCCTTATTTCCAACTTATCCTTGGTGTCACCCTGCCAAGCTCAGATTGCTCCTACAAACATCCGGAGGATATAGGAAACCATCCATGGGAACACCAGAAACCTGGCAGCTTAGTGTAGAAGAAATTACGATCCCCTCTCTTTAAATCTTTGAACAATGAAGGGGAAAGGGAAGGACAAAACCCCAGAACAAACCCCAGTGATACAGTTGTGCCCTGTTCCTAATTGCTAGCAATTTGTGTTAGCTGCCATGGCACACTTTATGGCTGTTTTAGGATGTTTTCCATTTCCAAGAAGCTTGATCTGCTGCCCCAGCCATCAGTGCAGCATGGGAAGCAGAATGGGAGTTTAGCTGGGATGGAACACGGATTGGCAGCAGTTGCATCAAACAACACACTGCTGCAACTGGAACAAGTAAATAATACATGTATATTGATGGGCTGGTGAAATGGTTGGGTTAGATGATGCCAAGGTCATGCACCATGGCTGCAAAGAAGTCCTGGGGTTTCACTCTGTCAGGATTCCCTGGTGATGGACTATCTTCCTTCACGCCCTTACCCACACATTTCGGGTACTGAGTCAGTTAAATGCTTGTCATAAAGTGGTCCTTGTTCTGTACTGAACTATGGCAGGATATGTCACAGCAAAGGTCAGCAAGCATGGAGAATATCCACAAACTCTGTGCGTAGTGTCTCTCCCAGTAATAACGATTTCTGGGCAGATCAGTCCAAGAGATGATGTTTAAATACTTGAGATTAATTTCTTAGAACAGGCTTGCCCCATCATTAGCAACAAGTCAGCTAACCCTCAGATACGTATCTTCTCTGCTGCCTGCTGTGTTTGGGACTACCTGGACCCCACCACAGTGACGAAGCAGTAGTAGCCGGCAGGGCAGCCGGCATCACAGATGCGAAGACAAACCTGAAGCTCATATGGCCTGAATGCTACAACGTATGGAGCGACCAGCTGGGACAGTGTTAAAAGGCTGAGATGGGTCTGGCAGACCGTTAGCAACATTTATTCACAAAGGTGGGGGATTAAACAAACCATGCCACCTCATTTGTACTGTGTATTGGCTAGCATGTGATAGCGGGGTAGTGGCACTTGTCTGGGTTATCTGTGGAAGAACTGATCACAGGTTTCATGGGTTTGCACTTCAGCTAATGATACTACAACCCAATTACACGCTGTAAATGTAAACGCCGCTTGCGTGACGTGAGTTACATGGAGCTCCATGTGGGCCATGTAACATTATTGCTGTTGCAGTGCACAACCAGAAAGCAGAATGCCACAATGTGAAAAACCTCTGATCTTTGCTCCTGACTGTATAGATACTCCACCGATCTGTGTGAGCTGCAACAGTTGCAGCTGGTCGGTATTTATTCTTCCCAGGCGCATCCTTGTCAAGGTGGAAGAACAAAAGATCATCAGCTTGGTTTGATGTTTTCTTCCCTTCTGTTTATTTCTTTGCCAAGGCAGAAATAACAATTTGGAGAGACGAAGGTCTCTTTCCCTTTTCTTTTTCTGCTCCTTCGCTCATGTCTTGCCCCTCAAGTATCTCGCATGAAGGGTGGTGCTATCATCAGCTTCATGTATTCCTCTAACAGTTGGGGGGAAGCACAGCTGCGGGTCTGGTGGCTTTCCCACCAAGTCAGAGTTACCTAAAAGCTTGGGGGTTTGCCTTCCCTTTCACAGAATGGCCTGCAGAGCATGAAGAGACATTCCTTCCTAAACCCTTCTCTTTTAAGTTTCTTTCTCTTGCTGGGCACAATAACACCATTAATGTCAACAGTACAAAATAGTCACTAATCCTTTACAGACAATTCCAAAGTTGACAAACTCAACCTTTATAAAATCTCAAATCTGAGAATCTCAGTGAGAGATGAGCTACAAACTCAGCACCTAAGATGATAAAATATCCCTTGACATAAATTATCTTAAGAGACATACGGCTTAAAAGGTGTGGAAACAAATGGGGAACTGATCTGAAAACGTGTTTTCAAACCTGAGCTTGCTGGCTAAAACATATTGATTGATTTTTTCGCATTGATTTCTTTAAAGTTTAGCATACCTGAAATTAGCATGAGTTACATTTGGATTTGTTTTTGCCTGATTCTTACTTCTGAGGTAATTTTGTGAGAAAGATAGCATACCGCATAGGTATATTTGTCCTCCAGCTACAGAACCCAGGAAACTAGCATTTGAATTATCTTTCTTATACACCTCGATATTGACAATATTATGCAAGAAGGATAGGGACTGCCAGCTATTGCGATTGTGGTTGCTGATATGTTTTAGGGGAAAATCCTATTTTCAGTTGTAATTTCCAACATACATCACTCCAGATAAATACTGGGCTGATATCATATTGAATTAATTTTGAAAAATTTATGATGACATTGTAAAGCTGTATCTGCTGCTGAGGCTAGAAAAGGTATGTATATTTGCATATTTGTGCATATTTTCTCATTATCCCTTGTCTTTTTTTGAAGCTCTGCTATCCCTCAGCTTTTGAACTGCGCTAGGATTTTGGTAAAGGAAGGTGTCTCAGTGTTAGGAATGTGCTTTTTCCTGTTTTTATAGGAACTGGGGTTAATGACTGTGGATGAAGGGAGGGAAGCTGAATGGTTTTTTGAGTCAGGGCCTGGCTGAGCAAGGAAACTAGAACTATGAGTCAGATGGGAGGAGACTGGGGCTGGCTGGACTCAGAAACTGGGTTAGGAACCATTGGAAAGAGAAGGCAAGATCACAGGGAATGTTAGGCTGCATGGCACATCTCCATCGTCAGAGCTGGGAAGGGTTCAGGATGTCCATGACGTGGACCAGGGCTAGTATATGGCAGAGTTACTTTCTCCTACCGTACACCTTGATATGGTCTTTCACCACATGATTTCCTACTGTTTTCTTCATCAAGCCCCTGCCTCATTCACTGCACAGAGTGGATGTTATTCATCTGCTTCATTCTTATTATTCAGTGTAATGGCCCTACATCCTATTTACTGCTCACTATTCAAACCCTGTTCCAAAGATAGAATAATTAATTTCCTCATGGGCTGTTCCTCATGGGCACTCATCATTACAGTACTTCATAAATAGTAATTCATTCATTTTCACAACACTCATGTGAGAGGTAAGTTGGTGTTATTCCCATTTTTCAAAAGGGGAACTGAGGCAACCAGACTTTAACTAAGGCCAGCATTCACACTAATTATAGATGGCTGAGCTAATTCACTACACCCTGGTTTGTCAGAGTGCTCAGCATTGCACAGCCATGTATACCGTCAGTGCACAGCTCAGATGTAGTCATGAGTGGCACTTGGGAAGGAAGACTGCTGAAGTGACAAGTCAAGTGCTTTCAAAACATGGTAAGTTATCATAAATGAACAGCCTGGTCTTGGTGTTCCCACAGCACTGCAGCTGAGGAAGAGGCAAGGACAGACCCCTCTGTGCAGGGCAACAGTCAAATACATCAACTAGGAACTCATCCTTGCCCTTCCTTTATACCTCTTCCTAATCCTCCAGCCTTGCAACACATCATGTGCTGGTCTTTCTCTGCTACTTTTCCTAACTGGTCATCAGATAAGTCCATCCACATCATACTGAAGATAAACAACAAAGGGAGGGAAAATTAGGGCTGCATAAGTAACTTTGATTGTACCTATACCTTGGAAGCCTTATCATGTGATACCTGTCTTTTAAAACATGCTCTGTGTGTACTGTCCTGTATCGTTCTCTAAAAAGCAATCTGAAAACCCCACAGAGCTCCCATCGTGGTGGCTGAGCAGCAGGACTGAAATGTTCAGACTCACAACCCTGACCTCAGCCACTCAAGCTAGGAGAAGGCGACTAATGTCCTGTATGCACACCAGAGCTTAAGGGGAATGAGGCACTTGTTTTGTGGTTGGTTTCATGGGTGCATAAGGGATGAACCCAGACACTTGGGGTCGATCCCAGGTACTGGAGATAAGTAGCCAGTGGCCCCTTCTTTCACCTTCCAGCACTCTAACACTGGGCCAGGGTTTTCTGGTCCTGTGACCAGGAATCCCAGTCCCCACTCCCTGCACTAGTAGCCTATGTAGTTTTTTCTCACTGGGATTCTCACCTGCAGCCAGCTTTTGCTTATCTCATTTCCAATCTGTTTCTCATCCCCTTGCTCCTCATCTTGGTTTCATTCCTTCTCCTATCCCATAGAGCAGTAAGTCATAAAGTTGCTCGCCTGGACTCCTTTCCCAAGCTCCTTGTCCTTCTGCACATGTGCTTCTTACCAAGCCAGGATGACAGTCTCTCTTCCACACTCTCAAATCATAGACATCTGACCTCAGGTTTCTGCCTCCACTTTCCCACAGTCCCATACCCCATGCCTAAAGAGATGTAACCACAGCATTTGGGAGCAGCAATAGCGGGGCAAGTTTTGCTCAGAGCCTGCAACTTGAGGGCTGGCACATGCTTGGTACAGACAGAACCTTTGGAGGACACTGCTGCCAAATGCCTGAGAAATATCTTCTGAACTTGAGCAAAGGTTAAGCGTTTGGCCAAAGTTGGTCTGTTTTCACATTCTTGACATCAGGGTAGGTCCCCTTCTATGCCAAATGTGATGTCCATGCTCCAAGGGATGGATATATTAGAGTTAATCAATTAAATGGTTGCAAAGACTTTTTTTTTTTTGATGTGGGCACAATAATATATTTTCTATAATCTTGTTCTTGGAAATTGCTGAACTGTTTTCAGTAAAATTTTTGAACAACAAATAAATCAAAGTAAGGCAGACATCCAGCATGGGGAATTTTAGTTGAACACTTAAAGTCTGGCACAGTTATATGCAACTGAAAAAAGGGTTTTATAATGGGAAGTGTCAAGCATTAAGTATAGGTGGCACTTCCAACTCTGCCTATAATACAGATTGGATTAGATGCCTGGTTCTGTTCCCAGGGCATCCTGGATTAAAACAACTGGCTCACAGTGGACTAGGAAGAAGTTCTTATTTTTCTCAGGTTAATACATTTGTATGGCATTTTTTCCTTAAAAGAAAGAAAGAAAAAAAAAAAAAAAAAAGCCGTGTCATTTATCTGGAAGATTTATTTATTTACTGGTATTGGCAAGGAATGCATAATTTTCTGACAATATGGAATGGATGATTATGGCAACCAATTTTATGAGTCTTATAAAAGAGAGGCTTAATAATAAAACGTTAACAATTATAATTTAAAAATGAGTCAGCTACAGAGAAAACAAGACAAAGGCAAAAAGAAAAAAGAAAAAAGAAAAAAGAAAAAAGAAAAACCTTTCAGAGCAAAATGTTTTATTTCCATTTATTTCCAATGCTTTGCAGATGTGTGTGGGGCAAGTAGGAGGCTAATATATCTCACTTTAGCAGTACTAATTGTTTGCATTATCACAATAATCAAATGCAACCATATTAATCTCTGTGGTTATTAACTTGATTTTTACACATTAAGATTTAGATTTAATCCCCTGGGACCATCTATTAATGCTTTTAAAGTTGAAGGGTTTCAACAGTTTTAAGTTTTTTTCCCCCTCTTTTAGCTGCAGGCAGTAAAATTTGAACGTGTGTGGAGTTTTGTATTTTGCATTCCTGTGGGATTTTCAGAGACACTGCTGTCAAGGACCATGAATCATGTTAATACATAGCAACCTCTACAGCTATTAAAATGTCTGCAATAATGTGATTATTTTAAAACGGAAAAACTAATATCACATGTATTACTTAAAGATCAACTTTTTTTTTTTTAAGTCATTGGAAAGGACTGCTTTTTGGAGGGGGGAATGGAAACGTTAGTGGGAGTAGGTAAAATGTGAAATGTCTGACCTATTGAGAAGAGAAACTTCAGTTCCTTTTACAAAACACATCCTTACTAAGCTTATAGTCAATGAAGCATAAAAATGGCCAAAAAAATCAAGATCAATAACCATGAAAAGCTTTTTTATTTTTGTTTAGCCAAATCAGAGTTACACTGACCTGCTGGAACAGTATCTGGTTTCATACTTTCATGGTCACTGAGTGATGATGATGACACCCAAGCAGAAAACTGGCCATGGAGGTGTTTCTATGAGATGTCAATGTGGAATGTATGCTAGGACTGAATAATGACATGAACTGGTTAAAAACAGTTTTCAAGGTGGATGTATCAGATACATCATTTACAACTTATATAAACAAGAAGATATAGTAAAGTGACCCCATGAAAGGAAATAATAAGGTGTCATGGAGTGTATTACAGCTCTACTTTTTTAAGTATTAACTTCAAAGACAGAAGCAATAAGATGTTGATTTTGATGTGAAAGAATACAGTTCTTCAGATCACATGTTTTGATTGTGGTTGATTGTGCACACCCCTGTTGCCTTTGCTCAGAAAATCCTCCCTTGGCTACTGGTTTTGCTGGGCAGCCTTCAAGCAGCCACCCCTCGATTCGACATCTCCAGGAGGGTGCAGAAGTGTGAAAAACTCCACCGCCTCTCTGTTATTCCTGTATCTGTGTTCCTGAATGTCCCATGGCCTTCTCCTCCAGCAAATGCTCTAACCTCAGGTTGTTCAAGAGTTTAAAGGTGTGTGCTTGAATGAAGCACCACAGATGGCAAAAAGGTCTCTGTCCCAAACAGCAAATGAAAGACACCATGGGTAGGATGTAATCATTTTAATAGGTGGCCATTTAGCTAGTGTCAAGTGGTTGAATGGTGTTTCATAAAGCGTTAAAGAGGTCTGAAATATAGAGCTCTGGTCTTTCAGTACACAAGTGGCCAAACATTTTACTGGGCACTCAGACACCATCATGAGAGAAAGGGCTCAAGTGCCCTTGTTCAAGGTCAGGTTGGTTCCTCAGACAAGCATTTTAGCAAGCTAGTTACTGGCACCACATCAAATAATTTTAGATTATGGAATATAGGCACACCATTAGCATTGTTTTAAATTGCACTTTCTGTTTTGTAAAATCAAAAAGGAAATTTCATGGGGAAAAGAAGTCTCGCATTCATGCAACATTAATGTTTAGGGAATAATGTGGTGTTTTGCCATGTTAAAAGAATTATTACAAACCCTTCATTGAGAAGCTCTAGAGATCTCATACTTTGGAAAAGAGACTTGATAATTGGATGTGCAGGAGGGGGAGGAAGATGTATGGGGATGGTGTCACTTTTGGTGACAGCAATGAGCCTTTTTTTGTTCTTGTGAAAAAAGACCCTGATCTGGCCAGATTAGAAGCCTTTGAAAAATCTGAGAAATGGGTAGCTGCAGGTTAGCATGGGGCAAGTAACTGGAGCTCAAGGTAGAGCCATTTGCTCCTGGGGTCTCTGCCTTCCTGAGCTGAAGGGAGAATGCCACGGGCTCGTGTACAGGCAGGCAGGAATGCTCGGAGGAGGCAAATTAAATCTGTACATGCCACTTCCAGTGAGTGCATCTTTTTGCATTTCACGGTTCTTTTTAATATCACCTGAGCACGCCGGAAATCTTCAATACTCTCAATAAAGAAGGGCCAGCTCACACCTTCCAAATCTCCACTTGGAAGTGGTCTCCTTTCTTAGTGCTGCAGAAGTTGTGGCGATGCCCACCCCCCTCCCGCCTCGGCCAGCCCCCTGCCCCCGGGAACAATGGGGCCGAGCTGCCTAGGCGCCAGGGTGAGAGGTCATGGCATCCCACCGAGCTGCCAGATTTGGGGGCAAATCCCACGGCCTCTATCACACTGAGCCAAAAGCAGGTCTTCTCTTGCCCCCTGCAATCCTGGCAGGGAATCTCAGCAAGAGGAGCCTTGGAGGGATTTCTTCCTCAAAACTCACCTTTCACAGCCTCTCCCCCCCTCCCCCCCCCCCCCCCCCCCCCCCCCGCTTCTTTTCTCTTTTC
Source organism: Falco rusticolus (assembly GCF_015220075.1). Lineage (NCBI taxonomy): Eukaryota > Metazoa > Chordata > Aves > Falconiformes > Falconidae > Falco > Falco rusticolus. The sequence continues at coordinate 54,640,054 of NC_051189.1, forward strand.
CACATAGAAAGGGACAAGACTGTATGGAAAATTAACTGCACTGGTTTATGGGTCACATGTGTGAGAGGCTGTGAGCGTTTGTGCACGGGGTCATTGTTGGATTTTACAGCGGTTGCTTTTATCCTTGGAACTGAAGCTGCCACGTATTTGGAGATACCTGCTTATTTTGTAAAGCTAGAGGTCTGGGCAGAGGAACCGAGAGAGTCTCTCAGCGCCACTGAAATACCTTGGACTTGGAAAGCTGAACGGAGTGACAGACTGAAAAAAAAGAAACAGAAAACATAAACATGTAAATGTGACATCTGCGATTCCACTTTACGGAGCGCTTTACATGTGTGAAAATAGCTCATTGTCTTGTGAAAGTGAGAACTTCAGGGTTGAAACCGACAGCAGAAATGAAGGGGACTTAAAAGGAAAAGCCAAGATATAGAAATGAATTTAAAAGAAGAAGAAGAAAAAAAAAGAGGCTATGCCAACATTTTCCTGAATGATAGCAGAGATGTGTGCTAAAGAATAGGTGTTGACAGAAAAGAAACACAACCCTTTAATAAAAGAGGTGGGCAGGCAGACATATGAACTGCTGAAATTTCAGCATTTCAGAGTCCTGTGGGTGGAGAACACTGGAACACAGGAAAAACAAGTAGAAAAGATCTTAGGAAACCCTCACCTCCTAAAATTTTGCACCATTGTAGATGCTGTTTCACTTTAGAAAACAAACAATTATATATATATATATATATGCACATAAGAATAACAAAGAAAAAAGAAGACGGGGGGGGGGGGGGGGGGCGGGCGGCAGGGAAAGAGGAAAAGACACATTCATGCTTTGACTTCCCTTTCAGATATCCCCTGCACTGTGTCATCATAAATCTTGCATCTTGCTGCTCAGCTGAGGGCTCTGCTGCAATATTCCTTGGTTGCTTTGTTTTGGAATGCCGTTTGCACTGAATTTGGGGAGTTCTCTAAGCAGCTGCAACAACACTGTAATATTTCCTCACTGTTTCCTAGCAAGGCACGATCGAAACCCACACTTTTGGGGAGGAAGCACTGCTCTGGGTCCCTGTGACTCCCTGAGTCTGACAGCCTCTTGACAGTTACTAATACCAGCAGAGTGAACGTGTGTAGTCTACTTGCGAGGTTTGTGATGGAGTTTTGATTTCTTGCCTCAGAAATGCATTTTGGCTAGAAAACAAGTGAGGCATACAATTCTCTTTCTTGCCATATACGTATCAGAAGACTGTTACCCGTGCACCCTGCTCACATTAGGTAACTGGGCTGCTAACATTCAGGAAGAGATTCCTGCTTATTGGCTATTTAGTCACTGAGTGAACATGAGTAAAAATTACAATTTTCCTGAAGAATGTGAACTCCGTGTGATTCTGTCCTCACGGAGGCTTTGTAAAGGGTGCTAATTTCCACAAACTATGCTTTATTTGTCTTTCTCTTATGTATGTCTTTCAATGCCTTTATTCTCCAGGGGTCACGTCATTGTCTTCTGAAATCTTGAAAGATCTTGCTTACATGTGAAAAGTGGCTTTTTATGAAACACACAATTCAGAAATGAAATCTAATCAAGGCACCTTCTTCTTCCAGGGCAGTAAATTGGTTGTGATAATTTCTGTGTATTTTTCTTTTTTTTCAGTTTTATAGATGTAAAAATAATGAGAGAGACAACATCAAATTCAGAAAAAGTATTGCTTAATATTCATTCAGCGGGCCTGACATTTGAGACATCTTGATAGATGATCCAAGACTCTCATGGTTTTTACTGTCTACCATCCTTCTAAGTTGTTGAAGACTTATCTCCATATTAAAAATTATCTTCAGGATATGCCTTTTTTTTAAAAAAAAAAATTTTGCTGGCCAGAGACAAAAAATTTTAAGTCAGTTGCCAGAGTATTTTCCAGTAATACAAATTCTTAAGATTAAGTCCTCGATTCTGCGGTAGGATACAGGCTTTGCCTACAGCCTCCAAGCAGACAAGGGGCTTTGCAGAGCTACAGGCACTCAGCTGCCTTTCCAACTCTTGCTGGATAGGGGCTTCTATAAAAAGCAAATCTGAATTTGTATTTATGTTGATCGAGAATTTTATTTCTGTTGCAAGTGGAAGAAAAAGAGGTCATATTTTGATGAAGATGTGAGTGCTTCTGCATGGTATCATGTGGTACAAATTGACCGGAAGTAGTTTCCCTCACTTATTCTGGGGCTTGACCATGAGAAAAGACTTGTTTCTATTGATATTGATAAGACTGTTCATCTGAGTATGGTCTGATAAATGCTACAGAACATCCTCCAAATCCCCTTTATGGAAGATTGTATTTCTTGTATGAGGGCCCAATCCCCCTCTTTGGTGTAACTTTTACTCTCTGGCTTCTCTAGGAGGGAGCGGTTAAAACCTGGAAAACACACTCTGATGTGGGTTCTTTGAAATGAAAAGATGTTTTGAAACATACAGTTGATCCTGGCATCCTGACAAAGTGTTTTAGGTTGTAAAAAGCCACTAAAATGCATTGCAACAATGATGATGGTTAATTTCAGTCCTAAAGAGAAATAGTTAATGGATAATACATATCACTGACCAACTTTTAAACTCACAAACTCTGCTTCTAGGTTTCTCTCGGTTAAATGAAAAGACATTTAAGCAAGTGATTCTTCTTTTTTAACATCCAAGCCCTTGGAATATTGTCTTTATGGATACACTTCAGAGTTCAGCTAAAAGATCATATTGCTTTCAAATGGCCATAGTAAAACCAAGCATGCCTGGAGGAGAATTTGTAAGCACAATTATGTTTGCCATAGAGTTGCTAGGTCAGTGGGCGGTATACGAGGCACCCATCTTTCTAGGAGCAGTAGGATTTCCTGCTGTTTTTTTCAGTAGTGACCTAGAAGGAGGTTAATGATTCCAAAGAATGACTTTTCCCTTAGGGAAAATTTAATCTTCTGACCTTTTTCTCTATCTGTCCATTCCTTTTAAGTCACAGACCCCCTTCATTTAGCTTACATCAAGCTGTTTTATTTTCTTCAAAAACATGGTTGAAGTGATTGCTTTTGCTTTCATTTAACCCTTGAACTGGATGCATTTCCAAACCAAATCATTGCCCAGAATATGGAGTTGCTTGTAAGCATTTCTTTCAGATTTCTATATTTGTCTTAAATGTGATTGTCAACCCTCAGAATCACTTTGACAACTGACTAACTTCGAAAATGCATGCCTTTAATGTACTCTTGCAATCATCTCTGAGATTTGCTTTAGAAAAAGAACATGACAGGAATAAAGCAGCTATTGGATTTTTTTTTTATTTTTTATTTTTTTTTTCTGAGTTCTATCAACATGCTGATGGAACCAGAGTACTACAGAAGGAAATTTTATTTAAAATACATTCACCAAGACCATCATGCCATTTGGGGGATTAAATTTGAGCTCATAAAAAATATCAGCATTGCACAGTCAAACTGTTTGAGTGTTTTGCTTTGTCTGAACTGTGCAGACACTATTGAATCAAATTTGTTGTCAGAATACGGTAAAATAAAATTGTAATTACTTTATTATTCTCAAAGGTGTTGACTCTGGGGTGCAAGGAGTTCTGGAGGGTAACTGGAAACAGAAACTGCCTTGTGCTTAAAGCTGTCAGCTTCCTTTTACTCTGCAGCAGACACTGGTTTTGTCTTTATTGTATTACTCATGGTTATTGCCAACATAATAATTCATGAATATTCCTTCATTTTCAGAATTATAATTAATGCTGGATTTTGACATTATGACAAAGTAGGGAGGCTCGGCAGCAGAAACATTCAGCCCTAAGAACAAAGGAATTGCCATATTGGAACAGACCAGTGGTCCATCTAGTCTGGTATCTCTCTGCCTCTCATACTGGCCAATGCCTGAGGCTACCGAGGAAGGCATAACCCCCCCTAACGCACCTAATTGCAATACTATACCACAGAGGGAAATTTCTTTTCAACCCCAGCTGGTGATCAGCTTATGCCCTGAAGTATGAGGATTGATAGCCCTTATAATTTTTATTCTAGCTAGTGTGGCTGCAGATGCTATACTTAATCAAATAAATGTCTAATACTTCGGTAAAGCTAAGTAAGGGCTAAATACTCTCATCTCTCGGGAAAAATCCCAAGGAAGTAAAAAGTGCTGATAAATTCCACAAGGAGAATCACATCAAGTTCCCACTGCTTTCTCCCGTCTCAGGGGATTACAGTTTGCATGCTTGTGGAGAGGCTGGCAGGGCTGGAAAGAACGTCAAGCAGCACAGTTCTGGGCTTCGTAGGGGAGTTAGGCGCCAAGTTTGGCCACTCTGTCCTCCTCCCTCATTCTGTCCCTTATCCCAGACCGAGAGGGCTGTTTGGACTGAGGGGTGGGAGTCTGGGAGACCTATAACAGCAGCTATTTGGATTTTTGCCTGAAAAAAAAGCAGTGGTTTCAGAGGGGGAACTGACTCGCACAGGATAGCTGTTTCTCAGGTCTTCCTTTGCAACCTGAGATGCCCTTTCACCAAACCTGCATGTCACTGGCCACATTATCTTTGTGTGGAGGAGCTGCTGAAGAGTCTCAGGGAACTGGAGGACACAACAAAGAGTTAGTCCTCTTCTTTTAATCTGTTTTTGGTTTTGTTTTCTAATATTTTATTCCCTGCTTTGTGTTTCTTTTGGTGTTTTGTTGTGGGGTGTTTTGGGCAGTAATTGCCCCAAAGCTGTTTTCCTCAATCCTATGCAGCAGCAATACATCCCACAATTTAACTACATATTCTGTTGAAAAAAAGCATCTCCGTATATCCATTCAAACGTGCTTCCCAGTTATTTTTTGTGAAATGCAAAAGGAAAGGAACACCTGGGCTCTTCTGTATCAACTGAAATTTTATGCAGTCCTAAACCTCCTTATCCTCTTCACATTTCTAAATTAAATGATCCCTTCTTTTAAATCTGCTTCCTAACTCTGTCCCATCCCCCATTTCATTAACCATATTTACAAACATTTTTCTGTATTTCCTTGGTTTGCTGTGTCTTGCCTATAATCCACAAAGTAAAATACAACAGAATGTCCAGAAATGCATCTTTTGTTTATGAAATTGCGTAGTAATACTTTATGTTTAACCATCTTTTTCGTTCTTAGTGTATCTGAGTGTCTTCTCTGCTTTTGCATGTTTTCAAAGCTCCTGCAATATGCTGGATAGCATTTTCAGTGAATGATGCCTAGATTTTCCTGTGCTAATTAATAGCCATCAGGTCTTGAAAATATTTTCCAGCATGCACTCCTTGGCATTAGACCGTTTAATTTTACGTGCCATCATGTCACCATTTTATTTTAGTTCACTGGCTTGCTCTGAAATTTCTTCAAGTTTTGCCTAAATTTAGTTAATAAATGGCCAAACGCTGTCATGAATTTTCCTGCAATGGGCATTGGGTGTAAACACTAGAAAGCAGGCTGTGACTGTTGTAGTGAAAACAAATGTTACCATCTTCATTTCAGAAGCTTTTTTTCAGGTTTGCTAATGAATAAGTTGAACAAAACCATCTTTATTGCCGCTATTGATCCCAGGGGCAATTCAGAGTTAACCTCTTTCTCTGCTTCAGCTGACTACCCATTCTACTGCAGTACCTAGAGAAAGCGATGCTCTCTAGTCATCTAAACGCAGCTCTGGAACCTGGGTGCTCGTGAACTGAAGTCCTGGTTCTGACACAGCTTGCTTTTACAATTATAGGTAAGTTACTTCACCTCTAACATAACCAGCTCATTATGAAGTTGTGGTCATCTGCCAGTGTTTACAAAATGCTTTCAGGGAGCAAAATTCTAATTGTTCTGACTTTTCAAGTTTTGTTTTCCATCTATTATCCAGTTTTTTTTCACCACTGATGGACTTCAGTTCTGGAGCTGCTGTATTTTTCTTGCGAGAGACCTTACCATAAGCTTTTGGAAACATTAATTAAATTGTACCTTCTGGTTCTACTTTACCGACTACTTAATTAACTCTTTCCTGTAGTTCTAGGAGGACTGAGAGAACGCAGGTTGAAACCTTGCAGCTTTTCCTTGCTGTGTGCCTAAGTATATTATTTTTACTGATTCTCCGAATAGTTTCCTAGCACTAAAGTAAGACTTACTGGTTTATAATTCCCACGATCATCATTAGCACTTTTTTAAGAGATGGGTACAGCCTCGGCCACTCTCCAGTCCTCTGGTACAGTAGCTGGTTTTAATGATAAATTACATATTTTTGTTAGCAGCTCACTTGCATTGGTCTTCAAAGCTCTTGACTGAATACCATCTGGTCCTACTGATTGATTTCAGTTTAATTTCTCAGGTTGATCCATCACCTTTTCTATTTCTGATATTCCTATTTCTGATAGTGCCTCACTTTCAACACCTAAAAAGAATAAAGCCTGCATAGTATTGCATTCCCTTTGTTAAAGAACAGTGGAAAGAAGCTGTTCGGCTGTTTTTCTTTCTGTATTCTGATTGTCTAATGCAGCTAAGTACAAGGAAAAAGAAATTGACAGCAAATATTTTTTTTTTGTTTTTAAACATTTGATTACCAAAAAACCCTTAAAGACATGTCAGAGATTTGTTAGGGGATGATAGCGTCAGAAGCCCAGAATTTTTAGTTCATTTATATTTTCTACTAATAATGAATCATAGTTTACAGTGGACTGCTATGGAAAAACTGCCAAGGGAAGAATATAGAAGGTTTGGGGGGATTTTGGTGTTGTTTGCTATAGCTGAGCAGAAGAATAAAGATGTACTTATATTACCTATAGTACCAGAATCTAGAACAGAAAAAGAAATCAGAAGGCAAGCTTTTGCAATGAAATAGCTCACTGACAAGTAAGCAAGCAGAGAAAAACAAAACTATTACTATTCTTACATGAAAATAAGAGCAAGAAAGAAGAGTATAATTAGTGTCGATTGGTAGAATATTTCTCAACTCTGCATATTTCTCTATGCACCTCCCCACTCTGCCCACATACTTATACAAATCTCTCCTCTGTCTGCTTCTATTATTCACAGTGCTCTCTGTCTAATTTACACTGTAAGCTCCTCAGGTAGGGACCGTGTCTTTTCATATGTCCATAACGTTAAACACATGCCAGTCAAAATGTTGCAATTACAATAACTGAAGGTCTTTCTATCTTTCTTTTTTTTTTTTAGGTTTTCTTCCTTCCTTCCTTCCTTCCTTTCTTTCTTTCTATCTCTCTCTTTCTCTCTTTTCTTTTTTTTCTTTCTTTCTTTTTTTTCTAACAAATGATGAGTTAAAATCAAAGGTAATAATTAGTTTAAAACAGCCTTCAGAGGCAGCCCCAGAAAAAGTGACCTTTTGAGCTACAACCGAACTAACCAACTTTATTGTGTCTTGAGGTCAAGGCTCCTATTTCACATGACTTGAGGGTCTTTACATGCATACTACCCTGTAGTAAACCACACAGAAAGTTATGATCAAGTAGACTTTGCACTTCAGACATCTATGGAGGAATAGCAACAAGATTCAATTCAATCTGAGCCAAA